>NC_052670.1:16131640-16482890 GCF_016802725.1 Solenopsis invicta | reverse complement strand
TTTGATGGGGTGCCTGACCGGTGAAGCAGCGGAAGTCGTTGCCGGCGTTCCTTTGACGAATGGTGCCTATGACGGGGCGTGGCACGATTTAGTGATGCGCTATGACAATATGCGCGTTCTACTCTGCGCTCACATGCGCCACTTGATCTCTTATCCAGTCACAGTCAAATCTTCGGTTGGTAAGATTAAGTGACTGTTAGGAGTTAACCAAGAGCTTAACCAAGCCCGGCGAACATTTGCCTTATTGGGGCGACCAGTAGAGGCATGGGACGACTGGTTCGTCCACCTGCTCGTTAGCAAATTGGACGCCACAACGCGGATGCACTGGGAGACGTCGCTCTTTGATTTGCATGATTCCCCGACGTTCCAGCACTTACAG
The DNA here is from genome assembly GCF_016802725.1 of Solenopsis invicta. Lineage (NCBI taxonomy): Eukaryota > Metazoa > Arthropoda > Insecta > Hymenoptera > Formicidae > Solenopsis > Solenopsis invicta. Next base: position 16,482,511 of record NC_052670.1, on the reverse strand, counting down.
GTTTATCTGGAAAACCAAGTGCGCGCTTTGGAGGCTGCTATGGTGGACGCTCCCCTCCCGCGGGGAGGACCAGGAGTGAGTGCAAGATCCTCAGCTAAGGCCACGCGCGTTACATGCAACACAGCCGTGACTTCAAAATTAAAGGCGAAGACGTGTACTCTTTGCCAGGGTACGCACGCATTAACCGCACATTCTGCCCAAAATACAAGGCGTTGCTAGTTGCTCAACGCGCAGAACAAGTGAAAAAATTTGGCGTGTATTTGAATTGCGTTAAATCTAGACATCAAGCGGACTCTTGTCCGGCCAGCGGTCGTTATTTGGTATGTGGCGCGAATCATCACACTACTTTGCACGGGCTTAATTTTTAGGCAAACCGGAGGCGCCTCCAAGGAGCAGACAAGAGGAACGGACTCTAATTTCTTGAGTACAAGGGTGAGCTCGGTCGTCGCTACTAGCGGAAGAACCGTCCTGCTGACCACGGCTCAGGTTCTGCTTGAGGTACCGTTCGCAGGCAGCTGACGGTGCGAGTCCTGCTTGATACTGGGTCAGAGGCTTCCTTTATAACAGAGAGCGCAGCCCAACTGCTGCGCGCTCCACGCTGCCGTGTCCGGGTTGCGGTGTCTAGTCTGCAGAGTACGTGAACAGGGGAAGCCGCTACCGCTGTGAATCTTAGTATAAGGTCCCGAACGGACGTTCAATCTCGAGACGGAAGCGTTCGTGCTCCGGCGATTGACGGATCTACTTCTGCTGAACGTGTTACTGCGCGTTTATGACCGCACTTGACGAACCTTTCGTTGGCCAATCCGGACTTTGCGACGCCGACTGCGGTAGACGTCGTACTCAGCGCCGACATTTATAGACGGATGATGCAACCTGACATTTGTCACGGTGGACCAGGATCTCTGTCGACACATCTCTCCGCCTTTGGCTGGATCCTGACGGGCGCGGTTGACTCGGAGGGGAGGGCTTCGGTCACCACGCATACAATAACTGTGCTACTGGCACAACCCGTTGATGAGCTCACAGCGGCTTTTAAGCGTTTGTGGAAGCTCAAGAAGGTTGACGCTCAGCGCGTTCCGACTTCGGACGAGGACCAAGCGGAAGAGCACTTCCGACGGACGCACTTTTGGGATGCGTCGGATCGATACGTCGTGCGATTGCCCTGTAGTCCGGATCGATTTGGTCGGTTGGCTGAGTCACGCTCGGCCGCACTGTCCATGTTGCTTGACTTGGAATGGCGTTTGGCGAGGAAGCCCGAGCTGCAGAAACGGTTTACCGACTTCATGGTAAAATATCTTGCGTTGGATTACATGAATCCCGTACCGGTTGGCACTCCCGGCCCATCGTTGTCTTACTATTTGCCTCACTACGCAGTCTTCAAGGTTGGAGATCCCCCAGGAAAGATACGTGTGGTTTAAAAACGCTTTAAAAAGTTAAAACGCATCTTTTAAAACGACATCTGGTTATTCGCTGAATGACTGTTTGTTACCAGGTCCTTAGTTACAGACCGACTTATGGGTCATCCTGACTTGATGGACAGGGTCAAGATCGGATTCATGGCCAACATCATCAAGCAGGTCAGGTAGATCCGAATAAACCTGGCGGACGTGGACTTGCAGAGAATCCTCTGACGTGCCAGCCCGACGGAGAGTGTTTAAGAGTTCCAGCTCAGGACGGTGACTTACGGCACGACCTCAGCACTCTTCCTGGCCATACGCACGCTGCAGCATTTGACCCGGAACGAGGTTGTACGCTTTCCGCTGGGAGCGGCGGCCCTGTTACAACATTCTTATGTCGACATCTTGGCAGGTGGAAGCGATCTGACTGCGACCCGGGAGGTTCAGCACCAGCTGGTGGCACTGCTGCAGGCTGGAGATTTTGCACTCAACAGATAGGCCTGGAACGCGTAGGAACTTTTTCCGCGCGCGTTACCAGGGGAAGCGTTGCTGTCGGTCTTTAATGCAATGAGCGCCCTCGGGATAGTGTGGCACCCTGCGCTGTCAGTCAGAGTGGCAGTGTTCCAACAGCACGAAACAACCACGAAGCGGACGGTCCTGTCCGACGCGGCTTCGTTGTTTGACCTAGGTTGGGTCGCGCCGGTTCTGATATATGGCAGGATTATTATGCAAGATCTGTGGCTTGCCAGGGATGATCCATTTCCCCCTGAGCTGGCTAAGGCTTGGAGCGTCTTCACTACGTCCCTGCTTAGATTGTCGACTCTGAGAATCCCGCGTTGGCTGTAACGTGACTTGGAGGACGAGGTAGAGCTGTACGGTTTCTCCGATGCATCAAACAGAACCTACGCAGCGGCCGTCTATACCCGGATCATCAAGCAAGACGGCCGGGTAGAGGTGACATTGCTGACGGCCAGAGCCAAGGTGGCTCTCATCAAGACGCAAAGTGTGCCTTGCTTGAAACTATGCGGAGCCGTTCTAGCGGCTTGGTTGCTGCACCGAGTGGCGCGCAATCTGGATATAGAGGACGCGCCGGTTATGGCCTGGACGGATGCCAGGGTCGTCCTGTGCTGGCTGCGCTTTCATGCGTCGCGCTGGCGACCGTTTGTAGCGCATCGAATGGCGGAGATGCAGAGTCTTATACCGGGCGAACAATGGAGACATGTCCCAACGCTTCTAATCCAGCTGACATGGCAATCAGGGGGATTCCGGTCTCGGAGCTTCTTGGACTGGACCTGTGGTGGATAGGTCCCGAGTGGTTTTGGGGACCGCCCGCGTGGCCTGTAGTGGGTGACCTTGATCTCTCCTCGTCACGAAGAAGAGGAGAGAAGGGCGGTGCTTCTGGCCGCCCCAGAGAATAAGGAGGATCTCCTTGAGGAGAGATTCTCGACACTGACGTGGCTTGTGCGCGTAGTGACGTATTGTTCCAGGTTTTATTGAAACGCCCGAGGTATAAAGGAACAAGGTGGGTTCTTGAGGGGCGCTAATTTGGAGGCTGGTCTGTCTGTGATGGTAAAGCTGATGCAACAAAGGGAGTTTCCGGGGGACCTGAACGCGCTTACAGCGGGCGGCCCGCTGCCGAGCGGCTCGTCTCTGCAAGCATTGAGTCCGTTCCTGGACAAGGATGGATCCTTGCGACTGGGCAGTAGGCTTCAGTCAGCTTAGCTGCCCTTTCCAGAGAAACACCTTCTGATTCTCCCAAAGGAGGGTCCTCTTACCGAGCTGGTCCTTCGCAACGCGCATACAGCTACCTTGCATGGAGGCCCTCGACTCATGCGGAGCTATCTTCTTCGCCAATTCTGGGTCGTAGGGATGGCTACTCAAGTACGAAGAATTGCCCGAGAGTGCGTGCGCTGTGCCCGCGCGGAAACGGCGTCACAGAGAATAGATCAACTGCCACCCGAAAGTGTGCGTCCCTCTAGACCCTTTGCATCAGCGGGGGTTGACTACGCCGATTCCCTGCGTATTCGAGCTCACAAAGGACAAGGACACAGCTATATTTGTCTCTTTATTTGTTTAGCAACCCGACCGGTTCACCTGGAGGTCGTATCAAACCTATCGTCGGCTTTTATAGCGGCATTCCGCCGATTCACTGCTCGCCAAGATCGTTGTCGCCTGCTGCTCATCAACAATGCTACTAACTTTTGAGGAGCTGATGCTGAATTGAGGGCCAGATTTCGGGCCGCCTCTGAATTCTACAGGGAGGCCGGCGAAGTGTTGGCCAACGATAGGACCAAATAGAAGTTCATTCCATCACAGGCTCCTCATCTTGGAGGCTTTCGGAAAGCGGGAGACCGTTCGGTCAAGCATCACTTGCGCCGCGTCCATCCTCGATGACCATGCCTTGACCTACGAAAAGCCGTTGACGCTGCTGTGCCAGATTGAGGCCTGTCTTAATTCAAGGCCGCTAAATTCGTTGAGCACAAACGCGTTGGATGTGGTGGCGCTAACGCCTGAGCACTTCCTGATGGACAAGGCGCTCGGGAATATACCGGAGGTCCTAGTGTCCGATCTCCATCGCGCTGGCGATTAATCTTTGCGATCAAAGATTTGTTTTGAAAGCGGTGGCACAAGGAATACCTGCATCAATTGCAGCAGCGCTCAAAATAGAGCCGAGGGTGGATCAGTCTCACGCCGGGTATGATGATGTTGGTGAGAGACGAGCTGCTGCCGCCTGCTAAGTGGCCATTGGGTCGGATTACGCGAGTCTTTTCGGGGGCGGACGGATGCGTGCACGTGGCGATGATCCGCACGGCGGCAACGGCCGTCATTAAAATCTGCCTTCTTCCAATTACCACGGACCTGGTTCCTCTGGAAAACTTAAACAAGCCGCCTGATGTGGCGTTGCCCTTACCGACGCGCGTTGTTCGCAAGGACGTCTCAACAGCTCTCTTTAATTTTTATGTTTTTGTTGTTTAACTTTCCTTTTATTAGACTAGCGCTTAATCAGTTTTGCGTATTAAGTTTATCTTTATTAACCGTTACGTTAAAGTGCTACAATCAATTCTTGTTCATCTGAGTTAAGCCAGCTCGTATTTCGTCAACCGGACGAGGCGGGCGGCATGTTTATTATTTGAACGAATTTGAATTGTGTCGCACTATTTTCTCCTTATTCGTTTGGCTCTGTTTACTTCTCCGGCCTCGTTGTCGTGCTCTGTGGATTGAGGAGCTGGGAACGACGGAATATATAAGTTATTTGAAATGGATAACATATAAAGGCAACGTATCTAAATTTTCAAATTGTTTAATTTAAAATTTAATTGGAAATAATATTAACAGTATTTTAAAATTCTAGTTTTTAAAATAATTAATCGTAAAAGAAGAATAATAAACAAACATTTGATTGTGAATGTGAATGTAAATGACTACATACCTGCAAAGGGATTAAAAACTTCTCGTTTATTTACCATTTTATATCAGCTTCTTTTACCAGTGTTAAATTTAAACAATTTGAAAATTTAGATACGTTGCCTTTATATGTTATCCATTTCAAATAACTTATATATTATTATTATTATTACCTATTTATTATTTCAAATATTACTTGAATTCAAATTCCCTTCAAATTAAATTTAAATTGAAGTTTAGAAAATGATATTAAATTAAATTTTCTATTTTAGAAATTTGCATACTACACTACTCAAAAGAAAATAGGGAACACTTTCCAGACACCAAAAATTAGGCTATTTTCAAATGACTGTAACTCGGTGAAAAATCATCGTAGATAAAAAATAAAAAAAGCATTTTGAAGCTTGAAGATCCAACTTTAACGCTCTATCAGCAGATTTTCAAAATTCTTTTAACTTCCTTGTCTTATGCAGTAAAAAAGCACACCCTGTTTTGTTCCTTAAAATTTCGTATTTTTGACACTTTGCAGTTCGACCAACAAATTTTTTTCGAACAATTCAAGTAAAGCTTCATAAACTACAACATTTTGCCTACAAAATGCTTTTTTTAAAATTTCTCTACGATTTTTTTTGACCGAGTTACGCTACTTTGAAGCTAAACCTGCATTTTTTACAAATGATATCCGTACTCCGTGAAAAATCATCGTAGACAAAAAATCAAAAAACCATTTTAAAGCTCGAAGTTCCAGCTTTAACATGCTGTTAATGGTTTTCAAAAATTTTCTCAATTTCTTAGTACTATGCCCCAAAAAAGATACACTGTTTTTTCCTTAAAATAACGTATCTTTAACAGCCTGTAGCTCAATAAAAAAATTTTTCTCGACAAATCCAATGCAAGTGCCATAAAGTATGACATTTTCTCTACAAAATGCTTTTTTTAAAGTTTTCTCTACGATTTTTTTGACCGAGTTACAAGACTTTGAAGATATACATTTTTTACAGTACATTTTTCCGAAAAATGACGTCTACCGCCGACATTAGCATTACCCAATGTGCACCACGTGGAGGTTGTCGGTCGGATTTTTGCACATCGCGTGTGTGTGTGTGTGTGGGTTTGTGTGTGTGTGTGTGTGTGTGTGTGTGTGTGTGTGTGTGTGTGTGTGTATGTATCACAGCAGAGATAAGGACCCCGCAGTTCGTCACTTCTGCAGTATTTAATGACTCCAAACCCTCTCTGCTGTGTGTGTATGCGCTCGCGCGCATGAGAGTTCAATAGTGTGTATTTCCTCCTCTCTGATCAATTACTGCTTGCAAGCGTTCTCGCATATTTATACATCTTGCAATACGATCTTGCGGAATGTTGTGCCAAATTTCCGTTAAAATTTCTCCCAATTCTTCTAAATTTCGCGGCTGTTCCTCGCGACGCCTTAATCGTCGTTCCATTTCATCCCAAATGTGCTCGATTGGATTTAAGTCCGGGCTATTGGCGGGATGATTTAACAGTCTAATTGCGTGTCGTTGAAAAAAACGTCGCGTTATATTCGCCGTATGAGGTCGAGCGTTGTCCTGCATAAAAATAAAGTTCCGACAGGTTCGATTTAATAGCAAAACGTGTGGTCGTAGAATATCGTTGATATAACGAACACCCGTCATTGCCGGAGGTGGCAGGATCACTAGATCACTTCGTCTTGTAAGTGATATACACCCCCACACCATCACGGAACCGCCGTTGTAGGATCGTATTAGCATAACGCAACGTCGATCATAGCGTTCATTTCGTCGACGCCAAGTACGTATACGAGCATCATTGCCATAAAGGCAAAAACGTGATTCGTCGGAGAAATATACATTTCTCCAATCCCTAGCGGTCCAATTTATGTGATCGCGCGCAAATTGATAACGTACTTGGTGATGTACGAGTGTGAGTCTTGGTACTTGTGCACGAACACGAGAACGAAGACCGGCTTCTCTCAAACGGTTGCGAATTGTTTGTTCGCACACATGGCGCAAATGAATGTCATTACGAATGTTTCTTGCGGTAATTATTCGTCTTTCTAATGCATAACGAACAATGGCTCGATCTTGTCTATTTGTCGTTAATCGAGAACGACCACTACCTTCACGTCTCGTGTAATTTCCCGTGTCTTGATATCGTAACCAAGCTCTACTCACTACGGACACAGATGCACCAATATCTTGCGCCACATAACGCATACTAAAACCTTGTTGCAAAAGCGCAATTATGCGAGCAACTTCTACGGCCGATAAATGTCTACGCGGCATTTTGAAAATTCCGTGTCGCTTATCACACTGCGAGAATCGCCGGCGTACTAAACAAAATTTTATTGTATTGAGCATGCAATGTTTACATATGGTCATCTTTGTCTAAAAAGAGATTTTTTTTAGACTAAGACGACTATATGTTTACAGTTCACAGGATTGGAGAAATGTATATTTCTCCGACGAATCACGTTTTTGCCTTTATGGCAATGATGCTCGTATACGTACTTGGCGTCGACGAAATGAACGCTATGATCGACGTTGCGTTATGCCAATACGATCCTACAACGGCGGTTCCGTGATGGTGTGGGGGTGTATATCACTTACAAGACGAAGTGATCTAGTGATCCTGCCACCTCCGGCAATGACGGGTGTTCGTTATATCAACGATATTCTACGACCACACGTTTTGCTATTAAATCGAACCTGTCGGAACTTTATTTTTATGCAGGACAACGCTCGACCTCATACGGCGAATATAACGCGACGTTTTTTTCAACGACACGCAATTAGACTGTTAAATCATCCCGCCAATAGCCCGGACTTAAATCCAATCGAGCACATTTAGGATGAAATGGAACGACGATTAAGGCGTCGCGAGGAACAGCCGCGAAATTTAGAAGAATTGGGAGAAATTTTAACGGAAATTTGGCACAACATTCCGCAAGATCGTATTGCAAGATGTATAAATATGCGAGAACGCTTGCAAGCAGTAATTGATCAGAGAGGAGGAAATACACACTATTGAACTCTCATGCGCGCGAGCGCATACACACACAGCAGAGAGGGTTTGGAGTCATTAAATACTGCAGAAGTGACGAACTGCGGGGTCCTTATATCTGCTGTGATACATACATACATACACACACACACACACACACACACACACACACACACACACACACACACACTCACACACACACACACACGATGTGCAAAAATCCGACCGACAACCTCCACGTGGTGCACATTGGGTAATGCTAATGTCGGCGGTAGACGTCATTTTTCGGAAAAATGTACTGTAAAAAATGTATATCTTCAAAGTCTTGTAATTCGGTCAAAAAAAATCGTAGAGAAAACTTTAAAAAAAGCATTTTGTAGAGAAAATGTCATACTTTATGGCACTTGCATTGGATTTGTCGAGAAAAATTTTTTTATTGAGCTACAGGCTGTTAAAAATACGTTATTTTAAGGAAAAAACAGTGTATCTTTTTTGGGGCATAGTACTAAGAAATTGAGAAAATTTTTGAAAACCATTAACAGCATGTTAAAGCTGGAACTTCGAGCTTTAAAATGGTTTTTTGATTTTTTGTCTACGATGATTTTTCACGGAGTACGGATATCATTTGTAAAAAATGCAGGTTTAGCTTCAAAGTAGCGTAACTCGGTCAAAAAAAATCGTAGAGAAATTTTAAAAAAAGCATTTTGTAGGCAAAATGTTGTAGTTTATGAAGCTTTACTTGAATTGTTCGAAAAAAATTTGTTGGTCGAGCTGCAAAGTGTCAAAAATACGAAATTTTAAGGAACAAAACAGGGTGTGCTTTTTTACTGCATAAGACAAGGAAGTTAAAAGAATTTTGAAAATCTGCTGATAGAGCGTTAAAGTTGGATCTTCAAGCTTCAAAATGCTTTTTTTATTTTTTATCTACGACGATTTTTCACCGAGTTACAGTCATTTGAAAATAGCCTAATTTTTGGTGTCTGGAAAGTGTTCCCTATTTTCTTTTGAGTAGTGTATATTAATATCATCAAGATAAATAAATACATTTATTAAATAAAATAAAAAAAATATTGCACACATCCGAGCGTACCCGGATCTTACGATTGTGAAGCAAGCACCTAACGCACGCAGCCGACTGCACTGGTTGCGAGAACAGTTACTGGGAAGGCTTATATGGCGCGCCGCGGTATGGCCAATTTTCACAAATTTATTATTTCAAAACTAAGGCCTATTCGATGAAACGCCGGGAGACGTAAACTTTTTTTTCGTTTCCAGAATAACTAAAAAAATTGGGATAAAAATCCCAGGGTCTCTCACCTGGTCCTCCCCTTGTGAGTAACAAACGCAACTTGCGACCGCAATCCATTTTCTTTCATTCCGAGAACTACAATACTTTATATCGTATTGAGCGTCCCTGTATTGCCCTGTAGACACAGAAATCACTGAGTTCTGTGCCGAAGTGAATAAAAAGTTATTAACATTTAACATCAGTTCGTGTCTTTTATTGATACCCTCCTACAATTTCATTGAAGCGTTTTAAGTCTGGAAAGTTCCTCCGGACCGAGGCAATACGCGAACAATTCTACATGTAAAATACTATTGTGCCGCATACTCAAAATTAAAATCTCTTAAAAATTGTAATTTATATTAAAGTTCAAAGTATTAGGAATTAATTCTAGAACGTAAGTAAGATAGTAAGGTGAATTTGAACTCATGGATCTGAGAGGAGTGCAGGGCAGGGGGAAATTTCACGGCGCGCGTCTTTGCCGTACTGACCAAGATGATATCACGCAAGGAGTGGGAGGAACATTTCACGGCGTGTATTTTTGCCGTGCTGACCATGTCTTGGAGGAGAACGATGCCACCTTGCGGCGCTAATCATGGCATAGGTGACATTTGAGGAAGCGCACGTGTTTGCTCTCTTGCTCCCTCCCATATATTGCGTTCTCATTCCCTCCCCATATGTTTGCTCTTTTGTTCATATGCCAACGCTCTCAATCGCACGCGTTTTTACGATCTATCCTTGCTCATTCGTGCGCTCTCCCTCCCACAACTCACTCATACACTTTCTTATTATTAAAGAGGAACGGTTAATAATGATAAGGGATATAAAAAAATAATAATATTTAAGATATAATTTTAATTTTAATTTTAATTTTAATTGTTCATTTATTTTATATCTTTGATACAGTGGACGCTGCGATGTGGCATGGCGATGCACCATTCTTCTTCCCCCATACGCGCAGTATATCCTCGCTTGTGCTTTCCCATACGTGGCTTATCTTATTCCTTACGCTCTCAATCGCACGCGTTTCTTAATAATCTAAAGGATAAGAAATGGTGTGACAAAGACAGGGAAATAATAATAATAATATTTTAGTAATTTTTTCTATTAATATTTTATATATTTATTTTTAAAAATGTTATAAAAATATTAAAAAAATTAAAATAAAAAATTGAAAAAAATTTATTAAAAAATGGAAAAATTTATAAAATAATAAAAAAATTTATGGCGTGGCATGGCATAATGGTGGTGGTGGTAGCACATATTCGTCCCTATATTCATCCTCCTCCTCCCTATAAATAACGGAATAAAAAAATATTAAGAATAAGTTAAGACAATACCCCGTAGGGGTCTGGAGTCGTTTCGGGGCCTCCCGAGGCCGTGCGACGACTCTAGATACAGGAATTGGCGTTCCTGCGGTTTCCCGAGCTCGCTAGGGGTCTGCGGTCTTGCATAGACCGTAGATTCAGGGACTTCAGCCACCCTGGCGCCCGAGCTGACACACCGTAATCCATCACGCGCTGAAATTACGTGCGGGATGGACCGGGGACCTTGGCTTCACCGCCCGGGTCGCGAGGAGTCAACCTCTATAAAAAATCAAGGAGGCGGCGTCTGAGTGTCGTGTCTTCGCGCCTCAGACGCCATGGTGGTGTGTTCTGTGTTTAATGTACGGTGTTCGTCGCGGCGGGGGGTCGGGTCGCCTTCTCCTTGCGGAATCCTGGAGCGATCTTCCGGTCGACGGTTAAATCCCGCGTGTTGACCCGCTGGTTGTCGATGTCTCCGGCTAGCCCGGGCGCATCGGCACCGGGCCCTCGGGCCTAGGATCAGCCCGTACACCGGTGAGACTGGCGCTTCCTCTCGGGGATGTACCTCGTTAGCGCGGGGGCATCGCCGTGGGGGGTGTTAGCTCTCGCCGAGGCCTCTGGTCGGGGGATCGCTGTGGATGCCTGCCGGGATCGGGGGTCCCGTCTGCCCGCCGCAGTCCATTGTCTGATACGCGTCGATCGTGGGTCATCCCGGGTATGCGCTTAACCGCGTGCACTCGGGTTTTGTTTTTCTGTTCTTCCCTGGTCGGCGCGTGTGATGTGTGTGCCGTCCAACAGAGTCGCCTTGGGCCGGTGGTCCCCGGACACCGGCCTGTAGTATCCCTCGGGGCGAGGGTGGGGTTCCCCTCGTAAAACAATACCCCATCATGGAAAAAATTACGGCTAACGACAGGGATATGTTACCGCGCAGGGGGGGTCTGATACCCCAGGGCCGGCAAGGGGGGACTAGTGTCCCGGGTGCCCCCTTGTCGTTATCTCACAACGGGCGGCCGCGCGGAGTGACCACACGCTCCGCCGGCTATCGGGCTAGTGTGGTAGTCAATGTGCGTGTTCGTCCCCGCGCTAGGCGGATAGGCCAAAGGTCTTGTCCAGTTCACTGGAGGGACTCGAGGTCTGAAGCCTGTCAGCGCTTCTTGTGGTACCGACGCCTCGGTAGGGCTTTGACGCCCTATTGCAGCTTCACGAGCTTATCCTCGTGGAGCCTCGTCGGTGTGGAGTCCGTGGATGAGGCTTCCTCCTCCTCGAGCGACGGGGGATGTGCCTCCCTTGATGTGAGGGATGGAGTCGAGCCGTCCCCGGTGGACGAGGCCTCCGCCCTTGCCGTCGAGGGGGACACGATCCTGCTGGCCGGTGACTGCTGCAAGGTAGGCTCCGACCGGCAGGATGATAGCGCGACCGGGTTATCAGCAACCCGATTTTTTGACATGGTGGCGCGTCCTGTGCCACCACAGGGTGTAGGTAGAACGCCGATCCGCGTCCGTGGGGGGGCTTCGGACGAGGAAGACCTCGCTGACCCGCCTCGAAGGAGGCGGCAGGGGCTTTCTCGGCTCGATGCAGAGCCCATGGACGTGGATCGGCGAGAGGAGGATGAGGAGCCGATGGCCGGGAACCCTCTGGAGCCGGTCATCGATTTGGAGGAGTCGGAGGGCCGTGTCCGTGTTCCGGATGTCCCGGGAGACGGGACCGACCTTCCGACTCACGTTAGAAGTAGGCGCGCCCGCGGCCGACCCCGTTTGGACGGGAGTGGACCCTTCAGGTCCCCCTCCCCATTGTCCGACGGGGCGGACGCAGAGGACCGGCTCCATGGGGTTCCCTTGGAGCGATTTAGGGCCCGCCGACTCAGAGCTAACGTCATCCGGAGCTCTGAGTCGGAGGGAGAGGGAACGGGGGAGAACGATGCGCGGCCTCGGCAGCGCATCAGGATCCCCCCGACCCTGTTCACGCCGGATCAGCGCCGGTACGTCGACCGGCAACTGGGGGTGATCTCGCGGAGCACAACCACGGACCTGGCCGGTCTGGCCGATGGTTGGCTCCGCGAAGTCGAGGGGGCGCGCAACAAGGCCTCGACGGGCTGCCCACTGTCGGGCAACCTGTCGGGGCGTATAAAACTAAACACCCATCTCGCCCGGGAGGCGCTCATGACGCTGGCGTACCGCGCCATGGGCCGTCTCGGGCGAGAGGATGGGCAGGAGGAAGCGACGACCGCGGCCCGGGAGGAGGAGGTTCGCTCCCTCCGGGCCGAGGTCGCCGAGCTGAGGGGCCAGCTGGGGGTCGCTAAGAGGGCCCTCATGCTCCAGAGTGGCCCCTCCTCGTCTGCGGCCGCCCCGCAGACGTCGAGGAGAAGGTCTCCTTCCCCTCCGCCGCCTCCGGCGGTCGCTTCTGCCCCCGGCTCTTCTCCTTTCGAGGAGCGAGTGCTGGGGACGTTGGAGCGGCTGACGGCGACGGTGGAGGGCCTGGAGAGGCGCCTGGCGCGGGTGGAGACGGGGGCTGCTCCGGCCGCGTCCCCACCGACGCCAGGAGCGGCAAGAAGAAGAAGAAGGGGAAGGGGGGAAAGGGGAGTACGGGAGCTCCGCCGGAGGAGCCTCCCGCGCCCCCACAGTGCCGGCGGCAGCGCCCGGCCCCGATACGCCTGCGAGCGATCGGAGCTGGGTCGAGGTCGTCGGCACCCGGAAGAGGAGGAGGGTGGACAAAGGGGGCCGTAAAGCCCCCCCCACTCGGCCTGTGGAGAGTGGCTGGGGGGTGTTCCCCCCGGGATTCGGCACGGCCTCGGGCCGGCCGTCGAGGGTAGTGGCATCTGCCGCCCCCCGGCGACCGGGCCGAGCAAGAAGAAAAAGGAGGGAGGAAAACAGGGAGGAGGTCCGCCGCGAAGCCAAACGCTCGCGGCGAGGAAGATCGGGAGGCGCGTCCCCAAGTCGACGGCGATTCTGGTGACGGTGACGGGGGACGACGCCTCCTACGCCGGAGTGATGCGGCGGGCCCGCGAGGCGATTGTCCTCGGGGACGTGCTGCCGCAAGGAGGGAAAGGGCTACGGGTCCGTCGAGCCCAGACCGGGGGTCTCCTCCTGGAGATCCCCGGCGAAGACAGCAGGCCAGCCGCGGAAAGGCTGGCCTCAGAGATGAGGCGCGTCGCGGGGGGCCCGGACGTGCGGATTTCGTGCCCTCTACGGAGAGTGGGGATCCGCATTTCCGGGTTCGACGACTCGGTGACCCCGGAGGAGGTGGCCACAGCGGTCGCGGACTCCGGGGAATGCTTCGTGGCGGACCTTAAGGTGGGTCGAGTGGTGCGCAGTCGGCGGGGGCTGGGCTCTGTCATAGTGCAGTGCCCGGTCGCCGCCGCTGCGAGGCTTGCTCGAGCGGGGAGTGTGACCCTGGGCTGGGTAGCGGCTCGCGTGGAGGTGCTAAAGGCGCCGCCACAGCGATGCTTCCGCTGCCTAGCCCAGGGGCACACGCAGCACCGGTGTCCTGGCGGTGTAGACAGGGCCCGGTGCTGCTTCAATTGTGGGGGGGAGGGGCACACCCAGGCAGAATGCGCGAGTAGGCCGTTCTGCCCGGAGTGTGCCTCCAAAGGTAAAGCGCCGAATCACCGCCCGGGCGGTGAAAAATGCGCCAGGGTTCCCCCGGCTCCACGACCGGGGAAGAGGGCTCCCCCTCCTCCGCAGCGGGAGGAGGGCGGAGACTCCGAAGAAGATCGGCGGCTGACCCCTCTACTGCCTCCCACCCCGCCCGGCGCTCAGGCCGTGGATGGTGGCGTGGCGGAGGGGCCGGTGGCCGACGTCGAAATGGAGGAGACCCCTCCCGTGGCGGAGGCCTCTGTCGGTGAGGTCTTCATCACGGGGGTAATAGAGATTTCGTCGGAGTCGTCCGGAGCATCGGGGCTCCGGACGAGTCCGCCGACCAAAAAGAGGTGCGATGCGCTCGACAGTCCGAGCGCCGCGCACCTCCCCCAGGCGAAGGTGGTGCTCGAGCCCCTCCCTCTCCCGCAGCGGGAGAAGCGAGTGGGACGAGAATCGAGCACGCCTCTCAGAAAGGTGTTGAGACCCCGGGAGGAGAGGTCGTTGACGCCCTCTCCCCCGGGGTCGCCTATCCTCGGAGATAGGGCCGCGAGGTGACTCCCCAGGGGGGGGGTCATCACGCGATCCTGGGCCTCGTTTCCGGCTGCCCCTGCGCTCGGGGATGCTCAGGAGGCGAGGACCCTGGCTGTTGGGCCGCCCGACGAGTAGGGGTCTCCGCTCGTCCGGCGTGCCGGCCGCGCGAGGATAGGAGGTAGGCCCGGTCGGTCCCCTCGGGGCCACTGGACCTTGGGTAGGGGGTTGGCGCGGAACGGGTAAGTTCGGCGCTCGCCTCCTGCCCTAAAGGAGCGCTGGGGGGCGTGCGGTGTTTTTCACGGCGCCACCCCGGGGTGGACAAGGCGGCGGCTGACGTATCTCGGCCGCAGCCCTGGCACGTCCTCTCCCAACCTGACGAACTGGCGCGTCGGGGGGCTCACGCTCCGACCCCCGGGGGAAGGCTACTGATGAAATAGCGTATTGCTGGCCAGGGCCTTCCTTCGATCTGGGGCGAGGTGGCTCGGTGAGGTTTTTAGTTGGTAGGCGGGTCAGGGCGAGCCCGGCCGCTGAAATTACGTGGCCGAGTTAGCACCGTCCTGACTCGAGTCCAACACTGTCAGGTCTAGCCAGCCTGTCGTGCCATGAGCATTTCCCTCATCGTACCAAAAAAAAAAAAAAAAAAAAAAAAAGTTAAGACAATACAGAAATTATGAAAAAAGAAGTTATGGAAAAAGAAATTATGAAAAAGAGAAAGAAATTTACCTCAAGAGGGGAGTGGTACAATCTGTACCACCCGATGACCATTGGTTGAATTAAAAACGATCCGGAGAGAATCGGGAGTGAATCGGGTTCTATTATAATCCTCTACCTCCGAGTCAGCCGGTTGCCATCATAATAGCGACTCTCTTCGTAAATTAGGCTTTGGTCATTAAAACCACTCGCGGAAGCTCTCTGATAAAAAGTCGTACTATTTGTACATTTCTCCTCAAACGGTAGCGCTCCCTTGCTCAATCAGAACGCATACATGCGTTACACCGCGAGGGAGTGAAGTACTCGTGACATTCGTTACACTGCATGGTTGACTGACTGACTGACTAATTGACGCCAGTGATCAGAGCCTATTTATTTTTACAATCAAAATGTACATGATTTGTCTTTGAGACGTTGATACCTCATTATTCTCATAGTAAAATGAGAACTTCTTTAAGCAATTTTTTATCTTACCATACAGCTTAAATTTTCGATAACACAAGAGATACGTTTTATCAAGAGATATGGCAGTGTCTCACACCAAGTGACCGTTGCATATTAAACACTTTTTATATGATAAACACTTTTTATATGATCGCACTATTGAACGTGCATCATGCGTCTATTGAACTGATATCAAACATCTATTATACATCTACGTCTATCGTACGTCTACCATACGTCTGTCGTACGTCTACCATACATCTATCGTACATCGTACAGCTATCATACTACTACATTCTACTACAGACGTTCGAGTGTAGTACGTTAGACGTTTCATAATAGTATGGTTGACACGACGTCAACAATACTATTATCAAACGTCTAACGTCTACAAATTACTTATGTATTACAGAAAAAGATAAAAATAAACTATAAATACGTTTATTATATTTTTTATATTAAAGTATCTTTTTGACATTGTAACCAATAATTGTATAATTTAAATACATTCTGCATAGCGCAATTCTTAACATGTTTTGCACATCGTATAGTGTTTGCAATATTCAAATTATTTAAAGATTCAATGTCTTCGTAATCAGCATCTACGGTCTCGATGATAACATTATTTCTCACATTGACATCAAATATATTCTTCAGCCATTTTTGTTTTTTACCCCTTAACGTATACGATAGCCTCATCATCGTTTTCATCATGCACAGCTATTGAAATCAGGTGCTTTGCCTTCGGATACTGAACTATTCCATCTTCCCATCGTAATCCATGGTGATAAGCAACCAACAAGGAAACACAAGATCTTTCGCATTTTGTCAATGCACTCCATGGCACAGAATTTGTAAAAATGTAATGCGTGAAAACGTTTCCTTGTTTCAATACCGCTACTTTCTTTACAATAAATTTTTTTCCAACGATGAATCCTTACAGATCCACAAATGTTGGCACAACCATGACAAGTAAATTTTTGAAACTGTACCATATCACAAAATATCTCGGTATTTTATTGAAGATATTTGCTAACGTTGCATTTTACATGATTTTGCGCACAACGTTAGACAATAGACAGTATACAATTATACGATCGTGTAAGATGAGGCAATAGGCATGTTCGCTGGCACATTTTCTTTTCAATCAAATTCAATGCGCACGTCCACAGTAGCACTTTTGATGGACTCGTTTTGTCGCGAGCAGTCAATGACTGTAAAAAGTCCTCTTTGCAAGAATGTGACCTTGTTAAGCAGCGTATCGTAACAATCACGTCCATAATAAGATATACGAAAACGTTGGTATATGTCAAACAATGGTGTATTTAGATTTACGACAATATAGATTCAAGTCATCGTACAGATAAAATTCAGAGTTGAGATAAAGTTTCACATTGATCAAATTACAGTCGTCAAAAATAGTAGTATTTTGAGACATGATAGAGTAAAGTGGCCATAATTTTTCAAAATGCAAAAAACGCATTTTTATTTTTGTTATTTTTTAATAATGTTTGACATATCACTTCACTAAATCTTAAAGTTAACCCTTAACCCTTAAACACATAAGTGGATCTGAGAGACTCCATATAAAGTTTTGAACGCTTGCTGTATGAAGACGAAATGAGATAAGAGGTTCGGACCAGGACGTAAAAAGAATTTGAAATCTCCTCTTTCAAATGATATGATTGATCAACTTTTTTGGTCAATTAGAATTCAAACGGCACGGCAGCAAAGTTTTGTTAGGGTCAATGCGACCCATATAGTATGTAAATAAAACTTTTTTGTGAGTAATCTTATGTTAAAAATGTTGGACAAAACATGTTCAAACAGGTCCGTTTGCGTATGTTACTCTGTCTATAGTTAAATAACTATAGTGCCGTGAAAGAGAGGATTTTTGCGTCCGAAATATATTATGAAACACGTCAATTTTCAATTTTAGACACCTTGAGTTTATGAAAAATACCTCAGATTTGCCCTGTTACGTATATTTTTTAATAGAAATGGCAGTGACATAATTTTTTTTGAAAGTATGACTCTTTAGCTTTAAAACGACGTATTGTAAAGTTTTTAAAAGTTTTTTGTTGCAAACATATAATTTAAAAAAAAATAGATTTTTAGACACAAAAATATCTCATATTCTCCTTGTTATATAATTTTACTTTTTAAAAGAAATGACAATACCATAATTTTTTTTTTTTAAGTAAAACTTTTTAGCTTTAAAATGCCGTATTTGAAATTCCTTAAAAGTTTTTTATTGCGGAGATATGATTTTTTAAAGGAAAAGTGGCTTTTTGAACAATTTTTAATTTTTGCTTAATGGTTTTTCTTTTATAACTAAACAATAAGTCATTTTTCGACAATATTGATTATGCAGTTAAATTTCTGAGATTTTAAACTTTCATATAAAAAAAAAAATTGTTGAAAAATGATGATTAAAATCAAAGTTGTAACTTCTTAAAGTTGAAAAAGTCTCCCAGACCCGAATATGTGTTTACGTACTTTACGGGATTAGTGTGTTTAAGGGTTAAACACGTAAATGGGTCTGACAGACCCCATATAAAGTTTCGAAAGCTTGCTGTGTAAAGACGGATTGAGATAAGAGGTTCGGACCAAAACGTAAAAAAAGTTTAAAATCTCCTCTTTCGATTGATATGCTTGATCAACTTTTTTGGTTAACTAGAATTCGAACGGCACGGCAACAAAGTTTTGTTAGGGTCAATGCAACCCATATTGTGTGTAAGTGAAACTTTTTTTGTATTTTACATAACAAAGCTGGACAAAATACGTTCAAACAGGTCGGTTTGCGGATGTTATTCACATATATTCTGTCTAAAGTTAGAATACTCTAAAATGCTTTAGAAAAAGGAGTTTTTCCGAAATACGAGTATATCATGAAACACATCAATTTTCAATTTTAGACAGGATTTAATCAAAAATACCTCATATTCGCCTTGTTACATAAGTACATTTTTTAATAGAAATAACAACAATATAATTTTTTTTTTGAAAGTGTGAATTTTTAGCTTTAAAACGCCGTATTGTAAAGTCCTTAAAAGTTTTTTGTTGCACAGATATAATTTTTTTTTTTAAGTGGATTTTTAGATGCCCATAAATACCTCATATTCTCCATGTTACATAATTATACTTTTGAAAAGGAATGACTTTGTCAAATTTTATTTTGAAAATGTGACTCTTTAGCTTTAAAACGTCGTATTTGAAAGTTTTTAAAAGTTTTTTGTTGCAAAGATATAATTTTTTTAAAAGAAGCCTAAATTTTTGACCAATTTCTCATTTTTGCTTAATGGTTTTTCCTTTATAACTTTACAATAAATTATTTTTCGGCAATGCCGATTGTGCAGTCACACTCCTGAAATTCTAAACTTTCATTAAAAAAAAATATTGTTGAAAAATATTGATTGTAATCAAAGTTATAGCTTCTCGAGGTTGGAAAAGTCTCTCAGACCCAAAAATGTGTTTCCGTATTTTACAGGATGTTTAAGGGTTAAATTATCATTGTAAAAAGTAATTTTTTTACATACAAACACTCATTGTCAGTATTAAAATTCTAACCATATAAAGTATGACTAACAAGGAAAGGTTTCGAGGTGTCCCCCTCCGATTTTAACAAGCCTTTAATATGTTGTTGTACAGATAAAAATAAAAAACGAGTATTTTTTTATACGTGCTCAATCGCACTTTTAAGGGGTAAAACACTCCTTTGAAGAAAATCGGTTTTTTTTCTTTCGAACCAAATATCATCAAAATTATAAGACATAAAGAAAAATGTTCAGAATAAAAGTTAAATAGTTGCAAGAGTACTTTGAATGAACGGGATCCGATAGCGCACGGTGCGATAGCTCATCAACCAATCATCTTGACTTATCTAACCCAACCAACGGAAAAACTCTAAGTATCGGCCGCTGTGAATGGTGGTGCGCTATCGGTCCCGTGTGCTATTGGTCTCGTGTGCTATCGGAATCCGCTTACTTTTAATAGTGATAAAAAATTTTTTTTTAATTTTTTTTAATACTTTTCCCTACTACCTACCAATTTTTTTTCAAAATTTTTATTTATTTTTATAAGCAAAATAAAGTTTACTTTATTATGAATTCAATGGTATATGACAAAGTTATAATGCGACTTTTCCATTTTCCAAAAATAATTAGAAACCACTCTATAACGCATGATACGCCTATCCATGCGTTCAATATTACTTCACAATAAAACGGATTTGTCTTATATAGCGTTGACTACGCGAAAGAGCATTAAAGACAAATCAATACAATACAATAAATGTTGAAATAAGAGTTTTATAATAATAATAATAATAATAATAATAAAATAATAATGACTTTTTTTAAACCGCTAAAATTAGTTAAATTTTTTTGATAATATGTCACAGTATGTACGGAAAACGAATTATAAATAAAAAAATTATTATTTATTCATAACTTGTTTTTAATTGCAAATATTTCTCTTGGTTACTTCAAAACAAAATAACACCATATTAAAGAATAACAACAATTATGGTGTTGTATGTCATTAATTTTTTGTGTAAAAAATAATATGTAATTAATATATGTTAAATATGTAACGACCTAACTTTGCGCACGGGCGGTGTTATTTTGGTGAACGAGGACGCGGGTAGGTCGCCGAGAAAACTAGGCTGATTTCGAAGGTTGACAACGTAACTCAGTTTATTTAACACAGAAGAAAATATACAATGTACACCCATGGAATTTGATTCTGTCCATGGGGAAATTTTCCAAACTAAGAAGTTGCTATTTTTCTACATACTTACAGTTATGATCAACGTAACGACCAATAAGCTCTAGTCGTTAGTTAAAATACTATTGTAGCCATTTAACTTTCATTGAGAACATTTTTCTCTATCTCTTATAGTTTCGACGATACACGCTTTGAAAGAAAAGAACCGATTTTTTTCAAAAGATGTTTTACTCTTAAAAGTGTATTAAGGCACGTATAAGAAAAATACGTGTCCCTTATTTTTATCTGTACAACATATTAAAGGCGGACGGATCCGGATAGCGCACGGGACCGATAGCACACCACCACTCACAGCGGTCGATGCCTAGAGTTTTTCCGTTGGTTGGGTTAGATAAGTCAAGATGATTGGTTGGTGGGCTATCGCATCGTGCGCTATCGCATCCCGTCTATTAAAAGCACGTCGAACTCGGAGGGAGTCACTTCCGTAACTCACGAACGCGCGGACAAGTGCGCGTACCATGCGTATAGAGAGGTTTTTATTTATTTTTGGAAAATGGGAATGTCGCATCGTAACTTCATCATATACCATTGAATTTGTAATAAGTTTTATTTTGCTTATTAAAAAATAAAAATTTTGAAATAATTGGTAAGTGATGAGTGAAAGTATAAAAAATAATTAAAAAAAAATTTTTTCGCTGTTATAAAGTACTCTTCAAGCCATTCAACTTTTATTTAAAACATTTTTCTCTATCTCTTATAATTTTGACGATATACGCTTCAAAAGAAAAAACTCGATTTTCTTCAAAAGAGTTTTCACTTCCAAAAGTAAAAACAAGCACGTATAAATAAATACGTATCTCTTATTTTTATCTGTACAACAACATATTAAAGGCTCGTCAAAATTGGAAGGGGACACCTTGAAACCTTTTTTTGTAAGAAGAATAAGGTTAAATAATTTTATGCAAAAAAAGCTCGTTTTTCGCGACATTCCGGGACAGTTGGTAACTTGACCGTAAATGGACAATTTTTAGGGTGGGGGATATTGCCGTCCGTGGCAGGCAAAATCGACATTTCCGTAAAGTGCGCATGCGCATTTCTGTCAAGACATAACTGTGAACGTTTCATGGCGCATGCGCTGAGCGTAGGGTCAAAATGCATGAGCAAAGATAGTACACTGATCTTTCATAACCTATAACCGATACAGGCAGTGACAGGAAAACGCCACGCGCTTTCTTTTTACCTGGAATGCCGGGAAAAACGTACTTTCTTTAGATAAAATATCGTACAACATGAAGCCTATTTATTGACACATAGAATGAAAGGTACTCTAGCCAAATAAGGCCCACCTAACTTATTTTATTTTTTATAAATTTTATTTACAAAAATATTAAAATAAACTAAATAAGAATAAAATGTTTATTTTAACCACTTGCCAAAATAAAATTATCATCTATATAAAACATTTTTAAATAAACAAAAAAGAAATTTTTTAAACTCTAATATTGGGCCTTATTAAATTCTTGTGTTTTAATAAGGCCCCAATTAAAAATAAATTAAAAATAACAAAGGATTAAACATATTTTCTAACTCACTGTTAAAATGATTATTAATCACAATTACGAAATCCTTTAAGATCTATTTTACTGTAAAACATCACAATTATTTTTAATTTTGTTTAATTAATATTTTAATTTTAGGAAATTCTGACTATTTTAGTGCAATTTTAGCTTATGAAAAATTAGCGTCATTAAAAATCATTATTCTCTGTTGCAAGCCACATAATAAACAAATGGCAATGGCTATAACAATAAATGTATAAGTGGGCCTTATTTAATAATGCATTATTTATAAAAAAGTATACTTATTCCAAAAAATCGATATATATATATATATATATATATATGTTTTTTTCTACAGTTATAAAGTTAAATAATTTTATAATATTTTGTAACAAATCATAAAATAATGTATTCTTATTAAGTTTACAACCAATTTTTATAAAAACGGCTAATTTCCCCACTTTGTTACTGCTTTTGTTGCACTGAATAAATGTGTTGCTACTGGTATTAATTCTTTAGTTTCTTTTTATCTACTTCCTATGACATATCTTTTAAACATATATTTTAAACATAAAACACATTTTTAAATAATAAATTTAAAAGTGGGCCTTATTTAGTACTGGGCTTTATTCGGGCTCAAGTACCTTATGTCCCTAAAATTCTAGAAAAAATGTTTATAATAATTTGAGAACGTTTGTGAGAACAACAAATTGTATAATTTGAAAATAGTACTCAATCAATTCCTTTGATGAAAAGATTTAAAGCGCATGATATAGTAAATATATTTTATTGCCTGAGAAGACAAATTCGTACGATTTCCAATAATTTTTGACATAAAAATCAAGGACGGATTTAGTACATTAATCAAATAAGCAAATAGAATGAATACATTGTAATACCTATATAACAGTAAACAAATAATTAACAATAAAATAGTTCCACGTCAGCCAGTATCTGGTAAGTCAATGACCAAACGGACATTCGCGGAGAGATTGGGTAGCCAACCTTAAGCACCGTCCTTGTTAAACGCGGGAATGTTAATGTTTACAAGTTGCGTTTGCCACGCGGTCGTCGCTTGTTACATCCAGAGTGTTCGGTAAAGAGAGTTCCACCTCTCTCGGAGGAGATGACGTAAAAAATAAGCAAAAATGTCCTTTACCATTTTACGATGTTCGCAAAATTTAGCAACGTTTGTAATTGAAATCATCGATTTAACCCGGTTTTCTGCCAATTGTAAACGTGCTGTTAGAGATGATTGCTCGATACTTGCGGCTCAGGGAGAATTGTTTATTATAAGCAACAATAAATATTTGAGTGGTGTCGGCAGTTCGAAGAACACTCGCCATGCAAAGATAATCTCTAGAAGTAGGAGAGGGTAAGCGTATTTCATTGCGTGTTAACCTTTTACCGGTAAACTACCTAGAACTGATTATATATGACCAGAGCATTTAATGTAGACATTTGCTTGGATCAACGCCTACTTCGGGAACATTTCGATGCTTTGAGAACTTGTCTTAAAAAAATTTGTGATTAATCGCTTGCATTGAGACCTTTTTCTCTCCAAAGTAAACGAGCAATCTGCATAATGATCAAAATGATTTTAATGCATATGCCGGATAGATCTAAATCTTTGTCACTGATTTAAGTTATTATCATAAAAATTAATTTTTTTTTGTACACGAACCCACAGTTAAAAAATTTCAACTGTATAAAGTATGTCTAGAAAGATTGGGATAAAACGTTTTTACTGACACGCAGAACATATGCCTTTAAAATTCTAGAAGAAATGGTTAATTTGAGAAAGTTCTTGAGTGCATACATAGTTTATACAATTGGAAGATTGTCCACAATCAATGCCTTTGGTGAAAAGATTTAAAAGTGGAATGATATACTAAAATATATTTTATTGCCCGTGTTACGGAACGCTTGCCATCTCCCTTTTTCTGTAAAGCGTTTATTGTAGAATTTATTATATGTGTGACTGTGTTGGTAAAATTTTGAAAATTTAATCTCTATTGCCTCCATTGTATTTTGGTGGCAGCTAGTGTAGTCAGTATTTCTAAACACACTAATACGTAGGCAAGAGTGTGTGAGTGTACACGTATGAAGTGTACACGTATTAGCATAAAGTGTTCATAGATCATCACGAGAGATCCAGTTCGCAGCAGTTGCAGAAGTTAAGCATCGACTACCACGGTCACGACTTGGATGGGTAGCCACTTGGAAATTTTCGAGAGAAAATTCCCGAGATTTTTTTGCGAAAAATGCTTTTTAAAGTATTTCAAAAATATTATTTTGCTCATTAAAATTTTGTAATGCAATAATATTTATGCAAATATTTTGAAGAAATTCGTAGAATTAGAACGTCCTGTAGATGTACAGGATAGAATGAGGCACTCCTTTAATAGTTCATAGAACGCTCTGAGGACTATAACAGTTTTTTACGGTATCCTGCTCAACGTAACAGGATGTCCTCCTCCCGTGGATGTTCCTGTGCTCAGGGAAGTAATAAATGTTTCATTACTTTAAGTTTAGAATCTGTTAAACAACACTTTAACGAATAGAATCGTTCCAGTTGCTTCAATTTGAAATCACAAATTGAGACAACTTTTTCTGCTCGCGCGCTATCAAGGTGAGTCTTTTTTCCTGTTACTTTATGTTTAGAACTCTAAAATGTAGCGACACCACTTTTTAAATTAATTTTAAATAAAAACATTTATTTTTGTCATTGAATGTATTTACGAATTTACATTATTGAAACTAATTAAACAAAATAATATACTTTGAAACAAAAGCTATGCAAGATTTTGCGATACATATTTATTAAATTCGTTGAGCGCTTTTCGCATCTCATCGTATTTTGCGCGATCGCATGCATCATGTAACGGCAACCAGTCGAACGCTTGATGCTCGTTCGACATTCTCACGGGCTTGTCTGGATTGAGCAGCTGCGCCAACCAATAGATGACAATCTTGGGTTTCCCATTCACTTCATATGTCATTTCGTGCCTCGCATCCTCGAAGATTTTGAGATCGTTTGGCAAGAAGCCGGCCTCTTCCCAAGTCTCGCGCAAAGCTGTCTCCATGTCAGATTCGTTTGGGTCGACGTGACCTAAGACACCAACCGTCGAGCTTTATTTCTCTTTAAGGACAGACTTTGTATTTAAAAAAAATTATTTTTGGTTTATTTATATTGGGTCCCAATTGCGCACAGACCCAATTGGACACCACCAATCACGTCATCTAATCTAACCCAACCAACGGAAATACTCTAGGCATCGGTCACTATGATTGATGGCGTCTAATTGGGTCTGTGCGTAACTGGGATACTTCTTTTATATTTTAGTCGATTTATTATAGTTACATAGTAGTTAAAAAGAAAAAATATTTTTATTATAAATTATTAAATATTTATTATCACAATTATACTATTATAAGGAACACATATAATACATTAATAATTAAAAATTTAATGGTTAATATTGTAAGAAAGTGAGTTTGATCGAAAAGATGCTCTATAAAATCAATAAACTTAGTCAATGTCACGAGCGCTACTGAGTGACTTGAGAGTGCGCTGATGGTCGTCACTATGATTTTTGTATTCCATGTTTTTCTTCACTAGTAACACGCATAGCGCCGGCGTCTATTCTTTTTGTTCTTATTTAAGCCATCATTCTTGTATACGCCTAATTATTATTTCAAATATACGTTTAATCTAGCTAAAGTGCTTACTTTATTACGAATTCCTGATAAGTTGTGGACCCAGCGCTCGTAATACATTGCGCGTGTTAAATAAATTCAGTGCACAAGGAAAGAACACCATTAAAAATGGCTACCGCAACCAGTCTTGCAAATATAGAAAAATTAACTGAAGTTAATTACGAACTGTAGAAGGTTCCAATGAAGAGCATACTGGTGTTCAATGACTTATGGCAATATGTTGATGGCACAGAAGTGAAGCCTGCAGAAAACGCACAAGAATGGTTAAAGAAAGAGGCTAAGACATTGGCGCTAATAAATCTGAGCATCATACATGGTCAGCTCAACCATGTTAACCCTTAAACACGTAAGTGGATCTGAGAGACCCCATATGAAGTTTTGAACGCTTGCTATGTGAAGATGGAATGAGATAGGAGGTTCGGACCAAGACGTAAAAAAAGTTTGAAATTTCGTCTTTCAATTAATATAGTTGATCAACTTTTGTGGTCAATTAGAATTCGAACGGCACAGCAGCAAAGTTTTGTTAGGGTCAATGCGATCCATAGTGTGTAAGTGAAACTTTTTTTGTGAGTATTTTACAAAAAAAAACTGGACAAAATACGTTCGAACAGCTCGATTTGCAGATGTCACTCGCATATACTCTGTCTAAAGTTGGAATACTATAAAACATTGTAGAAAAAAGAGTTTTTCTGAAATATATCATGAAACACATCAATTTTCAATTTTAGACAATTTAATCAAAAATTTCTCATATTCGCCTTGTTACATAAGTACATTTTTTAATAGAAATGACAATAATATAATTTTTTTTGAAAGTATGAATTTTTAGCTTTAAAACGCCGTATTGTAAAGTTCTTTAAAGTTTTTTGTTGCAAAGATATGATTTTTTTTAAAAAAGTGGATTTTTAGATGCCCAAAAATACCTCATATTCTCCATGTTACATAATTATACTTTTTAAAAGAAATGATTTTGCCAAATTTTATTTTGAAAGTGTGACTCTTTAGCTTTAAAACGCCGTATTTGAAAGTCCTTAAACATTTGTTGTTGCGAAGATATGATTTTTTGAAGGAAAAGTGGATTTTTGACCAATTTCTCATTTTTGCTTAATGGTTTTGCTTTTATAACTTCACAATAAATTATTTGTTGGCAATGCCGATTATGCAATCATACTCCTGAGATTTTGAACTTTTGTTTTAAAAAAAAAATCGTAGAAAAATATTGATTGTAATTAAAATTATAGCTTCTCAAAGTTGAAAAAGTCTCCCAGATCCAAAAATGTATTTCCGTATTTTACAGGATCGGTGTGTTTAAGGGTTAAGAAAGCTGTATCGTTAAAAGAAGCATGGGATGGACTCAAGGCGATATTTCAATCTCGAGGACCGGTGAGGAAAGCGGCCTTATACAAGCAGTTGCTGAGGATGGAGAAGAAAACGGGCGTCACTATGACACAATACATCGCCGACTACACACCGTGGTGGGAGTAGTACATGGTGTGTGTAGTTTGCAAGCGTCTCTCTCTAATTCTTTGTTCTCTCATTTATTTTTTGACCGTAAGTCCTCACGTGTACCAACCTTGTTTAACTCCGTAAAGTTCCCACATAGCACGTAATATTGCAATGATATCATAGCAATATCACTTTTACATTGCAATATTACAAATGAAATATTGCAGAAATATCACGAAATATTACTATGATATCACAGTAATATCAAAATGTCCGCGAAAACGCATCACAGTAATATTACTGTGATATTTCATAGTAATATTACTATGATATTTCACAATATTTCTGTGATGTTTATGTGATATTTAAATAATATTGCAAAAAATTAAATAAATAAATTATTTCAATTTATTTTATTTTTACTGTTATTCTTAATATTATTTTCATATCGTTACATGTAATATATATTAAACATAAAAAAAATAATTATATTTATTAAAACAGAATACAATAATGTAAACGTAATAAATGTTTAATTTACCAAAAAAATCTCTTGTATCCTTTTTCATTTTTGTTAAAAAAGATTCAATTTGAATTATAATTTTAATTTATGTTCAAGATTAAATAACAATACAAAATATTATTTACATGTAAAAATATAAAATTTTATATGGAACAGCGTTCCACACGTACCCCTTAAAAAGAAATTGATAAACTTGTTTCAATAAACTGATTACTGATCAGTAACTGACAAAATATAATCAGTTACTGATCAGTAATCAGTTTAATGAAACAAGTTTATCAACTTTTTTTTCAAGGGACGTTACATTGGAAAAAAATTAGAACAAGTATTCGTTTCCAAATTACAACAAGCAACAATTTTCTTTAAAATCTCACTGAAGTGTGAGCTAGTGAGTCGTGGTGAGTCGGCCCGGTCGGCCGCAGTGGCGTCTAGATATAACACCTGAGGCTGCACTTGACTCACGAGAAGGTCTCCAGCGGCGCGGCCACCTAGCGGTGGTGCCAGCACTCACTTGTTTTCGTGGAGTCTTATACACACGGCGGGACCGCATAGCGGCTGTGTACGCGCTCGCTTGTTTCGTCGTATGTTGTGACGGTCGGTGACCGAGCCGCAACATTATATACATACATATAATTAATTAACATTTTAAAATACCTAATTAATGATAGAATATATATAATCATATTTTTTAATAGAGTTGAAAAAAAAGTGAAATCTAAAGAAAAATTTGTTGGAAATTTAATATTTTAATTAACTTGAAAAACCTTTTACTGTGGTATATAATAGTCTAATCAATATTAATGAATAAACTATTTCACAAAATAATGTACCGAGCAGTAAATATTAAATGACGTAAAAATGTATATTTTTTTAAAAACTTCTTAATATACTTTGAAATATTTATTGCCAAGTGAATAATAAATGTGTATTAACAAAACTTTTTGTAAACATTTTTTTTTAAATTCCTCATGATAAAAATTTTTAAAAATTAAAATCAATTTTGTGCTCCTGTAAAAATTATAAATGACAATAAGATAAATACAAAGGTTTTTCTGTAATTTTTAAATAAAATCATTATTGATCGAGTTGTAAAGCAACAATTAAATTGATAGATTACATAGAAGAGCGTACATTATAGTTTATACATATATACAGTTTAAGGAATGAACTAAGTAAATATCTAAACTAATAATAAAGTTAATTAATTTTTTTTCTTAACATTTACTTTTATTCCACGAAAGGGCAAAGACATAATTATTTTATTTGTAAGTTGATTTCTTCTATAGGATACCGAAATTACCAAGAATATTAAGGATACTAAAAATATCGAAATTAATCAAAGAGATAGTGACGTTGCATTAATAAGACATAATAAAAACGTGGTTTGACATTACCTTGTTCTTTGAAATTAAATATTGCAACAATATATTGCAATGATATCATTGGAATATTTTAATGTTATTATCACTGTGTAATATCACAATAATATTTCTGTGATATTTCTGTGATATCAGTAGAATATTTCAATGTCATTATCACTGTGTAATATCACAGTAATATTTCTGTGATATTTCACAGTAATATGTAATATTTCTGTGATATTGCAATGATTCTGTGATATCACAGAAATATTACGTGCTATGTGGGTTGTTACAACTGAATGTGTTTGTCTTCGTTGCACGCACATCATCGGTCTCTCTTTATCGTATACGTGAATGTTCGTACGGTTCGTAACCTCAAAAATATAAAAGCAGTGCAACAACAAGTGCAGTAAATATGGGTTCAAAATCATCAAAAGGTATGTATAATTATTATATATTTAATTTTATATATTTATTACAATTTTGTATTATGTCAACTAAATGTTAACGTAAATCATTATTGTAAATTATAAAAATTATGGTAAGTAATATTACATATGTACATGTATAAAAATATAATGTATAGGGCTAATGAGAGTGTAGCGCGGTTGATTTTGCGCAGAAATAAATAGTCATTTATAGATTGAGAATCAGTTAATTAATTGACATTAATCTTTGAACGTTTTAACTCTCTTCGGAGTCATCATTAGCAAAAAATTTTAAGTACATAAATCAGAAATTCGAAAACATATCTATTCTCTTAAAGAATTAATGCACCAGCCATCGCCGATTCCATGTGGTTGTCAATCCCGGATTGCCGATTACGAAGTGAAAATTATTTAAACGTGATATGGGGGAAGTTTTGATCACCCTATAATTGATGTTATGTAATAGTAACTTTAAAGAGTTGTAGATTTGAGTGACTTACCATTAAAAATCGACGACGATTTGCGAAGCCATGGATAAGGCATTTGACAATAGTAATTATTGCACGAATTAGGAAAGGCCGCAGTCAGTACAAGATGTTTTCAATCGAGCGATTCCCAATCGACTAGTCGTTAAGCGTACATAAAACAGGTCGGAGATACATTTATTCAATAAGATATAGACGAGCAACTCAAAACAATAAGTATAAGTCGTGGAGAATATAAACATAAGTACGTGATTCCGCCGTGAAGAAATGTGTCCGTTGATAGAGTTGGTCAAAAAGGATTGAGTAGATAAATTAATACATAATTATTTAAAAAATACAAAGGAGTTGGATTATAAAAATACATAGATAAATTAAATACATAAATAGTTGAGTGTAAACGGACACGTAAAATGTTCTTACTCTAAGATAGCAATCTTTTTAACAGAGAAAGATACGCATGATGTAAATATTCGGTATCCGATTGTCAGTTCAAGCCATTCTTTTGTATCTGAATGTGTAACATTTCGGACACTAGTCGCTTTCCAAGCAAACGTTCAGAACCAAGAATTTTGGTGTTCTCCCATTCGAACTTATGATTAAACTCTATACGGTGTTCAGTAATTACGGAAGAGTTCCTATTGTTCCAATTAATGTTGTTGCGATGTTCCGTTATTCTTGTTTTCAGCTTCCTGTTTGTCTAACCAACGTATGAAGCATTGCATTCTTTACAAGCAATTTTGTATACAACATTTTTCATAGAACTCATTGGGAGAATATACTTTTGTCCTTTAATAAACCTGTTTAATTTGTTGAGACTAAAAAAGGCCGGTTTTACATTTAGATTTAGATTCTTCATGATGGATAGAAATTTAACAAAAATGTTGGAAATGTATGGCAATAGGAACCACGAGGTTTTTTTTCTTACAGTGGAATCATTCATGCTCTCTGGTTTTGTGTGTGTGTGTTTAATAAATCAGTGATTTCAACCGGCTATTAATAGTCTTAAAGATAAACTTTACAGGGTAGTCATTATGTAACAGTATGTTAATGATACCGTCTTCGAAGACAGATTTCGCGTCATATACCTGGTTACATTTGTCAGGCATTTTTTAACAAACAGGATAACACGTTCCAACAACATTTAGAACACGAAAATAACAAAATGGATAAGAAATTGTATTGGCTTTTTTTAAAAAACAAAAAACGATTAGTTGAAAACGTTAAACCGATACATTATTACTATTCGAATAACAACAACAAACCAGCATTTTCAAACAGTGGCATCTCTCGTGAGCACAAATTTGAAATCAAAGTTAATCCTAAGGAGTTTACCAACGAACCAATCAAATCATCTTTACATGAATCTCGAGATAAATGGTTTATAAATTTATCGTCGATTCACATTCCAAAGGAAGTAAAAATATTATTGCAACTCGGGGGAAACTTTTCGTTACCTCAAACAGACAAAAACAAATTAATACATCAGAGTTTTGAGAATTAATACAAGAATTTTGAAAGCAATCTAGAAAAAATTAACCCGGCATTACATTTAGACACGAGAAATTCTGCGATACCAATTTTTAACAATCTCTTGTCCTTTTCACAAAAAAAGAATGACATCAATAATAGATTAAACTTTTTAATAAAATCTACAGTTAATTTCATCCGGAAGAATCCCCAGATTGTGTTCACGAGAGCTGACAAGGGTAACATCACTGTCGCCTTGGACAACCAGGCATATAAAGAAAAAATGCTGGAGACTAAAACACCTACGAAATTGTTAAAAAGGATCCAACTAATACTATGACTAAGAATGTTCGCGGATTGCTAACGGGATGGAAAGATCGAAGCTTTATTATCACGCCGTCAACATATAAAAAAATTTTTTGCAGTGACGGCAACCTCCCGAGAGCATACGGCCTTCCCAAAATTAACAAACCGGGATGTCCCTTGAGATTAATAATCTCTTCAATTGACAGTCCTATGTGTGCTCTAGCAACATATTTACACAAAATTATATCCGACAATACTCCAGATGCCTTCGGCAAGGTTGAGAACAGTTTCTAGCTAATCGAAAAGCTAAAGAGTGAAAAATTGGATGCTGATCACGTTTTAATTTCTCTAGACGTTGTATCACTATTCACGAACATCCCTGTTGAGTTGGCACTAAACAGTCTCTCAAATAGATGGCAACATCTTGAAAATAAATATAATATTTCTAAACACAAATTCTTACAAGCAGTAGAACTGGTGCTCAACTCAATATTTTTTACCTTTGACAATAACTTTTATAAACAAAAATTCGGCACACCAATGAGATCCCCTCTCTCCTCTATAATAGCCGATTTAGTGATGCAAGATCTAAAAACCAAGGCCTTGAAGAAAATCGGAATACGTTTACCGTTTTACTTCAGATATGTTGTGACAGCTGTCCCGAAGAATTTAATTGATTTTATCTTATCGACCTTCAACTCATTTCACTCCCGTTTTCAATTTACAATGGAAATAAGGGGAGAGACTATCAACTTCTTAGATGTTACTATTAACAAGGCGAACACATGTTTAGAATTTGACTGGTATCACAAACCTACTTTTTCAGGTAGATACCTTAATTTTCTCTTAGCACACCCACTGTCACAAAAAAGAGAGACAATTATAGGAATGGTTAACAGAGCATTCTTATTATTGAATTCCATAAAAAGAACATTGAGCTTATCATTAATATACTGTTACATAATGACTACCCTGTAAAGTTTATCTTTGAGACTATTAATAGCCGGTTGAAATCACTGATTTATAAACACACACACAAAAAACCAGAGAGCATGAATGATTCCACTGTAAGAGAAAAAACCCTCGTTCCTATTACCATACATTCCCAATATTTCTGATAAATTTCTATCTATCACGAAGAATTTAAATGTAAAACCCGCCTTTTTTAGCCCTCAACAAATTAAACAGGTTTATTAAAGGACAGAAGGATACTCTCCCAATGAGTTCTATGAAAAATGTTTTGTTTGTAAACAAAATTGCTTGTAAAGAATGCGATGCTTCATACGTTGGCCAGACAAACAGGAAACTGAAAACAAGAATAACAGAACATTGCAACAACATTAATTGGAACAATAGGAATCCCTCCGTAATTACTGAACACCGTATAGAGTTTAATCATGAGTTCGAATGGGAGAACACCAAAATCCTTGATTCTGAACGTTTCCTTGGAAAGCGACTAGTGTCCAAAATGTTACACATTCAGATGCAAAAAAATGGCTTGAACTCACAATCGGATATCGAATATTTACATCATGCGTATTTTTCTCTGTTAAAGAGATTGCGATCTTAGAGTAAGAACCTTTTACGTATCCGTTTACACTCAACTATTTATGTATTTAATTTATCTATGTATTTTTATAATCCAACTCCTTTGTATTTTTTAAATAATTAGGGTAAAGTCGGTATATACGCCGCAGTTATCAAAAATTTAATTTATCAAGTATTATTTACTATGTTTAAGGAAAATAAATTAGGCCAATAAAAACTTCATACTGTTTACTATTATAAAAAAAATTTTAAATATGAAATATTTATTTTCTTATACTTGAAAAAGAAACTTAAAAAAACCCTTGCATTTTTGTCATACAAAAAAAAGTGGCGGAATTTATGACTACTCATGTGTAAGATACACGGCGCATGGAAATTTACAAATAATATTTTCAGATATGATATAAAATAACATAATGACTTACAAAATGTGTTTACAAAGTTTATTAGGGAATAAGAACAATAAATATGTATACAAAGTAATAATAATGCAATATTAAAGAAATTAATATGCACAGACTTCAACAGAGTACGCATTGTGTTCTCAACATAGTGCTCAACATAGGGTAAGTGCTACTTTCCAATTACGCAGTGTCTGTATTACGGCATAAATCCCGTTCGCTGATTTAGACTTGTTTAGGCCGTATATCCTAAACAAGTGGAATATACAAGATATCAAACTAAATAAAGAATACAAGAGTTATGCACTTGAATCTTGCTTGTATTTCATCCTTTACTATTGCTCTACATTTACATATCATGAAATATTCATTATGCCTTTTATATTTTCTACAGTAATTATTTTACGTAGATGGTAATACACGATTGCGCTACTTCTACGTAAAAAAATTAATTCAATTTACGATATTTTTGTTAATATTAACAATAAAGAACTGTAATTACAATACAATACTAATATAACATAAAGGCACATAACAAAATAGTTCTGAGCAAACTATCTTTATTTTTTCTATTTTTTCTGACTGCTGCGGCGTACATCCCCCCGCGGCTTAAATACCGACTTTACCCTATGTATTAATTTATCTACTCAATCCTTTTTGACCAATTTTATCAACGGACACATTTCTTCACTGCAAAATCACGTACTTATGTTTATATTCTCCACGACTTATACTTATTGTTTTGAGTTGCTTGTCTATATCTTATTGAATAAATGTATCTCCGACCTGCTTTATGTACGCTTAACGACCAGTCGATTGGGAACCGCTCGATTAAAAACATCTTGTACTGACTGCGGCCTTCCCTAATTCCGTGCGATAATTACTGTCAAATGCCTTATCCATGGTTTCGCGAGTCATTGTCAATTTTTAATGGTAAGTCACTCAAATCTACAACTCTTTAAAGTTACTATTACATAACATCAATTATAGGGTGATCAAAACTTCCCCCATATTACGTTTAAATAATTTTCACTTCGGAATCGGCAATCCGGGATTGACAACCACATGGAATCGGCGATGGCTGGTGCATTGATTCGTTAAGAGAATAGAAATGTTTACGAATTTCTGATTTATGTACGAGGTGTGTTCAAAAAGTAACGGGAATTTTTAAATTTCGCGGGTTTGGAGAGTCCGACAGTCAAATTTTTTTTTTGTTTATGTTGGTATACATGCCCCTGAAGTATGCTGAAATGTTGAGCTGTATTCATTGTTTACTTTGTCTGTGGCAGCCGTTAAGGTTACACGTGTTTTTATGAGCTCGGCGATTTTCGTTTCTGAAAAAAGATGGATCAAAGAATTTATATCAAATTTTGCGTAAAAAATAACATAAAGTGTAACAAAGTGTGTGAAATGTTAACAAAGGCCTATGGTGAGTCTGCTATGAGTAAAATAAGAGTTTACAAGTGATATAATCGTTTCCAAGATGGCCGTGAAGACGTTGAAGATGACGAACGCCAAGGACGCCCCAGCACATCAAGAACCGATGAAAACGTCGAAAAAGTGAAAGAAATGGTTATGAACAATCGCCGAATCACAATCAGAGAAGTCGCTGATGATGTTGGCATATCAATTGGCATATCAATGGAAAAACAATTCATGGCTTTTGCACCACGATAATGCACCTGCTCACACTTCATTGCTTGTTCGTGAATTTTTGGCCAAAAACAATACTGTAATGATGCCCCAGCCTCCATATTCGCCAGATATGGCTCCGTGTGGCTTTTTCCTATTTCCAAAAATAAAGAGAACCTTAAAGGGCCATCGTTTTACAAGCATAGATGACATTAAAAGCGCATCGCTGAAAGAGCTAAAGGCTATCCCAAAGATCGAGTTTGAGAAGTGTTTCGGGGATTGGAAGAAGCGCTGGCATAAGTGCATAATATCTAATGGTGACTATTTTGAAGGCGACAACATTAATGTAGACGAATAAATAAATATTTTTTTCAAAAAACGAAAATTTCCGGTATTTTTTTAACACACCTCGTACTTAAAATTTTTTGCTGATGATGACTCCAAAGAAAGTTGAAACGTTCAAAGATTAATGTCGATTGATTAAATGATTCTCAGTCGATAAATGACTATTTATTTCCGCGTAAAATCAACCGCGCTGCATTAGCCCTATACATTATATTTTTGTTTCGAGAGTCTTGATCATATTGATTGTATATGTATAATTAGAATTTTATGTGTAACTATAACTTATTTGTTAAAATTATATTATTATATTATTAATTATATTATTACGCACTATCTTCACTAAATTTCATATAAAAGATCTCGAATCATGCGCTCCTCTCGAAATCGCGTATTCCAGTTTTTCCAGAGAAAAGGACACAGCGCAAATCTTAGGGAGTGACAAAGATGCAATCAAAACAGTTGTAGTAACCTGATATCATCAAACATTTAATTTTTCGTAGTTGGCAGACCTGGGGACTTACGGTCTTTCGATGCGAAAAAGGGGCGTAGTTTCCCAGTTTTGCACACACCATATAATACTTCTACCATGCTACACACGCAAAGCAGAGCAACTTGAAAAAGCGGGCATCGAGATACCATGAGTTGTTGTCGATAATGTTGTTAGGTTCATTACCGTCCGAATTTAAAAACTTTAGTACAGCTATCGAGTGGCGCGATACAATACCGACGCTAGAAAATTAAAAGTAAAGCTTATTGAGGAGGAAGCAAGACAGAACGATCGC
Source organism: Solenopsis invicta (assembly GCF_016802725.1). Lineage (NCBI taxonomy): Eukaryota > Metazoa > Arthropoda > Insecta > Hymenoptera > Formicidae > Solenopsis > Solenopsis invicta. Next base: position 16,446,128 of record NC_052670.1, on the reverse strand, counting down.
ATATCAAAAACAAACAAAGATAATAACAACGCGTTATTAGCAAAAGGGCGTTCAAAATATGCACACGCAAAATCGACAGATAATTTTACTGAAGTAAACGCGAGTAAATTTGTTGGAAAATGTTTTAATTGTGGTAAAATCGGGCACATGAAATTGTGAAGCGAAACCAAGGAATAGCGAAACAAGTGATAGCGACGCAATGACTACGATTGCATGTAATGCGGAAATAATTGATAAATCAAAAACTTAGTATCTTGATAGCGGCGCGACAAAACACATGTGCAACGACAAATTTTAAAACAATAAAAGACGACAATAAATTAAAAATATACACTGCCGCGGAACATTTCGTAAAATCAAACGGCGTTGGTGATATAAATTTAAACATAAAATTAAATTAAAATGTGACAAATTCTGTAAAATTGAAAAACGCGTTGTATGTCCCACAATTGCATAACAATCTTTTATCAGTATCAAGCGTTACGAATAACGGTTATATAGTTACGTTTAAAAAGAATAGAGCAACTATCAATCGAAAGGATGTTTCAATAATACTTGCAACTAAATGCGATCAGTTATATGTAGTCAATGAAAAAAAAAGAATATACAGCGTTTATAGGCAAAAAAGATCAAATTTATTTGCGAAAATGACACCAAAGGTACGGGCATCTTAACGTTACTGATTTGAAAGCAATGCAAAATAAGGACATGGTCAAAGGTATTAATTTCTTGTCAAGAGCGAACAAAATAATTTGCGAAGTATGCGCAAAATATAAAATTCATATTCAACCGTTTAAACCGTCCTCTAACAGTGAAAAAAAAATTTTAGGTTTAATATTGGGTGTACAACTTAATTCGGTCCGTTTTTTTGTTTAAAAAACGCATTTATTTGAACAATAAAATAAATTAATATCTTATTCAAAGTATTGTCCATCGCTAGCCACTACTTTTTCCCATCTTTCTGGAAATTTATGGATTCCGTCGTGGAAGAAGCGTTCATCTTTTGAAGCCAAGAATGAATCGAGTTAATTTTTGATACTCTGTTCTGAAGTGAAGCGTATTCCAGTCAAAGCGTTCTGCATCGATCGAAACAGATAGTCGGAAGGAGCAAGGTCTCGGCTATAAAGCGGGTGAGCCAGAACTTCCCATCCGCTATATTTCAAATAGTTTTTAACCGGAACAGCAACATAAGGCCGAGCGTTGTCATAATAAAAGATTATGGACTCGTGTCTGATCGCATATTCTGGATGTTTTTCGGTTATAGCTCGCTTTAAATGAATCAATTGTTGCCTATAGAAGTCTCCCGTGATGGTTTCACTAGGTTTTAACAGTTCATAATGGATCACACCTTTTTGATCCCACCAAATACAGAGCATTACCTATGGATATTCGGCTTTGGCGTTGATGTTCCCGGTTGGTCGGGTTTTATATACGATTTTTTGCGTTTCGGGTTGTCATAGTAAATCCATTTTTCGTCCCCGGTAATGATTCAATGCAGAAAAGACTTCTTTCTGGGTGACACCGGTTTGGACACAGCACGATTGGACACCAACCAATCATCTTGACTTATCCAAACCAACAAAAAAACTCTAGGCATTGGCCGCTGTGGTGGTATCCAATCGTGCGCACCTCCTTCTTTTTGTACTGTTTGAGCAACATTTTGGACATGCAAAATCGTCGTCCGATATCTCTCGGTTACAATTTGTATGGGACTCAATTTACTTGCTTTTGGATGTATCTCGCAGCAATTTGAGTCGTTTCGAAATAGTTTGCCGAGTAACTTCCAATGTTTTTGCGAGCTCTTCTTGCGTTTGACACGAATCTTGATCGAGTAATGTTTCTAATTTTTTATCTTCGAACTTTTTCGGTTGACCCAAATGCACTTTGTCTTCAACAATAAAATCACAACTTTTAAATCGTCAAAATCATTCTCTGCAAGATTTATCCGATGGTGCAGATTCACCATACACTTCTACAAGCATTCGATGCGCTTCAGCTGACCTCTAATAAGTTGGCAGGACCAAATTAGCAGAATCGAATGCGACTTATCAGAAAATTTAGTACTCATTTTGTACTATTTTGTACCAAAAAAAAAAATTTTGTACCCCGTGCCATTTACGAAAAAATCGTGGCGCTGCCAACTTCATATTCAGCTAGCAGGACCAAAAAAAAAAAAATTAATATAAATAAAAAATACAGCGTATACAGTTAGTACGGAATTTGTACTAATTTGTACCACTCAAAAAACTTGAAAATATTTTCATTAATCCTTTAAAACAACCCCTATTTCGTAATAAGGCATTTCTCTTTCAATTTTTTCAGAATTTAATTAATTAAATTGAACCAAATTTACTTTTTTATTTACTACCGATTATGTACTATTTTGTACCACCAAAGAAAATTTTGTACCCCGTGTTATTAAAAAAAAATCGTGGTCCTGCCAACATGAAATAAACATAACTCAATAAAAATGATTAAAAAATGATAAATATCGATAGATTCCATTAGTACAAAATTTGTACTAATTTGTACCACTCAAAAAACTTGAAAATATTTTCATTAACCCTTTAAAACAACCCCTATTTCGTAATAAGGCATTTCTCTTTCAATTTTTTCAAAATTTAATTAATTAAATTGAACCAAATTTACTTTTTTATTTACTACCGATTATGTACTATTTTGTACCACCAAAGAAAATTTTGTACCCCGTGTTATTAAAAAAAAATCGTGGTCCTGCCAACATGAAATAAACATAACTCAATAAAAATGATTAAAAAATGATAAATATCGATAGATTCCATTAGTACAAAATTTGTACTAATTTGTACCACTCAAAAAACTTGAAAATATTTTCATTAACCCTTTAAAACAACCTCTATTTCGTAATAAGGCATTTCTCTTTCAATTTTTTCAGAATTTAATTAATTAAATTGAACCAAATTTACTTTTTTATTTACTACTGATTATGTACTATTTTGTACCACCAAAGAAAATTTTGTACCCCGTGTTATTAAAAAAAAATCGTGGTCCTGCCAACATGAAATAAACATAACTCAATAAAAATGATTAAAAAATGATAAATATCGATAGATTCCATTAGTACAAAATTTGTACTAATTTGTACCACTCAAAAAACTTGAAAATATTTTCATTAACCCTTTAAAACAACCCCTATTTCGTAATAAGGCATTTCTCTTTCAATTTTTTCAAAATTTAATTAATTAAATTGAACCAAATTTACTTTTTTATTTACTACCGATTATGTACTATTTTGTACCACCAAAGAAAATTTTGTACCCCGTGTTATTAAAAAAAAATCGTGGTCCTGCCAACATGAAATAAACATAACTCAATAAAAATGATTAAAAAATGATAAATATCGATAGATTCCATTAGTACAAAATTTGTACTAATTTGTACCACTCAAAAAACTTGAAAATATTTTCATTAACCCTTTAAAACAACCTCTATTTCGTAATAAGGCATTTCTCTTTCAATTTTTTCAGAATTTAATTAATTAAATTGAACCAAATTTACTTTTTTATTTACTACTGATTATGTACTATTTTGTACCACCAAAGAAAATTTTGTACCCCGTGTTATTAAAAAAAAATCGTGGTCCTGCCAACATGAAATAAACATAACTCAATAAAAATGATTAAAAAATGATAAATATCGATAGATTCCATTAGTACAAAATTTGTACTAATTTGTACCACTCAAAAAACTTGAAAATATTTTCATTAACCCTTTAAAACAACCCCTATTTCGTAATAAGGCATTTCTCTTTCAATTTTTTCAGAATTTAATTAATTAAATTGAACCAAATTTACTTTTTTATTTACTACCGATTATGTACTATTTTGTACCACCAAAGAAAATTTTTTTTGTGTTATTAAAAAAAAATCGTGGTCCTGCCAACATGAAATATCTTATCTTTTTATTTACTACTGTTTCTGTACTACAAAACATTTATGAAGATATTCTTCCTGTTTAGTCTTTGAAACGATAGTGTCTTCTTGATCACCGTTTGGGCGGATGTCAGCATGTATTTTGGATAATTAAATATAGATTCAAATAATTATATGTATTATATTTTATTGTAGAAATTAAACTAAACAAATTTTATATTTTAAACTATTCTAATACTAAATACTAAACTATTATAAATAATATAAATCTTAATTTTAAGAATTATAAGAATTATAAATTAATAAGGCAGGTGTTATTAAAGATTTATCTTTAATAATCCTTTCTTTTTTTTCTAGGTCATTATATTCGACCCATGTTTGTCCAACTCTTAAGCATATAGCTGTATAATGTCCGATTGTTTGTATGCCTCTTGTTGAAACGGGTCTTTTATAAGTTACAATTCCGAGTAACTTATATATTACTTCATTCAATGGATTTTTGAATGATTTATTGATGTTGTTCGATTTAATTTCTGAATCATTTTCTGTGGTGGAGAAGATTTCAAAAACAACAATATCTCCTGGAAAATAAATAATTGTTAATTCAAAAGAAAGTAAGTATAGTACATTTCTATTAAAACATAAGTATTAAAATATAAAAACTTTTTTATTATAAAAGAAAAGAACAAAGTTAAAAATAACATTTTTGGAGCAATTTAGAATCCTTAATTTAGCGATATTACTAGTGATATATCTTAACATCCGTGCTTTGATTCTTATAGTCTTTCTTTTAATAATTTTAATGATGATTAAAATTAATATTTTTTGTTGTTTCAAAACAATACATTATTTTATTATACTTTCATAACTAATTACTTTATGTTCATTAATAATTAAAATTACTTGCCTGTTTTAGATAGTGTTGTTGTTTCAACTCCAAGACAATTTTTTGAACAACAAGGATGTTCTTCCAGGTAAACACTCTGCCTTATTATCTCATTAAAATTATTAGAAATTGCTGCTTCTGCGATTTTCAATCTATCTATTTGTATTACAGTCAATTTCTTGTGTCGTGGTGGACAACCGGAATTGCAACAAGATATTTCTTCAAAACTTGGAATATCTTTGAAGAGAATACTTGCTAGGTAACCAACATTTGTTTCGCAATTCACGTAATTACAATCGCCAACATTAGAAATAGGAAATATTTTTAACAGTATTTCCGCGCGTAATTTGTACAAAAAAAAAGACTAATAACATTATTTATACAGTTTATAATTTATTTAAAAAACAAATTTGTGTCTTCTATTTTCTTCATATGTATTTGTAAATTATTTAAATCATGTCCTGCAGCAAGTAATATTTGGAATATGCTGTCGAAAGCACAAGTATTAGTTATAGTGTAATTGCCATCATTTATATGTAAAGATTTTAAATCAAGACTATTTCCATTTTTTAAAATAGGTATTCTTACAGATTTTTTACATATTAAAGAATCTCTTAATTTGTGTTGATATTTTCCGAGATATAAAGATTTATTTTTATTTAACTTTGTTGTTTCTAGACCACACCAATTTTCTGTTTCTCGACTTTCCAGGATGTTTTTTATATTTCCAACATTTTTACATGTCATGCATATACGACGTTGGCCATAACCTTCTTCAGAATCATTAAATACTGAAGAACATTGAGGCAATGCATGAACAGATTTTTCGCATAAATAACAAATATGTGCATTTGTTGGTTCATCGTTATTCTTACATGCAGGACATGAATTATTTAATAAATTAGTAGTTGTAGGCTCTGTTAAAGACGTATGAGTTAATGATACATTTTTCGCGTTAACAGATGAATTTTGATCAGGTACATTAACAATCTTCATGATACCATGTAAATAATTAACGTGCTTTTGAATGAATGAATCAATGCGCAATAGTGGACAATTTTTTAATACTAAGGATTTTAATTTGTTAAATTCACTTTCGACCAGTGCACTAGAAGCAGGTATGCGACCATAACCGAATTTATCAGTATTAATATTTGTCCAAAGTGGTAATAATTTTATATCAACTAGAAGACGATCCACTAATTGTGGAAAATAAAGTGGATTTATTCTATTACCTTCATCCTTAGTAATTAATGATTTAACATCGTTTAAAATTTGTTTGCCCCATATGGTCCATGAATTTTCGAAAGGATTAAAGCTATCTGTTTCAGTGGCACCTTCCATTTCGAATATAGCACTATTATTATTTGTCTCAAAATTGTCTACTTCTAATTCATTAATATTAGTCATTAAAGTTGTTAATTTACCTAATACGTGCTTTGTCACATTGAGTAAGATCACCAGTATTTAACCAGTATTTTACCATCAGTTTTTGATAGTGCTATTATAAAGATAGATTGTATTACTTCTTTTGCACTTAGAACATTTCTGCTTAATATCAGTTGACCTATTGCACCCAGATAAAATATTTTCACTCTTTTATTTAAAGTTTATTTAAAGTTTTCAAAAAATTTGAGTATTTTTTTACAAAATGTGCCACATCTATTCTAACATAACATTTAGGAAGGTTAGAATTTTTACATGCATCTGCGTAATCTTCTATATTAAGGTAGCCTGTAAACGCGCGAATAATTGCAATTAATAGTGCTCTTGATGAATCGCATACCACTTCTTTAGGCACAGGTGCACCAGATCGTATCCACTCTGCCAACCAAAAATGAATGGAGTTTGCATTGTGACTTTCACTTACCATTTGACAAATAGAAAATTGTCCACTTTTGCAATTAATGACACAATGATATAGAAAAATATGTCTCGATACTGATCCATCCGCTTTATATAAGTGTTTAATAATACTACCGGTTGCATCTATCGATATACATGCATTATTTTCAATGGCATATTTTTTGTATACATTTAATTGGTGATTGCTCCAATAATGCACAAAAACAGGATCTAATCCAATGTTATGGATTATATTCCTCAATGATGTTGATTTTAAAATAATGAGTGCTTTAAGAGCATCTGGATCTACATAATCTGCCATTGCTGCTTCTGATTTCGCTTTATGTAAAACAGGAGAGCTATATAAGTGAGGAGGTTCTGCATCTCCCTCAGCCATTAACACTTTTGCTTTTTCTGCACGATACACATGGACTGATTTACTTTGTAATTCCTTGCCAATAATTCTTCTTGTCGGATTTCTTAAATATCGTTTCTTACAATTTCCTCTTCCTTGTATATATGTGCAGTTTAACTTCACACAATCATCAGATGGATCAGTATCCTCTATGATACATTTTAATGTACTGCCGCATTTACAATAACCTAAAAAAATATTTTTAAATAAAAAAACTTATTATATTTATTATTATATTGTTATATTTATTTTATTTATACATTTATGTTTTTACTTTTATATCTTTATATCTTTACATTTATTTGTATTTATATTTATACATTTATATTGTTATTTATATCGTTAAAATTACAATCTAGAACAAATATAAATAAAAGTAAAAAATTACCAGAATCTATAAATTTAATAGAATAAATTTAATGAAAACATAAATTCTAGTAACACTCAACTTACCATTAATAACGCCAGATTTAGCATCGCCAGAAATATAATGATTTTTGAATTGAAAACCACATTTCATATGCGTGGCTTCCCAAAATTTATCAGTTATCATTTCTTGCCACTTGCCAGGTTGTAAAACTGTTCGCAAACGATAATATGTTTTTCCTGCATTAATAACGTTACGTTTATATACTTTTTCCGTCAGAAGATTTGTAAATTCTGTTCTTAATAAAGAAATGACATAAAAGTGTTGCTTCATGTTGCTATCATCTGACGAAATATTTACAGAACTTTCAGTACAGTTGAAACCACTTAATGCACTTTCATTTGCGTCTTTATTATTGCACAATTTATCAAAAATAATATCTTTTATATTGTAGCGATTGCACATCGTAAAACATATAAATTATTCGTTGTCACTTTATTCTCTAAGTCTTTAGCTATAACATTCCACACATCATGTGTTTTTGAAACGATATTACTATTGTTTTTTACTATATCTTTATATTTTAAGATAGCTGATTTCATTTTTTCGGGATCTACTTTTCCCGGTCTACCACGTACAGGAGGCATGATAAAAATTATTGCTCACGAGTTGTTAGACACTCTAAAGGACAATTGTCGCGTTGGTGCTATACAAGCTGCACTGATCCTACTGTCCTTAGTCGTTTGACTACTACCAGAAACACACTTCAGACAAATGCCAAACAGCAGGATCGCGCTTCATTTGTTTATTCTCAATCCTGCAACGCAAACGTACAACGCGAACGCGCTTCAACTGTCAGGAGGCGCGGTCGCACCTTGGCGCCAAACTAAAAAAGTGTGTTGAAAACAGCAAAGCGGCGCGATATTATAAAATAAAATTCGATTTAATCCAGCAAGATTTTGTATAGTATAGTATAGTCTAATACAGTCTAATATAAAATATTACAGATAAGTTCATAATTTTAATGATGTAATATTTGAATTATAATGTATGTATAAAAATTATTTATATCAATGTAATTAATATAATCAATATAATACATTATAATACATATTAATTTAAGTAATTTATATTAATTATGCAAATACATATTTATTTTATCTATAAATTATTTATCATATTTATTATTAAATTAAATTCTAAAACAATATCAATTATTAAATATCGTATAAAAACGAATAATTTTCAACAAAATTACTATAAATTCAGTACTAATAAAAATTGGCATTATTTATTATTTTTTAATAATTTTGATTGAGATTCTATTAGTACAAAATTTGTACTAATTTGTACCACCAAAAAATTTTGATTGAGTTATGTTTATTTCATGTTGGCAGGACCACGATTTTTTTTTAATAACACGGGGTACAAAATTTTCTTTGGTGGTACAAAATAGTACATAATCGGTAGTAAATAAAAAAGTAAATTTGGTTCAATTTAATTAATTAAATTCTGAAAAAATTGAAAGAGAAATGCCTTATTACGAAATAGGAGTTGTTTTAAAGGGTTAATGAAAATATTTTCAAGTTTTTTGAGTGGTACAAATTAGTACAAATTCCGTACTAACTGTATACGTTGTATTTTTTATTTATATTAATTTTTTTTTTTTTTTTGGTCCTGCTAGCTGAATATGAAGTTGGCAGCGCCACGATTTTTTCGTAAATGGCACGGGGTACAAAATTTTTTTTTTTTGTACAAAATAGTACAAAATGAGTACTAAATTTTCTGATAAGTCGCATTCGATTGTGCTAATTTGATCCTGCCAACTTATTAGAGGTCTTCAGCTGCACTTTTCTTCCAATTAAAACAGAAAATCAAAACTTCCTGCAAATGGTGCTTATTTGGAACGAAACTCGACATTTTCAACGCAGTAATAATTAAACTTGTGCAAAATTCAAAGGCTTGTAAACAATATTTGGTTAACAGATGTTGACACTTCATTATAGTAAATTCAGCTGTCGCCGTCAACTATTTGTAGCACCTAGAGCCATCTTTTGAAAACGGATCAAACTAAGTTGTACACTCAATACTTTCGTTCCTTCTTACTCTACTTTATCATTCTCATTCTGAGGCTTGTTTTTGGATGAGTCCCAGTTGCACACAGATCAGATCGGACAATACCAATCACGTAATCTAATCTAACCCAACCAACGGAAATATTCTAGGCATCGGTTGCTATGATTGGTTGTGTCCAATCGAGTCTGTGCGCAACTGGGACACTTCCTCCGGACATTAGTTTCATTGCAGAAACTAAAGTAATTACTACTTCATATTTATAAAGTCTATGAAGTTTCTGAACCTTGGTTTTGCGGGGTTTACAATAGGTACGGTCAAAATTTTGCTACAAATGATTTGAAGCGTTTGATTAACCAATCAGAATAAAAAATATTAAATTAACCAATCAAAAAATACTTTAAAGCATTTGTATCATCTTGACCGTACCCAATGCAGTCGTTATGATGCTACGATGGACCAATCGATCATACAGCCTTTTTTCCCTAGGGCGGAAAAGTAAAAAATGAAAAATTTCGCCATTAACTTTAATGGCAAAAGATTTCACTTTTCATCTTTCTGCCCTACAAAAAAATTACATGATCGATACCCAGAGAAGAAAATATTATATACTTTCTTCTTTGATTGGTCCGTCGCAGCATTGTAACATCAGGCTTGTTTTTTATTTCTGCACTAGACTGCATTGGAATGTTCCTTTCTGCTTTCGCTAACTTTCAAACATATACCTATTTTATTTTAATTGCCCTTTTTATTTTACACTAATTTAGGGAGTTCAGGAACAAAAAAACAGATGGATCGTAACGACTGCATTACACCGCTTTTGTGCCAGAGATTCTACGTTGAAATATTTTGCAGTCAGTGTGCAATCAATGAAGGGTATGGCTGGTTGCTCTAATCCGAATAAGGCACTAAAAATATGAGAATTCCTATGGTCCGCTATTTTTAATCCTTCTCCTCCCCCCTTCCTCACTCTTTGCCATCGTCACAAGGCAGCGAGCAGGGAGTGAAAAGGCGGGAGAGAGGAAAGTCTAAAAATAGTGGACCATAGGAATATCTGTATCTTTAATGCTCTAATCAGAATGGAGTAAATGTTGTCAGCCATCCCCTCTACTAGCTGCACGCTAGCTGCAAAAGATTTCAACCTGTAAACCTATTCTGTAATTCTTTAGCGACAATTCGGTATCGTTGCCCCCCCCCCCACACAACATATGAACGTCCCTGGACGTCCGATACATGTCCACAAAAGTCCTTGTAATGTCCCAGCATGTCGTACGTCTGTAGGATGTCCGCAGGACATATTTGGGATGATTCATAATATGTAACATATTATGTATATCAAACATGTTCCCGACATACATAATAAATATTCGAAAATCGCGAGCGTTGTTCTTTATATTAAATAAGACATTTCAAAGATGTTCTAAAGACGTCTACTAAATGTCCAGAGGACATCGGTTGTACAGTGAGGTGCAACGATTCGCAGGGTCATGTAGGTAGCTTGAGTTACCGACGCTGAGTCGGTAACGATAACGCACGCGCGCGCTCGGAACATAATTTTATAGATCAAATGTTTTTATTATTTATGTTTATTACTTTATTAGTCTACATATTTGTGTATAACTATATATAATTATGTATGAAATATTTTTACTGGAAGTGAGAAAGATAAAGAAATAAATTAATATGTCTCAGATACTTTGTTTTCAATTTTAAATATAAATTTATTTAGTTTAATGTAATTATGTTTTTGTTTATACGCAATAGAAACAAAAACATAATTACATTAAACTAAATAAATTTATATTTAAAATTGAAAACAAAGTATCTGAGACATATTAATTTATTTCTTTATCTTTCTCACTTCCAGTAAAAATATTTCATACATAATTATATATAGTTATACACTGTTGTAATTCTTGATTTATTTAATTAACGAATTACACTATAGAGAATATAAAAGAACGTATACAGAACACGCACGATCTTGATGACAAACATAAGACAAGTGACACATATGTAATACATAGCAACGATATACTATAGAAATCATATTGAACATGTATTGTTAGCTTATTTCATACAGAACCAACACTCTTTTATACTTACTAGATTAAATTATTAATTCTAACACCCCCTCTTAATCTAGAGAGTATAAACAATTTCAGTTATTAAAGTTTAAATCCTTTTTAAACCTAGTCCTTTTGTACAAAATTTATGCTTTGGACCATTTAAAGACTTAGTAAATATATCAGCTATCATCTTGTCAGTTGAGACATATTTAAGTGTAATTAAATTTCTGTCAACAGTTTGTCTGACAAAATGATATCTGATTTCAATGTGTTTTGTCTTGTTATGAAACACAGGATTACAACTTTTGTGCACTCTGATTATCATTACATAAGATAATTTTCTCATCATAACTAATTAATTCATTTAACAAGCCTTTTAAATGTATAGCTTCCTTGGCAGACTCGGAAAGAGCAATATATTCTGCTTCTGTACTCGATAATGCCACTAAACGCTGTTTTCGAGCCTCCCAAGATATTGCACCATTTCCTAGAATAAATACAAAACCAGTATAAGACTTTCGATCATTTAAATCATTTGCCCAGTCTGCATCACAGAAACCAACCACATTCAAAGAATTAGTTTTTTGATAAGTTAAAGAATAATCGATTGTCCCTTTTAAATATCTTAGAATTCTTTTTGCAGCTTTCCAATGCTGGGCATCATGATTTAAATTGACTTGACTTAAATAGCTAGTTACAAAAGCAATATCAGGTCTAGTATTAACTGCTAAAAACATTAAAGCTCCAATTAATTGTTGGTAGGGTACATCAATATTTTCTTTTTCGTTATAATTTAACTTAGAACCAACTTCCATAGGAGTAACAACATCTTTCGCTTCAGTTAAATTAAATCTAACAAGTAATTCCTGAATAAAATCTTTTTGATTGATACTAATTGTATTCATGAAATTATCTTTATGTATATTTAAACCTAAACATCGTTTAGCTTTTCCTAAATCTTTAATTTTAAAACACTTCATTAATTGATCTTTAAGTTTTAAACAATCTTTCTCATCATTAGAGAAAATCAAAAAATCATCCACATATAATGCAATAATTATAATAGATTTGTCTAAAACTTTAAAGTATATACAGGCTTCATAATTTGATTTTTTGAAACCTAATTTTTCCAAAACATTTTCAACCTTTTTGTTCCAAACTTTGGAAGATTGTTTGAGACCATAGATCGCTCTTTTCAATAAACATACTTTTTCTTTATTATTTGAATCTATGAAACCTTCTGGCTGATACATATAGATTTTTTCTGATAATTCACCATTTAGAAAGGCAGTATCGACATCCAAATGATCTATATTTAAATTTAATTCAGCTGAAAGTGCAATTAATAATCTTATACTTGAATGTCTTACTACTGGCGAGAAAGTTTCATAGTAATCTACACCGTATTCTTGGGTAAAACCTTTAGCTACTAAACGAGCTTTATATTTGACTATTTCACCCATTGTATTTCTTTTAGTACGAAATACCCACTTATTTTTAACTATTTTTTGATTCTCTGGAGGATCTACCAAAGTCCAAACCTTATTTTTCGCCATTGAATGAAGTTCTGCTCTCATTGCTTCTTTCCATTTATCATGGTCATCTCGCTTCAAAACTTCAGTAAGATTCTTAGGATCACTTGGCTCACAGGTTGCTTGAAATAGGAAATAATCGGAAAACTTCTTGCTACTTCTATTTCTTTTAGGATATCTTCTCTCTGTTTCTCTAATGTCTTCTCCTACATTATCTTGATCCTCTTGATCTTGATTTTTATCATTATCTTGATCCTCTTGATCTTGATCTTTATGATCTTGATGTCTATTCTCTGTTTCTCTATTGTCTTCTTCAGCATCTTGTTGTTCTTGATCTGTTAAACTTTGAAATTCTTCTTCATCTTCTTCAGATCTTCTTTCTGATCTAATATCATTTTGTTATATGTCTTCTTCAGAAGAAAAAACTTCTTTATCTTCATTACTCAAATAAATATAAGAATTTAAATTATTATCTGCTTCACTTCTTTCTTCTATTGAAAATTTATTTTCCAAGAAAACAACATCTCTTGCTCTGATAATCTTTCCTTTATCTTCTATATCAAATAATCGGTAGCCTTTGGAATCTTCACAATAGCCAACAAATATATAGGGCTTTCCTTTTGCATCCCATTTATTTCTTAGATTCTTTGGAACATGTACATATGCTAGACAACCAAAGACTTTTAAATGACTGAGATCTATTTTTTTACCTGTCCATATCTCTTGAGGAGTTGCTCCTTTAATTATTTTATGTGGAGAACGATTTTTTAAATAGACAGCAGTATTAACTGCTTCTGCCCACATCTTGTGATCACAATTAGCAACATGCATCATACAACGTGCTTTTTCTACGATTGTCCTATTAAATCTTTCCGCCACTCCATTCTGTTCCGGAGTATAAGGAATTGTAAATTGATGTCTGATGCCCTTTGATTTCAGATAAGCCTTAAATTCCTGACTAAGATATTCTCGTCCATTATCAGTGCGAAGAACCTTTATTGTATGACCTGTTTCATTCTCCACCATGACTTGATATTCCTTGAATATTGAATATACTTCATTTTTCGAAGCAAGAAAATAAGCATGAACTTTTCTTGAGAAATCATCTATGAAAGTAAGAATGTACCTTTTTCCACTCCAAGAATAATCAGGCATAGGGCCACACAAATCAGAATGAATAATCTCAAGTAAATTTCTAGCTCTACTTGATTGAATTCTTTTGAATGGCTTCCTTGTTTGTTTACCTTGTAAGCATGCAATACATTGCTCACCTTTTTCATCAGCGAAACTAACTCCTGTTGCCAAACCTTGTTTCAATAAATTCATACTTATACGATTGAGATGTCCAAGTCTTCTATGCCAGATATCTTCACCATCCAGATGCTTCGCCAGATTTCCGACTTCTGTATCCAATTCTTCTGTATCCAATTTATATAAACCATTATGAATTGAAGCTGTTACAACTACTTCACCTTCGATTGAACAGTCTTCAGTATCATAAACTTGACAACCTTCGGAATTAAAAATAACAATGTAATTATTTTTAATCATTTTACTTACAGAAAGCAGATTGGTTTTTAAATCTGGTACATAGACTACTTCAGAAATTCTCTTCGGACCATTTCTTGTAGAAACCAGTACATCTCCTGTACCATAAGCCTTTAACTTATGTCCACTAGCAACAACAATATTATGAGAAGTATTTGAATTAAAATTTTCAAACCAGTCCTTCTTGTTTGAAAGATGTGTGGTCGCTCCTGAATCGATGTACCAATCTTCCGAATCTGAATTCTTCATTGACACAAGTAAAGCTTTATCAGCTTTATCCTTCTTGCTTGTCGTTTTTTCTTGCTTATCCTTCACATTATCTTTATTTTCCCTTTTATTAGGACCCTTTTATTAGGAATTATATTTTAAATGACCTTCTTTTAAACATTTATAACAAACCACCTTTCTTTTGTTGTACACTTTATTATTTTTTGAATAAAGCGCCTTTTCGCTTGAGCTATTAGAATATTTAATATCCTGCAATAGCTTAGCTTTAACAAAATCACTGGTTAATCTGATGTTAGCACTTTCTAAGGCCATTACCATAGGATTATAATCTTCTGTAAGTCCACTTAACATAATGACAGCAACAAATTCGTCGTCTAACGCAGCATCCATATCAGCTAACTTCTGTGAAATAGACATTATCTCACTTACATAAAGTTCCATATTTTTGAAATTCTGCAACTTCATTCCTGACAATGTGCGTAGCAACGTCAATCTTCTTGACAGTCCTTTGTCTTCATATGCTTTTTGTAAATTTGACCAAGCTTCTTTTGCATTTTCAGCAGATCTCACATACGCATACGCAGAAGATTTTATCATTAAGCATATTTTCGCTAAAGCTTTCTGATCTCTTCGTTTCTTCTCGACTTCTGAAGTTGTGTCTTCTTCAGGATAACCCTCTATCGCAGCCCACAAATTTTCATGAATCAGGGCCATCTTCATGCCGAATTTCCAGTTATTGTAACTTTCGCGTCCTTCTAGCTTTTCAAAAGCAAGATGAATTGCCGATTCACTCATTTTAATGCTCGGCAGACGTGAAACTATTTAACTGATTAAATACGGCAAAATTAAACCTGATAGAAACTTAGATCCTGCTTGAACTTCTGTCTATCCGTTTTTGTGTCTGGTTTTTTATCCGTTTCTTATATTTGTCTCTCAATTAATCTATATGGGAGCTTCTGGGCCCATAACCTGTTGTAATTCTTGATTTATTTAATTAACGAATTACACTATAGAGAATATAAAAGAACGTATACAGAACACGCACGATCTTGATAACAGACATAAGACAAGTGACACATATGTAATACGTAGCAACGATATAGAAATCATATTGAACATGTATCGTTAGCTTATTTCATATAGAACCAACACTCTTTTATACTTACTAGATTAAATTATTAATTCTAACATACACAAATATGTAGACTAATAAAGTAATAAACATAAATAATAAAAACATTTGATCTATAAAATTATTCATGTTCCGAGCGCGCGCGTGCGTTATCGTTACCGACTCAGCGTCGGTAACTCAAGCTACCTACATGACCCTGCGAATCGTTGCACCTCACTGTACATTCCGAAAAGGTCCGCTGTATACATATATGTCAACAAAGTTAAGTATTTTTATTATTATCATCATTATCATTATTATACATATATAACACAAGAATTTTATAAATTATAAAATTATAAAGATAATTTTTTGTGTTAAAAAATATTTAACACAAAAAAATATATTTAACCATATACAGGGTGTCCCATTTAAAAAAACGCATCTTAATAATTCTTTAATGAAACATTTTCAGTAAAAATGTTTCAGACAAAAGTTGCATGGCTTTAAAGGGGTCATAAGATGGTATCATTAATTTGACCTTGAATAATTACTTTAAGGTCACGTAAAGAACACCTTCAGTTTTTTTAATGGGACTGCCAACTTTTTATCACATATTCTTGTAGCTTATCTTGAGACCTTTCCAAAACACTACAAGAAAGTTCATTTTTGTTGAGTACTTTCTGAGTTGTGAGGTTTGAAAGCTACGGTGTACTGTAACTTTCAAGGGTCACAACTCGGAAAGTACTTAACAAAAATAAACTTGTAGTGTTTTGAAAAAGTCTCGAAATAAGCTACAAGAATATGCAATAAAAGATACAATATTAGAGTAAATCGGTAGTTCCCTAATTAAAGGGTATCGGTACTTCTCTAACATTCTATATTTTTTATTGCATTTTCTTGTAGTCGAAAGTTTTCCAAACCACTAAAAATAAGTTTGTTTTTGTTAAGGACTTTCCGAGTTATGACGCTTGAAATTAGTTACACAGTACACCGTAACTTTCAAGCCTCACAACTCGGAAAGTACTTAACAAAAATAAACTTTCTTGTAGTGTTTTGAAAAGGTCACAAAATAAGCTACAATAATATGCAATAAAAAGTAGGCAGTCCCATTCAAAAAATTGAAGGTGTTCTTCACGTGACCTCAACTAAATTAAGTTAAAGTTGACGGCATATAAAATTAATTTAGTTACGTAAAAAGTTGTATGAATAATTTAGTTACGTTAAAAGTTATATGAAAAAATTAACTCAGTTAAAGTTACATTAAGATTAAATTAACGTAAGTTAAAATAAAAGTTAATTTTCAAAGTCATTATTTACATAAAATTAGAATATTGTAATTTTCAAAATTACATTATTCTAAATAACAAACAATTATGGTATAAATTATAAAATAAATTTTTTCTTTTATTTATAATTTAAGAGGATGCTAAAGTAACAGAAGAACTTCCTCGACGTCGGTCCTACAGATCACTGCAGATTATTTTTCGAGCAAGACCAGGCTATTGCTCTTTGTCCATTGCATAGATCTGTCTTTGTTTTTTGATTATTTCGCCATCTGCGAAAAGTCCTATCAACTACTGTTGACTACCATATTGCTTTGTTTATGACAGTTTAGCTTCGCTGAACAAAATACACATGTGGTAAAAGCACATTAAGATATCTTTTTTGTTAGGTGTTTAATCGTAATTTCACGCGGTCAGTGTTATTCGTGCATATTTTCTGAAGTGCGCTCTACTATTATTTTGTACGTACGAGCTACACAACTTCTCTGTTAAAGTAAAGTTAACTTGAGGCGATGGCTATACGAGTGAATTTTTAATGATTTATAAACTTTTGTTCGATTTTCTTGTAAAATTAACTTCAGCGCACTTTCTTTTTACGCGTATTTTAATTCTAAAAAAAATTTTTGTGATTCTGTAACGCCAATTTGAAGATATTTAGTGCACTGTAAATGTCGATAATTCATGGTACTTTAGCATCCTCTTAAGTTTATATGAAGTAAAGAAGAAATATTGTTTTTTATATATAGATATATATTCTTTTACAATTTTTTTAGATTTTGTAATTAAATTATTAAAAATACGATTTTATGTATAATGTAAAATATAACCTTACATACGATATATCGATAAAATATAATCCTATTAAAATTTATCATTATTAAAGTGATTATTAAATTGAAATAAGAGCGTTATTTAAAAATAACGGTCGGTTTACTTTCGTATCCTAGTAGCATTTTCTGCAATTTTCTGCAGGACAGAATCTGCGTGCAGTTAATTGCAGAATAATTGAGTCAGATGTGCAGAAGATTATTTCCAAAAGAGCCATGCTGGCAAATTGCTAGCAGACTGCTTCAATATTCGTGCACTGTACTTGTATATGAACTGTTTGCAGAAACTTGATACAAATATTGAGCTATCTTGAAGCAGATTCTTCCCGCAACTGCAGTCTGTAAACAGTCTAGCAAAGTTCTTCAGCAGAATGACATAAGATTCTTTTAATAGAAGTAGTGTGCAGATCTTGTGCAAATATTGCACAAATATGATTAGCAGATTTCTGTAATTTCTTACAACAGAAATGGCGTGCAGATCTTGTGCAGATATTGCACAATTATGATCTGCAGATTTCTGCAAGTTTCTTACAATGGAAATGATGCACAAATTTTGTGCAGATATTGTACAGATTCTGCTTAATCAACGGCAGAAAGATCTGCTGCAAGGTTTATAACAATTCCGGAATAAAATGGATTTAACAAGTGAGTGCTAGTGCAACCGCTAAGTGGCAACGCCGCGGAAGATCTTCTCGTGAGTCGAGTGCGGCCACAGGCGTTATATCTAGGCGCCGCCGCGGGCGACTGTCTAGTTCATACTTCAGTGAGCTCTTATACAGGGTGTCAGGTAACTACCGCCCGTGGTTTCGTGGATTGATAGATCAAGTAAAACTGAGCAGAAAAGTCCTCCTTTACCATTTTTTAATATTTGCCATAGTAAACAAAAAAAAAATTAATAAAGTCTGCGAATAAGCGCGTATCATCGCGCGCAAGGACCGCCCGCCGGTCGCCGAGACGTAGGCAGCTGCGGCTGTACGCGCGGCGCTGTGCGGTGAGGAGGAAGAAACAGCTACTGCTTTTCCCTCCTCACCGCACAGCGCCGCGCCTAGCCGCGGCTGCCTACGTCTCGGCGACCGGCGGCGGTCCTTACGCGCGATGATACGCGCTTATTCGCAGACTTTATTAATTTTTTCTCGTTAACTATGGCA
This sequence comes from Solenopsis invicta, assembly GCF_016802725.1. Lineage (NCBI taxonomy): Eukaryota > Metazoa > Arthropoda > Insecta > Hymenoptera > Formicidae > Solenopsis > Solenopsis invicta. The sequence continues at coordinate 16,426,882 of NC_052670.1, read as the reverse complement.
AATATTAAAAAATGGTACAGGACTTTTTTGCTCAGTTTTACTTGATCTATCAATCCACGAAACCACGGGCGGTAGTTACTTGACACCCTGTATACAAGGTGGCCCAGACCGTACTATGAAACTCGTGACATAAGGTAGAAGAAATCGAAACAAACCAAAAAGTCTAATATCATTTCGCGATACTTGCAATAATTTTCGAGTAATAAAATATTATAATCAGCCGAATAAGAGCGCGCGCAGAGACAAGCGGTCGCTCGCCTGAGCCGAGGACCGCCCACCGCGGCCCAACAGTAGGCTAGACAGTGAGAGCGCGCGGCGATAGAAAGGACAGTTTTGCACAGCCGCGGCGCCGTTCCCTCATGTCCCCACACCGCGCCGAGACACGCGTAAAAGTAAAATAATAAAAGAAAAGTTAAATAATGTTACTTCGCGAATGTAGCATCACTCCTCTTCCTCTAAAGTACAAGAGCACAGTAAATATTATCCTCGATATTATCCCTTTCAACAACAGTTCTAATTGATACTATTCGAATCTCACCATTATGTGTAATTTCAAAAACAAAATTTTAACTATTTCCATTTTTTTACACTTTTTATATTAAACACTGTAAGATACTCGGATAAATAGCATTATGCTAATTATAATTTATCACAGTTTTAACGACAGTTTTCATTAAAAATATTTACGTAATAATATAGAACATTGTTACTGTAAATGTAAATATTGTCATTAAATGTAATTTAATACATTATAAAAAAAATATGAAGTCTAACATTAAAAAATATGTTGCTGCTGTAATTGTGCTTAAATTAATAATTGTAGAGCGAAATATTCTATTAAAACTGCAATAAATAATCAGCACCAATCTTTCTCCGAATATCGTGCCGTGTTTAAAAGTATAAAAAAAGTAACAGTTTATATTTATTTTTTAAATTACACATAATGGTGAGATTCGAATAGTATTAATTAGAACTGTTGTTGAAAGGGATAATATTTACTGTGCTCTTGTACTTTAGAGGGAGAGGTGTGATGCTACATTTGCGAAGTAACATTATTAGACTTTTTTTTTATCGTTTATTATTTTACTTTTACGCGTGTCTTGGCGCGGTTCGGGGACATTAGAGTTGGTATAAAGAGAGTTGCGACAATTACCCAGAAATCGCCATTAAGGGGGAAAATATATAGCTACATTGCGCCAATTTCAAAATATGAGCAAGCAATACTGTGTAACACATTGTATATACAATTCAATGCTTTCTAATTTTGATACAATCATACAGAGCCGTTTTTTCGTATACAGCGAACATTCTTAACCTTAATTTCTGCACAATTTTGAAAACCATGTCAAATGATCGATATTATTTATTCATGAGAGGTCGAATACATCTAGCTTTGATAGAAGCAGTGTTTTACGAGTTGATATTGTGTAATACTGTGTCACACAGTGTATGACTATGTTTTGTTGCTGGAAAGCTCTCAATAACAATGAAACAAAATTTTAACTTTAAATAATCATTACTTTTTTTAAATATATATAAGTTTTTTACATTTTGAGTTCTACGACTTACAATTAGAATTATATAATTTAAATTTTATTTTAAGGAGATTTTTATTTTATGTAGCAGAAAGATTATGCTAAGAAAAAGTTAGTTTTATAAATATACCAGGATCAAATACTTAACTCAATCATCTTAAATTTCTCGTAAATTGTTATATAAAAAAAATGTTTAAAAGAAAAATTATATGTTAATAAAAAAATAATTATTACATTAAAGTGTTTTGACATCCTTCTGCACAATGTACCATCTCGCTAAACAATGTGTACAGAAAGACTATTTAACATATTTTCTTTAATATTATTCATTAGTCTACATATAACATGACAATAATATTGGAATAATAAATAAAATGTTAACAATAAGAAATAAAAAAATAGATAAATTTTTAAAACAATTTGAGATTATATTTGTATATCATTATTTTTATTATTTATTAAGAAAAAGTTAACTTTTTGGCTTTAAAAAAATATTGACAAAAATTACACTTGTGTAATTAATATTCTTTTCAGAATTAATATTCTTTCTAGAGTTTGCAAAAAGGTTGCAAAAGAGTTTGTATCAACTGACACACGTAAACACACTCTTCAACCAAAGATGATTAGGCTGCGTTCGGGAATACACACCAAGTTCTTCCGAGTATCATTTTATCCTTGTTTAACATTCAGTGAACAACAAAGATAAAACGACAGTCCAAGGCACTCGGTGTGTACCATGGTGGAAGTAGACATGTGTGCGCAGTTTGCAAGTGTCTCTCTCTAATTCTTTGCCCTCTCACTTATTTTTTGACCGTAAGTCCCCATGTGTACCAACCTTGTTTAACTCCGTAAAGTTGTTACAACTGAATGTGTTTGTTTTCGTTGCACGCACGTCATTTAGTATTCTTTCGATCTCTTTTTATCATATACGTGCGTGAATGTCGTATGATTGCACTTATCGTATAATTATAATAAAATGTACATTAAATTCGATATAAAAAACGTATGGAAGATGTCGATAATTTTGAAAAGAAAATCTTAAGATTCATCTCCACAATGCTAAAACTCGGTGCAACTTTTCGAGCTGAGAACTGTGTGATCAATTAGCTTGTCACTTTTCCATAAAAGCTAAACATTGATTGATTACAAACTTTTCGATCTGAGAACTCGGACCGATTTCTAGCCATTTCTAGCATCGCGGGCTTTTATAAATAAACTTTTCCATAGTAATCAAAGAATATCGTAATATTATTACAATTTCTAAGAGCTGGTTTTAAAATCTCCTGTTTGTGACCAGTTCAGTACCAATTGTAATTGATTATTTCTGGTCAATTTTATTTAACGACAACTACGATATGTAAGATAATAATAAAGTATATAAATGTAAGATAATATTAAAGGAAAAAAACTAATATAATAAAGGATAATAATAAACGACTTTTATTTATATAAAAAAAACTCTGATATATTTAAACCAATGGTTTCGCGCTCGTGTTATAAATCACAGATTAATTATAGGCCGTAAACAAGCAAGACGATTATTAATTTAATAAATTTATTAAAATCTAAAAAGATTGTGATTACGAAACGTTTCGGTCTTACTTGACCTTCTTCAGCCGTAACGTTAACATTAATCTACTATCTTTTTGAACATATTTTTTATTTATTTTTCTACTCGTATATAAGTACGAGTTCGTACCAAACATTAATTATAATATTTCATCGAGAATGCATTGATAGTATTCGATATTTTCTTTAACAAGTGTAATTATTTTGTGTATTACATAATTTTCTTGGGAAAAGTAGTCACCATGAAAATTTATAAAGCATTTTTCAACAATTTTACTAATATGAATTAATTCATCAGAGAGATACATTATTTGGTACCCTTCAGAGACATAATGATATGTATCAGGTATGAGAGAAAAGGACACAACGAACATATAGCAGAGTGTGACAAAGATGCAATCAAAACAGTTGTAGTAACCTGATATCATCAAACATTTAGTTTTTCGTAGTTGGCAGACTTGGGGACTTACAGTCTCTCGATGCGAAAAAGGGGCGTGGTTTGCGAGTTTCGCGCACACCATGTCTACTTCCACCATGGTGTGTACAGCTCTATTTAATCTACCTAACCTAACTGATAGCTAACCGGAAATTTCCCCCTTAATGGCAGAGCCAATCAGCATTAGGCACATACATTGGCTGCGTTCCGATATACACTGCAAGTACTGAAAATCTATAGTTCATGTTACGTATACTATAGATTTTCAGTACTGGCAGTGAATTTCGGAACGCAGCCATTGTCGCAACTCTCTTTATACCAACTCTAGGGGACATGAGGAAACGGCGCCGCGGCGCGGCGGCGGTGCGAAGCTATCCTTCCCCTCGCCGCGCGCTCTTCCGTCTAGCCTACTGTTGAGCCGCAGTGGGCGGTCCTACGGCTCAGGCGAGCGACCGCTTGTCTCTGCGCGCGCTCTTATTTGGCTGACTATAATATTTTATTACTCGAAAATTATTGCAAGTATCGCAAAATGGTATTAGACTTTTTGGTTTGTCTCGATTTCTTCTACCTCATGTAACGAGTTTCATAGTACGGTCTGGAACACCCTGTATATATGAGCTGCTTGAAACAAAAACTCGCACTCATTCTTTTTAAATATGATGTTTGTGTGGAACGCTGTTCCATATAAAATTTTATATTTTTACATGTAAATAACAATTTGTATTGTTATTTAATCTTGTACATAAATGAAATGTTTAATTCAAATTTTATCTTTTTTTAATCCATTTCAAGGCTGTACTAAAATATTCTGGTGAAAGAATTTTACAAATCTTGCAGCAGATATATATACAAATTTCTTGCAAGAATTTGACTGCAGAATCTTTCAGGAGAATTGAACAGAATGAGGAAGCAGATCATAACGTCTTGTTGACAGAATCTTTCAAGAATCTACTGTAAGATTTTTACAGCAGTCTTGCAGAAAATTGCTACTAGGGCATAAAAAGATATTTCTAATTATTGAATTACCCCGTCTAACGATTTGCCTCGGTCTCCCCTATTTCTAGGAAATTATGTTTTAACAAGGAAAGAAAGAAAAATTATAAATCTTTTATAATTTATTGCTTCATTAATTCTCCATAGAAGCACATAATAATAAATATAACTGCAAAAGTTGTTGTTTCTTGTAAGTTGTTTCTAGATAGAGAGACTAGTTTTATGATGGTTTTCATTAAGAATCTCTAATGAGGAGATCAAGCCGTAAAGATTATAGTTATATATTTTCATAAGTATATATTTCAAACACTATATACAAAATATAAATAAGTTCTTTTAGTAATTCTAATATTAAACAAACCTTTATGCACATTAAAAATTCCTGAATTTGTTTAGCTTTCTTAATTATGGCAATAACAGCTTTATTTAAACTTCCTATTTTTGTAACGCTTTACGCTTTAGCCTATGTGAGTCAAAAGCTTAATAAAAAGCATATTCAACAAAAGAAAGGTACTCGACTCATTGTCTTATAATTATAAACTTGGTTATCTATAAAATCTTACACAGACAATCAGAAAACTAGTTATAGCCACGACAAAAGTGGTAAGGACTTACATTTGCTAAAGCAAAATTTGCTCTTACCTAAAAAGTGATATTTTAAACTTAAGAAAAGCAGGAAGATAAAAACAAATTTATTTACAAGTATTTGGTTTTATAAACATCTTGCAATTTATGTGTTCTTGCACAGAACGTATTATTTTATTGTAAAAACACATTGAAATCTGTTACGTTACAAGAGAGTGAATTAATTTCACAACATACTAACATATATTTCTAAGTTCATAGAAACCGATAGTACATGTATTATACATCAGTTACAGCATAAATAATAATCATAACGATGGCTGAAAAGCATTCGACCATGGAATCCAAATGCATTCAAAGCTCTGTTGCTTATTTTGTAATAATAGTTTGTTGCATGCTAATGCAGCTAACGCGTTTGGCCGTGTTTTGTATGAATTTTTTGAAAGTTGTTGACACATGTTTTTAAACTAATTTTATACGAAAAACACGACCTTCGCGTTATATATTATCAGGATTGGGTAAATTAATAAATTTTTTTAACTAAATTAAATTAAAGTTGATGGCACATAAAATTAATTTAGTTACGTTAAAAGTTATACAAATAAAAAATTAACTTAGTTAAAGTTACATTAAGATTAATTTAACGTAAGTTAAAATAAAAGTTAATTTTCAAAATCATTATTTACATAAAATTAGAATTATGTAATTTTTTTAATTGCATTATTCTAAATAACAAACAGTTATAGTATAAATTATTAAATAAATTTTTTCTTTTATTCATAATTTAAGTTTATATGAAGTAAAAAAGAAATATTGTTTTTTATATATAAATATATATTCTTTTACAAGTTTTACATTTTGTAATTAAATTATTAAAAATACAATTTCATATATAATGTAAAATATAACCTTACATATAATATATTAATAAAATATAATCCTATTAAAATTTATCATTACTAAAGTGACTATTGAATTTAAATAAGAGCGTTATTTAAAAATAACGATCGGTTCACTTTCGTAGTAAGTCATCAAATAGCAAACTACCTGCACTAAAAATATTTATTTTACAAGTGTTGAGGATGGTACTGATGTATTATACTGTCATATATAAGACAGATAAAAAAATTAACGTAGAAAAAGATTAATAAGTTAATGTTTAAAAATATGTAATTAAAGTTAAAAATTAATACATTTAATATTAATTAAATTAAATTAAAAGTTATTAATTTTTTAACTTTTTGCTTAACTTTTAACTTTTTAATTAGTTACTACCCAAGCCTGTATATTATATACCCGCACAGCAGATAATATTGCAATAATATTGCAACAATATTTCAATAATATTAAGAGATTGCAGTAATATTACAGCGATATTGTAATATTGCAGTAATATTGCAAAAATATTAAAACACGATATACTACACTGTAATATTGTTATGACATTGCAACAATATTGTAACATGATATTTCACATTGCAATATTGCAGTAATATTGCAGAAATATTACAATGCAATGTATCACATTATAATATTACTATGACATTGCAGCAATATTGCAATATGATATTTCACATTGCAATATTGCAGTAATAATGTAGAAATATTAGAATGCAATGTATCACATTATAATATTGATATGACATTGCAACAATATTGCAATATAATATATCATATTACAATATTGCAGTGATATTGCAGAAATATTAGAATGTAATATATCTCCGAGTAAAAATTTTTTATGTATAGTTATATATAAATATATATAATATATATTATTATATATAATTTATATATGATTATATCTTATCATGTATATATATTGTGAAGCATAATCTGATATGAAGTAATATTTGTCTATATATGTAAATATATGACTCCATATTCAATCTTATATGATCATATAATAGTAGCTCTTAAATATGAAGCCATACATAATCATATATGATTTTATATATAAATATATGTGATTTCAAATTCAATTATTTATAGTCAGTAATATTATATATGATCTAATGTATAACTATATGTATAATCATATATGAGTTCATAGTTAGGTTAGGTCAATCATATCTGATTTTATATATAATCATATATGACTATATTCAATCTTATATGATTATTAATGTTACTATTTTTGAATTTTCCGTAAGCCATCCCTAATTAAAATTCCATTAGAACTGGATAGATTCGTAATAGCAGAAAAAGAAACGCATAGTAAAATATTGAAAATTAAATGATTCCAATGGTACATTCTATCCGTTTTTGACTGTGTGTGTATAGGGGAAAGTAGGGTTATTGTACGCACTGGGTAATTGTACGCTTCGTGGTTTGGCACCTTCCCGATGAATAAAACTTATATCACGACGATATTTGTAGGCTGAAGGCATTTTTTAAATATATAACCATACGTTATATCATTTAAAAACGTAGTTAATTTAAAAAATAAGAAAAAGTAAAATCATGATTTTTCTTGCGATTTTGGCGTTCAGAAAATAAGGCAATAAGTCTGTATTTTTACTTTATTCGTTTAATTTTGTTATACCTAACAAAAGTACGTTTTTTCCTGCGTTCTTTGAGCTATTGTTTATTAAATTTAATTAAATAGTCATCCAGTAATTGTTTTTTTATCAAATCAAGTCCGCCGTCGACAATTTTACGCATCCATCTTGAAAGGCGTGAGACCACGTGTGATCAACTATAGTGCCACTAGTACAGTGTAGTGCAGTGTAGTGTAGTTAAAAGAATGGGCTATAACCTCATTTTTCCTCCGCGTCCATTTATCCAACCGCACGTACAATTACCCAAGGCCCGAGAAATTTTTTCGTTTAACCACTTGCTTCTTTTTGCTGAATATAGCATTACCAAATAAAAAATTGTTCAATATGACAATACATAATGATAAAAAAATGTTTAAAGTTTCTATTTCTGTACTCGTATCGATTTCAACTTTAAAAATCACTTCACTGCGATAAATTTCCCTTAGGTGCGTGCAATTTACCTACTTTCCCCTATATATACAGGATGTTCGTTAATGGTTGTCCAGCCTTTTACCGTACGTAGATGCCGTACCGACTGAGCTTGCTAATTTGCTAAACGTTTCCTAGATGACAGCTGCTTCGGTTGAGCGCGCGAACGCGATCTCGCAGGACCGAGTGACACGTACAGGCCCCTGGTGAAAATTTTTCTCATATTTTTTTCGTATAATTTTTCCGAACATCTGTATAATTTTTTATGAAACGTTATAAAATGTAAAAAAGTTAAAAGTATTTTTTTTAAATTGTGAGATGAGAAATCTCAGAATACTTCAGAATGTACGTGTATGAATAGTTCTAACAATAAGAGATGTAGACTTTCTAAGTATTATTTCTACGTATTTCTGAAAAATGTTCCTATTCGTATAAAAATTATGAGAAAAACTGTAACCAGGAATGTTAAATTCTATAAACGAGAAATTTTATAAAAAATTATTAGAATAGTTTTTACCGGGGAAAGCTGTGCATACTTTGTTATATTACATTTGTTACTAAGATTACTATTTCTATTTATTAATCAAATTAATAAATAAAGTAGTAAATAGAAACGTAGAATACTGAATACATTTAATAATATATCCACACAATTTTTATCACAAATTTTTAATACTTGTAATCTTTTGAATTTAAATATTATCTTTGAAGTACTTTTAATTTAAAGAACTTCAGAAATAATATTGTAATGTGATATCAAGTAATGAAAGCTAAATGGTAACGTGGACTTCCACACCACATTTGAGGTTCCACGATTGGCGCATTAGGTTTTTTGAAGTGGACCTTCGCCTAGAGCCATATTATACCACATTAAAGACCTATTTTTTTGGTACATAAAGCTTAAATAGATATTTTGAAGTCATATTGCGTAAGAACACACGTAGATGAAAAGTTACATCTACGTATGATCGTGCGTAATATGACAACAAATTATCATATTTTTAGAGCAAGTGCTCGAAGTGTCTCCCTTCCTCCTGCTCACAACGTAAAGCCCGACTCAAGATTGCTTGCTCAAGATGGAAGCGAGCCGATTTCAAAGCTTTATGTACCGTACTCAAACGAACTCCTAGATTCCGCGCTATGGTTCGTATACTGATGGTTGGCTCATCCGTAACCATTTGTCGTATTTGCGCGGTATCTATGCGCTGCGGTCGCCCTGTACGGAGTATAAAAATAACGATAAAAGAATAGAATATTTAAAATTGCATTATTAAAAAATTTTATTAATATGTACCTGCAGGCTTAATAGGTCTAAATTGACCATATCTTCGCAGCCTCGACTCCAGCCTCGCAAACATTCTTCGATAAGGCTATCGCCGCTCCGGATATCTACGCATGTAGAGCAACGCAGCTTCTCGCGCATCCCTGTTGCACACTGCATATACCATTATCATATCACACATTTCGTCATACGTGAAATTGTGAGCCATGGTTGCACGCACGTTCTCTCACACGGGATCGAGACGAGACGACAAAAACAGTTGCAAGAAACAACGAAGAAACAGCAACAATTGAAAATCGACAGATATTTCTTTTCCGCGGGAGACTTTGAAAGTTTACTCTAAAATTCTCAGAATAGAAGCAAGCAAGCCATATCTTTCTTTACAAGGCTACAGTTGTAGTTGCGAAAAAACGATCAATTTCTTTAAAATTATGTTCCAATACATATTTATTTATAAAATTGTATGATAAAGTATTCATTATTGTGCTTTTTATCATTACTTGTATTACTTTTTCTGTATACCACACATAAAAATGGTATAAATTGAAAAAAATTATTAAAAATGTGAGAGAACGTGCATGCAATATAGCTCACAATTTTACGTTTGATGAAATGTGTGACATGATCATGATTTATGCAGTGTGCGACAGAGATTCGTGAGAAGCTACGTTGCTCTATACGCAGATATCCGTAGCGACGACAGCCATATCAAAATATGTTTGCAAGGCTGGAGTCGAGGCAGCGAACATACGGTCAATTTAAACCTATTAAGCCTGCAGGTACATATTTATAAAATTTTTTGATAATACAATTTTAAATATTCTATTGTTTTATCATTATTTTTATACTCCGTACAGGGCGACCACAGCGCATACATACCGCGCAAATACGACAAATGGTTACTGATGATCCAACCATCAGTATACGAACCATAGCGCGGAATCTAGGAGTTCGTTTGAGTACGGTACATAAAGCTTTGAAATCGGCTCGCCTTGAGTCGGGCTTTACGTTGTGAGCAGGAGGAAGGGAGACACTTCGAGCACTTGCTCTAAAAATATGATAATTTGTTGTCATATTACGCACGATCATACGTAGATGTAACTTTTCATCTACGTGTGTTCTTACGCAATATGACTTCAAAATATCTATTTAAGCTTTATGTACCAAAAAAATAGGTCTTTAATGTGGTATAATATGGCTCTAGGCGAAGGTCCACTTCAAAAAACCTAACGCGCCAATCGTGGAACCTCAAAGGTGGTGTGGAAGTCCACGTTACCATTTAGCTTTCATTACTTGATATCACATTACAATATTATTTCTGAAGTTCTTTAAATTAAAAGTACTTCAAAGATAATATTTAAATTCAAAAGATTACAAGTATTAAAAATTTGTGATAAAAATTGTGTGGATATATTATTAAATGTATTCAGTATTCTACGTTTCTATTTATTACTTTATTTATTAATTTGATTAATAAATAGAAATAGTAATCTTAGTAACAAATGTAATATAACAAAGTATGCACAGCTTTCCCTGGTAAAAACTATTCTAATAATTTTTTATAAAATTTCTCGTTTATAGAATTTAACATTCCTGGTTACAGTTTTTCTCATAATTTTTATACGAATAGGAACATTTTTCAGAAATACGTAGAAATAATACTTAGAAAGTCTACATCTCTTATTGTTAGAACTTTTCATACACGTACATTCTGAAGTATTCTGAGATTTCTCATCTCACAGTTTTAAAAAAATACTTTTAACTTTTTTACATTTTATAACGTTTCATAAAAAATTATACAGATGTTCGGAAAAATTATACGAAAAAAATATGAGAAAAATTTTCACCAGGGGCCTGTACGTGTCACTCGGTCCTGCGAGATCGCGTTCGCGCGCTCAACCAAAGCAGCTGTCATCTAGGAAACGTTTAGCAAATTAGCAAGCTCAGTCGGTACGGTATCTACGTACGGTAAAAGGCTGGACAACCATTAACAAACACCCTGTATATATATATATATATATATATATATATATATATATATATATATATATATGTATGTATGTATGTATGTATAAATATATAACCGTAATTGTTAATCTTCAACGTTGTATCACGAGTTTTGCGAATTTTTCGTTTTTACTAATTAATTACTAATTTTGTGTTTCCTGACAACTCTAAACTTGTAACGAATTACTTTCATACAGAATTATTTCTTTTTATTTTTATTTTTCATGATTTCCTTTTAATAAACCGATGATTTGACTATAAGGAAACTTGATTGATTTCTCAACTTAATTCACTATCCCTCGCTCTAATAAGCCAAGCGCTAGGTCCGATCCCGAGGAAAAGCAATTAAATTTGCTGCCTCAAAACAGGACCAAGGGACGCGGAACGCCCGGATATTTATCGTTGGGCCCCCGCTATGGCCCCACTGACCCATATATCCCGGGTTGTCGACGCGGTCTGTTTGTGCCTCGTGTGCACGTTCTCAAGTTGTTACGTCCCTCCCTTCTCTCCCCACATCTTACCTATCCTTCCTCAACCCTGGACGTAATATTTACTAACAATAATTTTTATTTTAAAATAAGAATTAAGCAAAAATTGGGTTTCCAAAAATTTCGTGAAGCTAAAAATCGCAAGTTCTGATTAATTTTAAATTATTAATTATAAGTAAATTAGATTATATCCGTTTGTGTGCACTAATAGTGCATGATAAAATTTATTCTGTTTAAATTAGTTGGAAAGGCTACAGTGGCTTAGCTGGCATGCTTATAAATGCCAGACTTTTATTAAATATTATTATAATATAATTTTATACTTATTATAATACTTATTTCATACAAAATCAAATAAATATAAAATTATAACAAAATAATATCAATATTGGCAATATCAAAAAATTTATCCTACAAACAAACTTTGCAATTAATTTTCAGTCTTTGAAAATTCTTGTGCTCTTCAGTTCCTATTTTAAAATCAAAATTATTATCAATAAATAATATTTTAATTAATAATACATGATTACAATTTTTTTATAAATAATTAAAATACAAGAAATTAAACTAACCTCTCTGTTAATCTTTGCAAGTCAACGATAATTTCAAATTCAACTTACATTACGGAACACAGCGTAGTTAATTACAGTGCTACCAACTTTATGATTAAAAAGACTATTTTCAATAGAACTTTCAGAATACACCATGGTGGAAGGGATAGCATGGTGTGTGCAGTTCGGCTAAACCACGCCCACTTTTGCTCTGCAAGGGCTATAGTTAATAAGACAGGCAACTGTGAAAAGTAAAATTATTTAGTGTCAACCTGTTGGTATGCTGGATCTACCTTCTTTGTTTCACACATGTTAGTTTCTCTTTCTATCCTTGTATGTATATTTTCATGGCTCGATTTACATACGTCAGAAGGAAGGTGTGATTTGCATGTAAGTGATATTTTTTAATATTTTACAATTGAACAAGTTTGTTGTTATATCAAAATTAAATATTAAATTGGAAAAACTTAATAATAAGACAAGCAAATACAGTTATTTTTGTTCAGTTAAATTCTGAGCGTCCTCATTATTGTATAGATTTTTAGCAATAAAAAGTAAATAGGTAAAAATTAAATAAGTAAATAAATAAATAAATAAAAAATAAAAAACAATAAAATTAAACCTAAAAAACATATAAAAATATAATAATACGAAAAATTTTGTAGTTATTAAAAAAATAAATATTTATTAACAATAGACGCCATAAAGCAGATATGGATGGGGCGCGTGTATAGCAATATAGATATTTTTAGTTTATTTCTGAAAAATGTGTCTTCGAACTATAACTTCACCATACATGTTTGAATTTGTTGTTAAATATGCTATAAGTTTTGATATAAAGTAAATTTTAAATTTTTCAGAAATTTAGAAGAGAAGGAAAATTTCGAGAAAAATAACATTAAAAAAAATCTAAACAAAGTGTTATAAAATACATAGAAATATATAAAACTTTTATTTAAAACTTTTTTTTATATTTTTTACCATTTCGATGATATTACTTAAATATTAAGATTTTTTAATTCAGAAATTAAAAAATCAATTTATTTCAAGAGTGTGTTTTATCCTCTTGACAATTATATGGGCCCGTTGTTATACATATAAAAATACGTGTCCCACATTTTTATCTGTATTACAACATATTAAAAGCTTGTCAATTTCTTGCACACTCTTACGCTGTTTCCTATTTCTTTCACACGTGTTCTTACGATGAAAAGGAAATGGAGGAAACTAACCGAATGAACCGAATCTTCGGTCAAAAATTAGTGTAACACTTCACGTGCATAACTGTTCCCGATAGAAAGAGAAGCAGATACTTGAATAAGTGCATGAAACAAGGATAGATGACTCAGCATACCAACAGGCTGACGCTAAATAATTTTGTTTTTCACAGTTGCCTGTCTTATTAACTATAGCCCACCGATAGACGAAGAGGGCTAATTTTTAGAGAGAGACACGCGCGAACTGCACACACCATGTTATCCTTCCATCATGGAATACACCCACTGTTGTCAAGTCATTTAGTTTAGTTATCGATGTAGACACATACTAACCTTTAGGCGGAGTCCAGTGATGTTCTCCGTATGATGTCTGCATTAGCAGGTACTGAATAGTACCTCGAAATCGACGAAAAATTACAAGACCACAAGCACGTTGCTGCAATGACATGACGGCCAATAATTGGAAAATCAGACTACTATCTCATAACAGTCAAAACTTCGAACTCCAGAAAGCAGAGTCTGAAAAGTACAGCGGCGTCTACAGTGGGGTCGTAGAGTCGCAGGAGCGGTCGTAAATCCACCATGAAGTTTCTGTTAATACGCAATATATCATGCTCTCTTGTGATTGGTCAGTCGCAGTGACGATAGTCTCTGGAATTGGAATTGAATCAACTCCGAGTAACAGTCGTCATTGCGAGTCTAGCGTGTTCGAACGTGTTTGTCCGTTACCGAAATATTCTTTTAACCGTCGATTGCATCACAATCGGCCAGCCCGAACAGCTGTTGTTATCCTTCGTGCTTTGATCTTCTAACTGATTCTCTGATACTGACTTTATTTTCTAATACCGATTTATATTTAAACACAACTCGAAAGTTCTTGACTTTGCTTTTAATATTTTTACTTGGGGGATGGCCGTAACGCTTCTGGTGCAAGATTCAGAAGCGGGTGCCAATATTGCCTAAGAAGAACTCCGAGCGACTATGGCTGTTTTTTTAGATAACACAGTCGACACTTTTAATACAAAGCGACACACTTCGCTTTCCATTTACAAACTCAATCGACACTTTTTGACTCTATTCAAAAGGAGTGTCAGACTGTATTCGAGTGTATTAACTTGTGTCGATTTGTCTTTTAAAAGGAAAACAACCTACGATTACGACCGAAAATACAGAAATTTACAACTGCTCCTGCGACTCTACGACCCCATTGTAGACGTCGCTTAATCCTTTCGTCTCGGAATATAAATATTGATGCTGGTACATACATATGTGTACCGTTTGGGACAAAAGGGTTAAGTGGAGTAGAAATCAACCAATCAGATTCATGTAAGCTAAGCATGTTTCGATTTTCTGATGATTGTTGCTCAAGGAATGATTAAAAACATTTTCTATTATTTTCTGTTATAAATAACTACTATTGTAGAAGAATCCATATAAAATAAAATTTAGATGTTTTTTTGCATTATGAAAGACGAAATTTTAATGAAGAAATTTTCGAAATTAAAAGACTATTAGAATAAGTCTGTTCACGTTGCTTAGATTTTGCACCCAGTATTTTCATTGTTTTTCTTCTATGCTCAAATGTATTTTTATCTCATATTTAAGTGCAAAAATTCTTGGGGATTTCAAGCAACGCGAACAAACTTAATATCATTTCATTTTCTGTAATAACGTTTTTCACTGGGAAAACTAGTGCGCACTGAATGTGCACTCGCCGCTGGCAACTGGACGTTTCTGTTCGCGCGATGATGGTGTCAACGGAAACGCCCAATTACCTGCAGCGAGTGCACACTCAGTGCGCACTAGTTTTCCTAGTGAAAAACGCTATAAGTTACTTTATGGGGAACCCAGCCATCGAAAGATTAAAATGCATTAAACTTACATTATTCTGATTGGTTGGGTTCCACTCTATTTCTTTTCCAAGATTTCGCTTTTTAAAGTTCCATTTGTTATAGGACAGTACCTGAGTACCCTTTTAAGTTCTAATAATGGAATGATTCCATCATGTAATGTCACTATTATGCTAAAAGCACATAAAAAAACATAAACAGTTAATGTATCAGCCAATTACAGTCAAAAATTTAAACAGTGATATATAAGTAGTAGCAAAACATGTTGATTTTTTTAAATGCTCTGTCTTACTGTTTAAATTTTTCTGTGCTCTTAGCCTTAAACTTGAATATGGAATTTTTTAGTTAATGATAATATAGGTATCTCGTTACAATATTACATTGCATAGCTTTTTTTATATATATAATCTACCCAGTAAACGAAAATAAATTAAAACCCTATAAAAGAAAATTTTTCTCAGATTTTCTATATGAATTGGGGAACATTTTCCGGAAAAATTCAGAATAATATTTTTTGTTTTATAACATTGATAAAATATTATAAAATCTAAAAGTTAAGTTTTAGAAATTATGGGATGAGAAATCTCAAAATATTTTAAAATCTATATGTATAAAAAATTCTGAAAAAAATAGACTTTTTGAATATCAATTTCTGAAAAATGTTCCAATTTGTACAAAAATTAACAAAAATTTTTACTGTAGAATGAATTATAAATTGCAATTTATTTTAATTTATTCGAGTTTGCGCTTTAGAGTCTCGGAGTATTTTTGGATTCAAATAGACTTAAATGGATTGAAATATGAAATACACTATTCATTATTTTGAATTCGAATGCATTCTCGTCTCTATTATATTACTTTTGGATTCAAATGAAATACGAAATAGTTATATATTGATCATATTAAATTTGGATATATTATATTATTTTTGGATTCAAATAAATTCGAAAAATCTGAAGCAAATTCGAAAATATCGAAATAAATTCATTTTTGTCATTTTAATTCATTTTTGTTTGCTGAGAACGCAACAATTAACAGTATAACGATACCCCGATTAAAAAAAGAACTATTTATTTTATCGAAGCACAAGTGGTGAAAGTTTACTTGACTAAACTTTTAATAAGACGTATCATATATAAAGAAAAATGAATTTAAAAAACATATATTCGTCCATTTATGCGTGAATGTCCTGAATAAATGTTTCTTAAAATATCTTTCAGTTTTTTTAACACTTGCAGGCAAGTCTTCAAGTTCAAAGGAATGTAATTTTATATTATAACATTGACATTATATCAGCGATATTTACAGAATCTAATACAATATTTACTTCTTTTCTTGAATTGTTATCTAGTCTTTCATATTTTTGCAAATATATAACTCAAATGTGGAAGTAAAACTTACAAAATTAAAACCTTCACAACCAAACATCCGTATCGTAATAAATTCATTTAACTATAAGAAGCATATAATCAAACGTGACAATCAGCAGGTTTGATTCTCGAGTAAAATTACTTTCATGTTTATACATCGTAATTATATGTACATATACACATAATTGACACCGTTAGAAAGGAATATGCGTCTAACCTCTTTCTCATTGCGATTGTATAAATCTTGTGCGATATCTCACAAACATATCGGCACAGCTTTTGGGCAAATTTCTGTATATACAGCATAGAAAATTTGCAACATTATAGGAATCTTTCATCGCCAGTTTGCAACACTGCAAAAACAAAATGTTACAACATTGCAGTAATGCAAGAATGTTTGCCTTTCAGAATTGGATAGTAACTATAGTTAAACAGTTAATTTTTAATTTAATTTTTAAATTTAATTAGATATTTCTGAAACACAATTTTTATTAACTTTTTTCGTAAGTTAAAACTTTTATCTCTGTATGAAATTATCTCTGTATGAAATTATCTCAAAGAAAAAATACATTCCTACATAAAAGAATATTTTATTTTATTTAAATTTAATTTAAAAATAAAATATTGAAATTTTGTTTGATGATCCATATTATAATTGAGTAATCTAACTTAAATAATTACGACTTTTTAATTTAATATGAATAACGCTTTCCAAAATTAACTTTTCATTTTATTTAATATTAACGTAACTTAATTGATTTAGTTTCTTTATTTATGTAACTTTTAATATAACTAAATTTATTTTATAAGCCACTAATTTTAACTTAATTTAATTAACAAAATATGTTAATTTATTCAACCCTATCACCTTTATAAATATTACAATGAATTATTTTAGCAATTTAATATGTTTTAGTGTTTCTGATAATATTTCAGATGCCATTGTATTAACATATATTTAGGAATGTATAACTTCTGGGAATATCATATGTCTCTAAATCAGCTTTTATACAAGAGAACTAAATTTTATTTTCAAAATAGTTTAATTTTGAAATTAATTTTGAAAACTCGTTCTTTGAAGGAATAATTTCATTAGATTAGAATATGGATAAAAAATATCATAACGTTGCGTTTTTTTATTCTATTTTGTGTAGTTAATTACGAAAAGTAGAAACTTCTGTTTATCTGTTAATGATAGTGCGTACTGCTCTTAGATAAAGTATAGGACATTATTTTTTTACAACTTTTTTTAAACACTGCTGCAATATTGTTGTAGTATCATTTAAAAGAAAAATATTTGCAATCTCTGCAACATTGCACTACAATATGCAATGTTGCTACTCATATAAGCTTCTATGCTGTATATGAATTGCTGATGAGAAAGAAAAAGAAGAAAATATTGACGTGTCATTCGTAGCGAGTTCGCGTATTTGACAGGAATCTGAATTGGGAAACAATGCATGTTACCATTTTATTATAAACGTTTTACTACATTTTGGCTAGATACCGATCACCAGAAAACACTTAGCAAAGCTGTATACGTATGTACCTATCTACAGAGACCGACGTGTGTATGTATTTCAAGTATGTGTTATGTGCGCGTAGTCGTTACGCGCAGCCACGCGGGCGATTACCGCGGGAGTGATATATTCTTTCGCGGCACTTACATACAAAAAAAAAAATCACAAGCTCCCCCGGTATTATGCCAAATTGGATTCTAAGTATCGCCCGTGTAGCTCCGCGAATTCTAATTGTTTCTCGATAAATCCTCTCACGCGTTAAAATTATCAATATCTTTAGATTTATATTTTCTCCCTTAAGCATTGATCATTAATTTATACATTTATTTCGTAAAGCAAGCGGGCGAAGGATGATTTTATGTATAGACTACGATAGATAATTAATTCGTCTATATGTTGGGCATGTGTATTATTAATGCTATCTGAAGGATCTTATGTTAACATTAATAATAATAATAATAATAATAATAATAATAATAACAATAATGATAATAATATCCCTATTTGTGTGTGTCTATAGAGTCATTTACAACGGCCACTCTGGATTACAATCCTTTTCTTTTTATTTTATACAGTGATAATAATGATATTCAACATTGTAATCGGGATATTAAATTCTGATTAACGAGGAACAAATGGGAAAAAGAAAACGATCATTAGTCTCCAGTTTAATTCCCTGAAAGTGATTGGATCTTTCTCCTTCTCTCTCTCTCTCTCTCTCTCTCTCTCTCTCTCTCTCTCTCTCACTTAGCGGGATGTATGAATGTTTGCATCTAAGTTGCTTCTTGTAAATCGATAACATTATTATTATATCGTTATATTACATTATCTCGCTTATTGGTTCATGAAGTAATCCGATGACACGAAATTGGTATGGTTATGCACAAAGAAGATAAGTCCCGATGCCGGTGCTGCGTTAATCATTTACTTAGAATTTTTTTCAAGATGTTCGGTAACGGACAATTGGCCGATACTTAGTTGCTATCAGTCGTTTCATGATTTCGCAACACGACGTATCGCGATTGCACGTCGTGATAGCGCACTGAATACTCTGTATTTCTCAGTGTAGCAAGTGTTAGAAATGTGGAAAATCATTGAGTTTATAGTATGTAAATAAATTAGTCATTGCCTATTTTAATAATATACTTCATTAATCTTAGGCAAATATAAAAAGTTTGCGATACTCGAGTTCCGAAGTGTTTTTTGTGATTTCGGTGTGTGTGATTCTCTCATTCTCTCTTTCATTCTCACTCTCATTCTCTTTTTCTCGTTAATTTTTAGTACCTTCGTAATATATACTATATACATCAAGTCTCTAATTCATTTCTATGATGTGTTGTTTATGGTAATTCCTAATTTTATTTCATTCAACTGCAAATACTTCTGAATGAAAGGATTAAATAGTACAATATAGCCAATTATAATACTTAAATTTAATATTATATTTTTCGTAGAAATAACAGATCTTGTTATTACTGATGTAGTTTATATTTATAATTGCAATTTTGATGAAGAATGATGAAGTATATGTATTATTCACATGAAACACTAGTCATAACTCGATAGTATTTCTAAATTATGTTAAGAATCCTCTGCTTCTACCTTTATAATATTATGTGAATGTGTATGTAGTATGTGTATATGTATGCGCGCGCGCGTGTGTGCGTGTGCACGTGGTTGTGTAAACCCTTGTCGTCTCTCTATGATAAAAATAAAAATAATTATTACATGTTTTAATCATAATTGACTAATATCTATAGTACTGCGCATTTTTAAACTTATTCTACAGATAAAAAAGGTAAAGTATCATAAAAATGTTCGAAAAAAAATAAACAGTTGCATATTGTGCAACGTTAAAATAATTTAACTCATTATTCGTTTATGGTGCTAATGTATTATAAATGATGATAGTTTTTCATCGATACAAAACACAACACATATGCCTCGGTTCTGTAAATTTGTCAAATAATTTACAGGCAAAACCTTTGCTTCTAAAATTTTACATACAAGAGAAAAACAGGAAGTTACAGAGAAATCTTTTGACGTTGAAGATGCATTGCCCCATTTTTTTATTTCCTGTATATTTGCGTTATTTTATTGTACAAGAAACGCGCTGCCGTCAAAAAATCAACGTAAGAAATGTAGGCACATTTAATGATCTGATTGAACCGTTTCTATTTTGATCCTTCAGCATATTTTACGATAATATGCAATAGATTTTCAATATATGACATAAATTTTAATACACATATCTCCAACGTCATGAATAACACAAAATGTAATACTGTTTAAAAATAAAGCGCTATTTCATGGACAGATGTAATAGATTGTTCGAAAATTGAGAAGGCAGATCGACCTTCAAACACGACTGATGATTTTCGCTTGGATGCACATTTCCCTGTTATTGATAACGAAAATTCAAAACTAATAAACGTAGATTATTGTGTCTAATACCAGCTTCTTTGTACGATTGATCAGGTCAGCTGGTCCGCCTCTGTTACTTTTCGTTTTTTTCTCGCTCGCGAAGCGCTATGAGGACCCGATCTAGTTCTTCATTTTGGCACTCGGGAGTATTTGAATACGTATTAGCCGTCACGGATCACAGTTTCGGACTTTTTTTCGACGAATCGTTAATAGCGGTCCTCCAACGCAGAGGAGACGATGAGAAGACATGAGAAGACTGTCCTATTCTCTCTTTCTTTCTCTCTCCTCCTTCCCTCTCTTCCTTCTCATCTTACGATGACGTTCGTCGACTGGGACGGAGGAATCGCGTTTAAACGAATATTTCTTGGGTATCGGATTCGGAGTCGGAGTCCCAGAAGAAGAAACAAGAGTAAAACTCCTCGGTGACCACCGCCACTTGGTGGCTACGCTCACGAGGTCGTTATGGGTTGGCGCGATTGGCGGCTAGGGCGCCCGTGGCCGACAGTCACAGCTTGAGCTCGTTCGCGATTTTGCTGGCGATATTTTTAAAACCAATCGACGTGCCGGAGATACGCTTGAACCGCACTCCATTCAAGGAAAGTCGTGGCAGCTTGCAGACCTCGATCTCCCACTGCACTTGGCTGTCCGTCGCCGCCTCGCCGTGCGCGCAGAGCAACAAAAACCGTTCGCGTTGCTCGTACTGGCATTTATTAGCGTCCAACACCTGGAAAAACAATTTGATAAACGTTTTGTCTCTCATATAAAAAACGTTACATTATTTGCCTTTCCAAACGGCTTAATAATCTGGGAAGTTGCTGATTTTCAACCATTTCAAACTTACTTTATGAATTGCATCGTTATTGAAGTAGAATATACAATTGATAAAATGATGATCTGGCAGCGAGATAGGGAAAGACAATAGCGCTCAAATATATATATATATATATATATATATAAAAAGCAATGAACTCACGTTGTAGTACAAAGGTTAAAATTTCTTTTTACTTATTATTTTAATTTCATTAAAAATGATATAATCATAGTTTGGCAGCAGTCCGTCGGGACGCGATGTGATGGCACTCCTTCAATAACAAAATAAGGCGTTAACATTTCTATTAAAATATTTATTAATTAAATTAATAAAAAACAATGCGATAACTATTAATTAAATTTTCGTATAAATAGTTACTACACTCTCGTTATTTTTCTCATCATAATCATTTTGATTGTCATCAGACTTATTATCTAACTCCCCCTTTTTTTATCAAGAACTTCCATCATCACCTATATATTAATTGAAATACTATTATGAAGTAGATTAAACAGTATTTAAAAACTGAAATTTAAATAATAGTCCTGGATGAAAATAAATTTTATACTATTGCATATAATCACATACCATTCAGAAAATATGCAAAATTTTACACATTCATGTATATATATATATATATATATATATATATATATATATATATATGTATGTATGTATGTATAATTATTTATTTTCTAAAGCTTTTAAAATGAGATATTCATTATATCTTGTCAAGTAGAAATAGAATAAAAATTGATTTTTTTAATCCTTAAACTGTAAAATATGAGTACATAAATACATTTTCCTAGTCTGGGAGACTTTTTCAACTTTGAGAAGCTATAACTTTGGTTCCAATCAATATTTTTCATCAATCTTTTTGTATAAATATAAGTTCAGAATCTCAGAAATATGACTGTATAATCGGCATTCCTGAAAAATGATTTATTGTAAAATTATAAAGAAAAAACCATTAAGCAGAAATAAAAAATTGTTTAAAAATTTATTTTTTCTTTAAAAAATCATATCTTTGCAACAAAAAAACTTTTAAGAATTTTAAAATACGGTATTTTAAAGCTAAAGAGTTACTAAAAAAAAAATTATGGCATGTTATTCCTATTAAAAAGTATAATTATGTATCAAAGCAAGTATTTTTAGGTGTCTAAAAATTCACTTAAAAAAAAATCATATCTTTGCAACAAAAAACTTTTAAGAACTTTAAAGTACAGCGTTTTAAAGCTGCAGAGTCATAAAAAAAGGGGGGGAGGAGCGATTGTCATTCATATTAAAAAGTATAAATTATAATATATAAGAAGGCAAATATGAGATATTTTTGATTAACTTAAGGTCTAAAATTGAAAAATGATGTGTTTCATGATCTGTGCAGAAGCCCTCTTTTCCACAGCACTACATAATATTCTATTGTAACTTTAGACAGAGTATATGCGAGTAATATATGCTTACGGACCTGTTCGAACGTATTTTGTCCGATTTTTTTGATATTACTCATTTTGATATAACATTACTCACAAAAAATTTCACTCACACACAATAGTAGTCCCACAGACCCCAACAAAACTTTGCTGCCGTGCCGTTCGAATTCTAGTCAACCAATAAAGTTGATCAAACATATCATTCGAAAGAGGAAATTTCAAACTTTTTTTTTACCCCCTGGTTCGAACTTCATATCTCATTCTGTCTTCACACTGCAAGTGTTCAAAATTTCATATAGGGTCTCTCTGACTTAAACTGTGATTATATCATTCTTAATGACGTTAATAATAAGTAAAAAATAGTTTTTATCCTTATATAGTATTATCCTCGTCCTTGCTCGACTGTCATTTTAACGTTTACTTTCTACTTCAAGATAATGATAAAATTTTTTAAATAAATTTGATAAAATGAAAATTTCTAGCTAGCTTTCGGACTATAAAGGAATTATATAAAGGATAGGAATGCTCAAAAATCTATGACAATTTTGTTGTGACGAATTAAATAAATGTTCGAAAGTGAAGTTTTGAGAGATAATTACACAACATATAAAAAGTAGAAAAATATAATTTTTTTCTTAACAAATACATGAATACATAATTGAAGTATTTTCCATTTCTTTTTTGAAGTCATCGCTTTGAAATGGTATCTTGGCTCTCATAATAAATTTCAGTTAGAAATATTCAAGAAGTTTGCCGCTATTAGGTAAATTTCTGTAAAATGGATGGAATAAAAATTAACAAAACTGTAACTATTAGTAATAAAAATAAAAATTTTTTCAATTAAAAATATCAAGTGCACAACTATTTGATTAATTTTTGTCAATTTATTTTATAAAGGTTCATCTGATGATGATAAGCCTTCTGGCTAACGGATTTCTGGCTAAAAATCGTGATGATCGGATTACCGAGAACAGATGTTGCAAAATGAAAAACATGATGTATACTTCATTTACATAGATGTGTACAATATGCCAATTACGTATTCTGGCTTTATGCAATAAGTGTTCCAAAAAAATATACGGCGCGCAGTTCTCATAAACTAGAAATTGTAAAAATTATTATGTAGCATTAAGATTCGGCATAGATTTTTTTTATCTTTATGTATGACATTTTCGTTAGTCCAAATTTAACTTATTATTTATGTTTATAATTTTTCTAAATATCAATTTTCATGGTATGATTTCCTTTTTTCCCTTTATATAAATATCAGTTAATATTTTATAGATATATTTTTTACTTTTTTATATTGTATCTCTTAAAAATTTATTTTCATATTTGTTCAGTTCATCACAAAAAAGTCAAACAAGTACAATTTTTGAATGATCTGACATTTTAGTTTCCTTATTGAACAAACTTGTCCCAAGTATCACATTCGATTGTGCAATATTAGTTAACATAAACGTGCTTTTCTCTTATAATACCTTTCGAATCTCGGACATTATTTCATTAGGATCTCGACTACTGGTAGTTTTCATACTCCACGTAAAGCGTAGACTGCGCGGCTTGACTTGTTCATCGTTAGTGGTAGCTCCGCTGTAACAAAAATATATCTTAAACCCGTTCAATTATCTAAAGCGATTCCAGGTACAGGTTTTACAATTATAAATGGATTTAATACGGCGGTAAATCCAACTGCGGTGAAAATAATTCTTGCTGAATTATGCAAAATTCCAAATATTAGAGGAGAAGAGGGTAATATGGCACCCATTTTCATTTTATTGAATCATTTTGTTAATAATTAATATTTTCTATTGAAACTTGAACGATTACATTCGTCAAAATGTTGTTTGACAGATTCTAGGCTCAAAATAATGAGATATTTATTATTTAGGATGTGATTTATAAAAATCTAATGCTCTGCATAATCGGTGGCAGAAAAAAAGTGGTTGTAATATGGCTATCTATAAGAATAATTTAAAAAAGTTAGTTTAGTTTAGGAGAAACACAGTATCTTGTTACAAAATTATATATATTTAATTTTCCATTGTTTAGAATTTTTCTGATATAGAATTTTCTTGCGTTCAGTAATTTTAAAAATACCATTAAGAATTTAGTTAGAAATGTCATTTTATTCCTGTTTAACATTAAACAACAAGCATAAAATAATGTTTTTAATGTTTCTAAACACCGCTCTCTAGAATGACGATCGATTTATTGAAGAAATATTTCAATATAAAAATTTTGCTTAAAAGACCATATTAATAAAATTCCATGTTATTGTTTTAACTTTGTATAACTAAAAATGTGTATAGCTGAATAAAAAGGTAAATAATAAAAAAAACACTCAAGTGTATGTACATTTGTGTGATAATACACTCAAGTTTAAAAATAATGAGAAAGTATGAGTAATTAAAGGTTAAAGGTAAACCTTGAAAAAGTTTAGAAGTGCTCAAAAGTAAAAATGCCTTATAACAATTGTCACTTATTATGTATTGTCATATTAATATCACTAAAAAACGGCGGGCTACTAAATGAATAACTCCATAAGCAATTGTTAGAATACGTCATCTAATAACGGAGATAATAGGGGTAACCATATTGTCGACAGCAGCCATAATACCCTCTTCTCCTCTATCATTATTTTTTAATTGAAAATTACATTCTGAGCGATAATTTACGTATTTGTCTACATTTGTATATATTTCTTATCAGCACTCTTTTCATATATTTTATTATTAGAAACATGTACATATTAAGAATTAAATTAAAAATTATAAAATGTATCGAGTTATGTAAAATGTAGATCTTGTGCAGAATGTGACGTGATGTATGTAAAGCTTTAAGCTTGCAATTGTAGCATAAAAGTAAATTTTCTTAACCCGCTTAAAAAGGATATGATAATGTTGTGTTAAAATTCTTACAAGCTATCGATGATAAATGACATAAAAGATAATGTAAAATGGAAATTCATCCAGAATCAAATTCTATGAAGAATTATAACATACATGCGTGACATGCAAATCATTTACGTCAAATTAAATCACAACTCGTTAAAACAACATTATATTTACATTTATATAGAAAAGAACACTTAAAACTGAGTTACATAAAAAAAAGTTATAAGTGAATTATTATAACCCTGAATATATATTAGGTTACTATTGTGACAATATCAAATCTTAGGATATTATTACAACAAAATGATAATAAAAAATCTTGTAATTTATATGCGATTGATAAAGCATGTAAATAATAACATAATTTAAAGTTTAAAACAAAAATGATAAGAATCAATTTCACCTGTTTCACATGTGTATATCAGATGAATAATATCATTAGTAATTATGAATAATTAGAATTCTACAAATCTGAATTTTTAGTTGACTGTTAAAATAAATCGTAATAATCGTGTAAATAGAATATAATTCTTATTTTTACATAATTATATAGAAAAAATAGTACCAAATTAATTCTCCGACTGTGTACATAAATCTAGGGTATTCAATATAAAGTATTAATTGCTCGTAATTATAAAATGGACAAACCTGTCTGTTAAGTTACCCTCACTTAAATAAATAAATAAATAGGAATAGAAAGGATTTGAGATCTCAGAGTTATTACGAAAAACCAATCTAGCGTTGAATACCGGGCATGTCGGCAATCTAGTCATGGTCATGTCAGATCACATGCAACTTTTTTTCATTAAATAACGATTTTGCTAACTATTTATGTTTATGAAAATGTTTTAGGTAAAGAGAACGTCTTCTTAAAAGATTTTAACAAATTG
Source organism: Solenopsis invicta (assembly GCF_016802725.1). Classification (NCBI taxonomy): domain Eukaryota; kingdom Metazoa; phylum Arthropoda; class Insecta; order Hymenoptera; family Formicidae; genus Solenopsis; species Solenopsis invicta. Next base: position 16,400,058 of record NC_052670.1, on the reverse strand, counting down.
TCGCTTTCCTATTTAATTATTATTAATAATGAAGTACCGGTTGATGGACAAAATCATTTGTTACAAAATTTATTAAAAATAAAGTATTTAATAGATAATATTTATGAAAATAATTACTGAAATTTTTAACTACAATGTTGACATTGTTTCATTTTTCAGATTTTTGGATACTTAAGAATAGAAAAAAAGTACCGGGCGTGAGACAGATCCATTTATACATTAGAAAGGCAAAAACGTATGCAGTCAGAGTTTAAACTAATATATTATAATATTGAAACTAAAAACTATAATATTTTATTAAAATTTAAAATTATCAAATTCTTTAAAGACGATTAAATTATATATGAGCAAGATTATCGTTGTTTCATATAAAAGCAAGAGTTATATTTTTTACAATAAAATATAATTTCTTGCTTGTACAATTCTCTTTAAAGAATTAGTAATTTTAAGTACAACAAAATATTATATTTTTATTTTAATATTATAATAATCATAATAAAGTGTACATATAATACAATTGTTTTAATAATAATAGTATTAAAAAATTGTAGTTTTTTATTTAAAGATATTGGCTACATTTACATCCGAAGACTTATAATAGCCTGACCTATACCGTGACTCAAGATTTGTGATCACCAATTAGTTTCATTGTAATTAACTTAAAGTATTTTCGAGGTCTCAGAGCCATCTTCCGGATTCTAGCTGTTTATTTTATTGTGAATCTGAAATTGTGTTAACAATTTGACTATTAAAGGCGAGATAACGAGAGTTTAAACCGAAATTCCAGACAATCTATTTTAAATCAGATTCCTAAAAAGCCAAATCTAACTTAAAGTCATGTCAGGTCGTCTACGAAGTGTTTACAACAAGAGATTTAGACAATTTTAGATCAAATTTGAGATACAGATTGCAGCGTAAATGTAAAGTGTAAACGTAGCTACTAGGCTAATTTATATGCGTGTAAGTTGCGACCTAAACGCTATATTACCCATAAACAAAGATTAGATTGTATAAACAGTTGTTAAACGACCTGAGTTGAGACAGGTGTCTTTTTCGCGTGATCTGACTTAAGATATTATGATGTAACGCATATAAATATAAGTAAGCACAAGTAATCTAAAAATCACTCCTAGTGAAAAAAAAGAAAATTATAGAAAACAAACAATGCGATTTACATTCACCCAAAAGTATGGATTTACAATACAGACTTTACATGTAAATGTTTCATTGGTTGATATTCATAATTGGTTTTTATATTTAAGATCGTCTCTAATACTGTCATCAACCGAGTTGTATTAGCATCTTAAGACATTACTCAAAACGGTCTTAAAATACGATTCGATTATGAATATCAATCATTGAAGGCCTACTTTAAGTCAGGGCATGGGTCAGGTAACACAAACGAATTTTGTAAATTAGCCTATTATTATTTTCTATTTAATATTTTTTTTCTCTCAATTAATAAAAATTATTAAATAATAAAAATATATTTTTTTCACAAAATTATATAAAATTTCTTAATGTACGCAAATTATATCTGCTTAACGCTTCATAATCTCATTTTAATATTTAACATTTTGAAAATAAAGATATTTTCAAAACAAGAATGTCCTTTTCTTCTGTGTATCTAAAATATCAAATATTTTTGATGGATAATATCAAGCCACTTCATAGAATATGCATGTTACGTCACACAAAGATCGTAGACACGAACAGACGTGCACCAAATATTGCATTCTATGTAAACGAATGTTAAGTACGCGCCACACGTATCGTTAATAATCAACAAATAGAAAGTTGGATGTACGAAAAATTAAGGAATAAAATGAGTGAAATTAGAATACGGATAGTGGTATTATGGCATGTAGCAACGTACCTCACTACTGGGTGCTTGGGGGGTACGGATGGGTCCATGGGGCTGAAATAACAAAACAAAGGCAGTTGCTAACAAACACTAAACATGATAAATTAATCAAATTGTCAATATGTATAACAACCATCACCATCCTGTCACCAATGCACACTGATTACGACACAAACAATTACGATGTGATGAGCTTAGAAAAATTTCTGATAGGTGTGGCATATTGATATTTTCATGAATTACACATAAATTTTTACATAAAAAATCAAAATATATAATATATGTAACGTTGACGTGAAATTTCATCGTGGATGTAAGCATTTATTATTTAAAGGAAAATAAATATTACTTCTCGCTGAAATTACTACGTTATGCAAATTGCAATTGTGATTTTTTTAAAAATAATTTCTAATTCCTAATTCCATGATTCAAGAAATAAATTATGACTGTGTTGCATAAATACACAAAAAGAGCCCAACTCACATATAATGTAACACATTCCTACCGAATTACATGCATTGTGAACGCATAAAACATATATTTCCGTACAGGCAGAAATGTTTCTTTTAAGTATACAAGGATTTAGAAATAAATTAATACAACATATACAAGAAATTTTTGACATATTTATTAATGCGAAATTATTACTATTATTGCTTCTTAAAATTATTAAATAATATTTCTATGTTGTTTATATATTATAAGCTATTTACTGCCCTCCATAACGTTAAATCTAAATTAGAATTTCTAAATTATGCTCTTTAAATAATGGATTGACTAAAATTAATTGAATATCCTAAGAATCCTCTCTGGATGCTTGGACGGGCACGTAGTTGGAGTGCAGCAAAGAGCATAATCATTTAAAGACACGTTATATTTATACAATTTGCAAACAAATTTTTTATCTCATGTTTCGATATATTTAACATGACATGATCTTTCTCTTTCTCTCCTTCTCTCACTCACTTTTTTTATTGTTCAATATTTTCTTTTTCTCTTTTTTCACTTTTCTCATTTTCATATACATTGCATTATTGGGTGACCTTAGATATATTACATTTTATGACTTTGATAACTTTCTAATATCACTTATGCATCCAAATATCGATAAATATGTGACAAATACAAAAACAAATCCTAGTAATGATGAGTTTAAACATTCGTTGGAAATATATTATATCAAAATACTAAATATATTGGGATACATTAATTGTGCAATCTCACAAGATGTAAATAAAAAGTTAATTGAAAATATTTTATATTATACAATAGAAGTAAATATACGATTTTTAAAATATCCTTTATACAAAAGAATATAAAAAAAATCATCAATGTCTTAAAAAATCAGAGACAATAAAATTTCTCTGAATTGCTACAAATAACATATTTTTAAGCTTGAGGCTATTCCAAGGGATACGCCATGATTCGTTAATAAACATATAACAATAATTATTTTTTCGTTATAAATGTAGATACTATTTTGTGTTGACCAGATATTATTAATAAATGCTATTGGCAATGACTGTGGAAGAGATTAGTGCATCTATCGCGTAATAATATATTCGAAATACACAATATTATATAGGAGTAAGCACGTATCTTCGACATTGTAACATATGTTCATAATTCTCAATTATATAATACATGCAAAGCCAACATCTGTACTTAGTATTAAAATAAAATCAGATTGCAGATTATTAATATTTTTCTATATTTTTTATTTAAAAGATATGTGTGATCGATAATTATGATTTCTTACATTAAAAAATATACATATATATTTCCATTATAAATATGAGAGTTGTAAAAATGTAGTCTTGGGTATAAGCTATTATAAAGGACAGTTGATTTAATTAAATTTTTAATATTATATTTAATTGTACTAAGCACAGCACTGCATTAATTTCTTTAAAAAGAATTAACATTAACATTTATCTTTATTTATTATACAGTGATTATCAAAGATATACGTGCTTAAATATTGTATATTTCTAATAATTAAATAATGATACAGTGTATAGATTAGGATACATTAATCAATACAAATAAATGAATTACCAATTAATTTGCCTTGTTCAAATAATGTTCAATTATATATCGCATTCTCAATAATTTATACAATACAAATAAATATTCATTAATAGAATAAATTAAAACAAGGTGGGTAAAATCAAATTGCCATTCATTGCAATCAAATAGCACTCTAATCATAATATAGTCAGTTTTGAGATCAACGTCGGAATAATGTTTATAATTATCAGTTTGCAGAAATAAAAAATTGTCTAGTATTAAACATATGAATATTTCTGTGAAATCTGTTGCTATTTGTTTACAGATTCTCGACAATAGGAAATTTCTGATAAAAATAAGTTATACTTTAATTAATCGCATTAAAAAGACACGTACTTTGATCAAAGAAAAAAGATAAAGTGGAATGCCTGATATATTTTTTTTACATATCTCTATATTTGCGGTTCAATCAAAACGTATTTATTATTTAGTAAATTAAATCAGTTAAATAATATTTAAATATTTAAATGCAACTATCATACTGATATTGGATTAAAAATACAAATATAGGAATCAATTCAGAAAATAATGTAAAAGTATGGTACATTAAAACGTAAAACTCATTTTTTTTTCTTAATATTCCAAAGAACGAGTTAATTAGCTCCTTTGTTTATATAGATTCTTTCATTCTTGCAAAGAAATACGTTATTTAAATTTCAAAATTTTCTACAAATAACAAAAGATATTTATGTTGCACACAAAATATTTATAGAAGAAAATGTTGTAGTTATGTTAAAAACGTGTAAACGCGCGCGCGCACTTACGCACGCATGCACACGCACACCAACATACACACGTTTCTCTCTTTCACATACGCGCGCGCGCACGCACAGACAATACATATGTATTTATTCATTTTAAAGGACATATTTCCTTGAATTTTTTTTTGTTTTAGTGAAAGAATCAGTACAAGAAGCCAATGTATAGTCATCTTAATAATGTTGCGAGAAAACCAGACATGTATTCCACGCTATCTTCGAAAAAGGAAATCTATGCTGGATAAAAAGGAAAAAAAATAAAAAAAAAATATTATATATGTTATACAATAAAAGCATGGAATCAACAATTGTACATACTTACTAACAAGTATAAACATATATTAACTTTATTATTAACATTATGAAGACAGAAGATAATTGTTACTTTTGCTAGTAAATATATGCACTTACTATTGTACTTTAATTTAGCAAAAGTATATATGTATATACATACCAAGAATATGCAATTAAAAATATTATTCTATCGTTTTCTATATTATAATAAATAGAAAGTTTTTTATTAAATAACATATTTATTTATTCCCAATTTTTGAACAATTCTTTGTTTAGATTTAATAAATATTTATTTTGGACGTCGCATAACTAACAATTGTAATATTTTTGTTAAAAGTATTATAACAAAATACTCTGTGATTATTTCAATTAAAAATATCAAATTGCACATGCAGTTCAATTTATAATCGTCTGTTAATCAGGATATATGTTCCAAAGAATTTATATCAATTAGTATGTTTTATTAAAAATTAAATGAGAATATATGTTTATTAATAAGTGTATATGTTCACTAGTAATAACAAATTTATTTATTTTTATTCTTGACTTTCTATAATCTTAAGTAATTATATACATTTACTAGTAAATATATACAATTACTGAATTTTACGCTTTTATTGTGACATATATATTACACATCAGCCAATCATATGGTATCGACTTCAACAAGCGGCACAATATTATATTATATGAAATATGAAAATACGCAATGTAGAAGATATATTTTAATCATTTTTACAATAACAAAAATGTTTATCAAACAATAGATATCATATGATAGATTCCACGTTATAATATCAAATATTGCTATCCAACATATTTTCCTAAGAAAAAAAAAAAGAAAAAATTATCTATAACGTTACAAAATTTACAACATTATTCTAGTCCTCGTTGTAATTTACGAAAAAGAAGAGAAAATCAAAACGAAATAAAATAATACATTCGTGGAAGATGCGATTGCCATGGCGCGATATATCTGCATGCGGCTCGCTCTCATTTCAGCTCGGGGGAAACAAGGCGAGACCTCCTCCTTCACTTAAAAAAATCTGTCAAAGTACGAACAATCATATGTACTCTTTTATCTGTTAAATCTTGTCTGTTCGTTCGTTAGTGTTAGTATAACTATAACATTTTCTTCACACTCGAAATTTTCTACCACTCGATCATTACAATCGAATATATATATACTTTCACACAGGGTTGGGAAAGTTACTTCGTAAAAATAACTAGTAACACAGTTACAGTTTTTTTCTTTCAAAAAAATAACTAGTTACCATTACAAGTTACTGACTTTAAAAAATAACTCGTTATAGCTACAATTATTCAAAAAGTAAGAAAAAGTTACTTTTCAGTTACTTTTTTGTATCTTCTTGTAATATTTTAAAGCTTTTATAATTTAAATACTAAACTTTTACATTTCTAATATTACTCAATTATTTTATTTATATTGGAACATGTCAAATTTAGAGACGCTATTGCTTGAAATTCAGTGAGGAACAAAGATAAAATTACTCGTGTGTTTATTTGTATCATTTACTAAAAAGCACCCACGTAAAGTATCTTCAATCGTGTGAGATGCATGTGACATATCTATATTAATTATTTAAGTACACATAAAAGATATATGAACTGTGTTCAAAATTCAAAATTTTTCAAGGATTAGACTAACAATAAGTATAGAACTTTGATCCAAAGGCATTCTAAGTAACATCAATATCAAAAAAATTATTAAAGAAGAAAAAAAATTAGTTTATGTTTACATATTATACAATTTTATTTCCAAAATAGGAAAAAATAAATTTTTATCTTTGTTGTTTACCGATTGTTAAATAAAAATAAAATGATACATGACGCCACTCGAGTGATGTTTGCAAATGCAATATAAATTGACAAATGAGTTTGAAATATGTAAAGTAACTATAAAAGTAACTATAAATTTAATTACTAGTTACACAAATAATGTAACTAAGTAAAGTTATAGTTACAGATGGAAAAAAGTAACGAAGTTAAGTTACAGTTACCAAAAAAAGTAATTCTAACTGTAACTTCGTTACAAGTAACGAGTTACTCCCTATCCCTGCTTTCACATTAGCAAGCATCTATCGCTTTTATTTGCCAAAGGCAGTATGGAGAGAAAAAAAGGATAATAATAATGACAATAACAAGGGTAATAATATAAAAACAAAAAACATGAGTAAACGTGTTTTTTCGATCGATAAAATATAAATAAGATGTTGAAAATTTTTTTTTAAACAGAATATTAAAGAATTGTAAAAAACTTCTGTGCTATTTGTATGCATCATAGATTTGTAAATAAAATTCATTTCATCACATCTGCAAGATTATTAGTTGCTTAATTTAATCAAAGAGAGTAATCTATGCCTGTCACACATCCGCCATTACATAAAAATATGCTTTTGGTATTTGAATATAAGTGTTTTGAACATACTTATTAAATTCGCACCTATCATCTTAACGGTTAGATACTTTACGTCGGAAGGCATCTATTAAGCATCATCGTTCTTTACAAAATAGATTTTATATATTTTTTATGCAATTATTTTATAATGAAAGCAAAACAAGTAAATTGAAACAGCTTTTACAGTGTGAAAAATGGTACAAAAATATAAAGATATCGGGGTTTTTCCTTAGACGTAAAGTATGAGTACAGTTACAAGCAGGCTGAATTAGGAAAGGCACAGATAGGGCTATACCTAAGTGCGTAAGGCGATTTCCTGGTTTGTGATTTCAGGAAGACATTTTTTTCTTTAAAATATAATTATATAATCGTACGTACACACACACACACACGCACGCACGCACGCACGCACGCACGCACGCACGCACACATATATACATATATATGTATATAAATTTGGATGCAATAATATACATTATATACACATATAAATATCATATGTGTTCAAAGATTCGCAGCATTCGACATGTAAAAGTTCTTAAAAAAGTAATTTATACTCGATCTTGAGAACCACAGAATAACGGAGTCAAGAATTTTTCTTTTTCTTTCTTTTTTTAAGATTGTATATATTACACGGTGTCCATTGAGCGGTTGATTAATAATAAATAAACTTTTGCCTCTTTGCCCAGCTCGATTTAATTAGAGTATGCTTCGGGCATTCCATGTCATGACACCGTCGGCACATCAGGTGTGTTAAAACCCGTGTCTGTATGGCCTTTCGCTTGTCGGAACTCGAGAGATGAAGCGAAGCTTACGGTTCATGGCCTGCAGCATATAATATATATACGTATATATACCGGTGAGAATTGATATTAAAAACGTCAGATATTCATTCTGATGCACCAATGGCTATGGATGTCGTCAATTTGTACATTTCTATACAATTATTCTGTACTATATTGAAAGTACTATGATGAGTACAGTGACCATATCATGAAAGTAAAAGAATATCATAACAATTGTTTACTACGAATTATATACTCTCGTTATTCTGCAGTCTTCCATCCTCAGTTCCAAGTATTTATGTCGTGTGTAGTACGCACTGTCATTTTGCATTTGAATGTGCGATATATGATAATTAGGTCCCATATATGTATAGAATGGATATATATATATATATATATATATATATATATATATATATACATATACATATATATACATACACACATACACACACGCGCGCGCGCGCGTGTGTGTATGTGTGTGTATATACATACACACACACAACCTAAATCAAAAATATGCCTCGCTACAATTGAGTGAGAAAAGGGGATGCACAATGAGTATGCGAGGTGGCCTGAATTCAGCCGAGCAGTGTGTATTATTTCCATCAATTTGTTTTAAGCGCGAATCTTATGACAATATATTAATATGATTTAATCTATGTATAATATAATATATGAATGAAAAATTTCTATATAAGAAGACATTGTGTACTTTTTGTTATGCATATAAAACGAAAATAAAAAAAAAAATTTCTACTTAGAATTCAACTAAAGGGTACAATCCGTCAAGCAAAATATTTATGGGACAGACAAACAATACAGATAGAGGTGAGAAGTACGCGATTACGCTTGAGGATGAAAATAGTATATAAGTAAGTATAAATAAAGCTACGAAACAAAATGCATAAGCTATATATTCTGCGGCTTTCACTGATAATGGTCGCTGCTGGCTCATCGGGTTTGTAATGATTAATATCATATGTCCTTATAACATGTAAATATATTGAGGTATAGAATTTCCAGAATTACATAGTCATTGTGCATCCTTAAAAAAAAAAACAAGAATCATTTGCATGCAAACAATAAGTACAATTTATCAAACTATGTCACAATATGAAATATATTCGAGTATATTAAAATATCAACACTTAAATGTTTAAAATGCTAAGCATGCACTGAGGATCCACTGCAAAGCTGTGATGTTTATGCTAGCGTTCTCAGTCTGTACTTGTAATCGGGATAATTGAATAACGCGACATAAAATTATTAAATATATATTTGCTACTTGGCATATGTATAAAATAAATTAACAAATGTAAATGTATATAATAAAGTAAAATAGGGAAAATGGAAGAAATATATAAATAAATATATAACAATATTTTATGCTTTTTAAAAATATTTGATTTTTATGGACTTTCTTTACACGCGGTTGTAGAGAGGATTTAAAAGAATATTAGGTAAGTGCAAAAGTCCGTGCCTGGTTTTAATAAATTTCATTAAGACAGTTGTATAATAGCGCCATTGATTTATGTGTACATATTGCACATCTATGGAAAAGTGACATATTCGATGGTCATTTGAGCATAAGATTTTTGTATTGAATTATATTTATATTATAAAACAAATTTTGCAAATGAGCAAAAGTTGCATTTACACCCAGCAAACACTAAGTTACATGTAATACAAAAATTATATAATAGTTACATTTTTGACTAGGAAATTACAACTAACATTTGTATTATATTGGAGTTGATGAAGGACTCTCGAAATTTCAAATAATTAAATCTCGCCAAAAAGACCAGTAAGAGTCAGCGCGGATATAAGTGCGCAAATGTTTATTTCTTGTCAACAAACAGTTTTAACGTGTTACTTTCATATCGAATTACATTTGTATTATATGTAACTTGGTGTTTGCTGGGCGGCATATAAAATGCGGTATGTTATACTTTATGAATTTTGGAGGGTGGACAATAACAGTTGAAACTGCCGTAAAAAATATTCAAGATATTTATCAGGATCGTGCAATTCAAACTGTTAAAAAATGTTTTGCAAAATTTAAACATGATGATTTTGACCTTGATGATCAGCCACGTTCTGACTGACCTTCTGGCATAGATGATGACATTGTGCGCAATTTAGTGAAAAATAATTTACAAATTTTAACAGAAGAGATTGCTAAGAACTTAGACTTAACATTGATATATCGAATGTATTTCGGTATTTAAAAAAAAATTAGATACACTTTAAAGCTTGATATAATCGACACATAGATGTCGCGTTTACTAATGCAAATTTACTAATGCGCATTTACTGAAGCGAACAAATTGAATCGAGTTGTAGCTGTTTCTTTGCTTGATCGATGAAATAAAGAGATTTTTGATCAATATGTAACTAGTAATAAAAAAATAGATCCTGTACAATAATGTTCCATGCAAACGCATTTAAAAACTAACAGATGAGCAGGCAGAAAAACCAATTCGCATCCTGACAAGGTGATGCTTTCTGTTTGATAGGATTGCAAAAAAATAATTTATTTTGAGTTGCTCCTTGTTGATTAATCGATTCTGACAAATACTGTCAACAATTTAAAGATAGCAATGCAGAAAAATTGTTCAATTCTGGCCAATCGTAAAGGAGGCGGTTTTCACCACGACAAAGCGAAACCATAGATCTTGCGCAAACTAAAAAAACTGAAATGGGATACACATACCGTATTTTCCTCATATCGCACCACGGGATCATTATTTATTTCGATCATTGTAAAATGATTTAAATAGGAAAAAATTCGCATCTTTAGAAGCTATTCAAAAACTATATTTTCTTCTTCAACGCAAAATTAAGATCGTTTTATGATTGAAATATTCCTATGTTATCAGAATGTTGGGAAAAGATTGTAGAAAACGACAGTGATTAAATTAATTAATAAAAAATTTTACATGCCAAATTGCTGTTTGAATTTTAATAATAAATCAGGCACGAACTTTTACACTCACCCAATACATGCAATAATTATGTATTAAAAATATCGATTTTGAGTAACTGTTAAAGATTTTCGTACTTTAATACACATTTCTCCTTTAAATTAATATTGTATTTTCATTATCTCTGTAGAAATTAATTATTAATAAATTTTCAAAAAAATTTTATACGTTAGTGTCAATTAGGAAATAATTTATTTCATATGATCCTATTGTTTTTTATGACATAATCGTCTAGATTACAAAATACATAAACTAATAGTAAAAAATATTTGTAAATATATAGAGATAATATTACAATCATACAAATTATGAGCATGCTGTCAAATACTGAGAATATTAAATGTAGATTATCAATCATAGAACTTACCGTTTGGAGAATTTTGAGGATAATTTCGAGAAGAAGGACGGCCTTGCTAGAGGGCTAATTGCATTTGTGTCCTGTGTTTGTGTGTGACCCTGAAAGTACATTTAATTATTAATAAAATAAATAAATAATAATTGCTAATAAAAAAGATAAACTTATACAGTTAAATTCTTTTCTTATTCGATTATTGCCTTACAATTATGTCACCTTAAGTGCTCACCTGAGTGTGATTTCGCTGTGCTCTATTTTGGCCAGAATGGAACGTACTACGACTCGGAACATTCCGTGGAAATGCTGGAGTAGTGGTTGTCTGTCTGTTGCATACACCCAAACTAATAACAAATAATAATTTTTATTTTAATATAAATTGCAATTACGTAACAAATACAATATGTTCATTTATCAACATTTTTATTTATATGCCCACTACTATCGTGAAAAATATATGCTCGGGTTAGTACACTACGACATTGTTACTCATTCGATTCAAATAAAGCTTGTATCAAGATGCAAAGAAGATGTATGATAGATAAAATTAGTTGTTTAATTGCTATGTATATTTTTGAAAAAGTTGTAAAAGTTTTTAACGCACAAGCAGTATCTTACAAAATAGGTTTACTGATTAGAGTTAATAAAGTAATACTTATGAGAAAAATTAATTCACTCAGGCAGCACACGATATTTATGATATATATTCATAAATATTTATTTATTATTTTAAATATATAAATATTTTATGTTTTATAAATACTATATAATATTTATTATAAATCTTTATGATTTGTTCCATCTAAGAATACAAAAATATTTAGAAAATATTTTGTTAAATATTTATAAAATATTCAAATAATTACAAATATTTTGTAATTATTTGAATATTTTATAAATATTTAACTTATTGCGTACTATCCAAATATTAGTAAAAAAAATATGTATATTACTGTTCAAATAGCCGCAGTCTATTGTAACTGCGCATGCAACGGAAAAAAATTATTTAAAAAATATAAGTATGTTCTTTGCGAGATATATATTTTAAATAAACTAATAACTAAGACTTCTGTAAGTTTATGCAAGATTCCGCACACACACAACTTACACATAACGATTTAGCGCGCGACACAAGATCTTGTTAAACTTTCATAATAATAACACTAGAAAGAATTTTATAATTGTAAACTGATATTATTAACTTAGATATCAAATTATATAAATAATTTATGGAATAAATAATATTAAATCAATTACATTTTATATATGATACAGTAAGTTCTTTCAAAGTTGAGAAGAAAAATACTGAAATATATACAAAATGTCTAATATGTTGAAGAAAACAAATTCTATTCTGTTCTATTCTACAAGGTGTCTAATAATTATTGATACAACGTTAGATAGAGCGGATTAAATAGAATAGAAAAGTCCTGTATACCATTTTGTAATTTTTTTGCAATAATTAATAAGAAATTAATTTATAAAATTCTATGTGAGACCGCGTGATTTGGCGACAAAAAATCGTCTAGAATTTATGGTTCTATGCCGTGGGTGAGATAATAAGAGGTGCATTCTAACAATAATTATGCTCAAACGGCATATTGCTGTTACAAAGCACTCTTTCGGTTGACTCGCCGCTCACTTAAACACTAAGATTGCGTTCAGAAATTAGATTAACAATATAATTTTATATTTGAATGTTAAACAAGGATAAAAGGATATCTGGATGTATAGCTAAATAATATTTCTGAACGCAGCCTAGACGGTCTTTTGTCGTCAAATCACGCAGCACTGTTTTAAAGATTTTCATAAATTAATTTCTCTTTAATTATTACGAAAATCGCAAATGTATTAAAAAAAACTTTTCTATTTATTTTAATCCGCTTAATCTACCCACCAGCGTTGAATCAATAATTATCAGACACTCTGTATACACGCGCGCGCGCGCGCACACACACTACGCACACATACCCACTGTAATATATTATCATAACTGTCTTATATATTAAGCTTGGTGGTCAATCATAAAATACAAAAAATTCTAAATAAGCGAAATGTAAGCATGTCGAAATTGTATATCATGAATCGTAATGAGATGATTTTACCATGATCAAACCTAAATGAATTTATACAAATGAAGAAAGAAGCAATGAAGCTGATGTAGAAATCTAGCAAAGTTTATTCATGCAAATGAAAAAAAGAGTAAAAAGAGAAAAAAGCATAAAAAAGATGAGAGAGAGAGAAAGATTAGAAACCACGAAAGAATGACCAGAAACTATCCTAGAAAATTCTATATCGATAATTTTTTTAAATGGAGCACTTAATGAGATTGGCACTGTTGTTTTTGAGCTTTTGAGAAATGAGTTTTCCCATCAAACGCTCCGGCAGAATTTGTGAAAGATTATAGTGACAAGATACCTAAGAGAGTTAGTGGCCCAAGAAAGAAGTAACCAAATAAAAGAACGAATGTATTTGAAATATATATATATATATGTATGCAGGAATATATGCAGGTCTTTCGGTTTTTGTATTAGGCATCGGGGGCCTGTACCTCTGCCTAAGGGGGTCAGCAGTGGCGAGTAAGGAGTTGTGGGCGTTGCGTGGTTGAGGGTCCAGTAGTGAATGGTCGCTGGGGGGTACACCACTTGAGGAACGGTGACTTGCGCTGATGCTCGCAGACTTGGTGTGACCCCGCGTTGGTCTAGTGCCTTCGCCCAGGCTGTGCACAAAACTAATCAGCAAATTGCCGAGCCTTATGTTCCACGATATAATCCTATTTCTTTTAATATAATATAGGAGCAAAAAATTTTTTGAGGCTGTACAGAAGTAAAACGGAGCGAGATTCAAAATTTGTGAAATTTTAGATATTGGAATACTTCATTACATATTTATGCATAATATAACAGAATTTAATTCTTATATTAAAATTTGTTTACTTTTTTCCAACAACGACTTAATTCTTACATGTAATATTGTTTTATTTTTATATTATATAAAAAAAGAAAAAACAAGCATATTTAACAAATTTTCATATATATCCAAGTATGTTATTTATTCATAAAATATTCTAAAAAAATCTGTGCACATAGGTACATGTATATACATACATGTACATAAATCATATGTATCTTTACAGAAATGCATTTTTTGAACAAAAATTCACTGATAAGGAATAAAAAGGGAATCACATAAAGGATGGAAAAAGGAGAATGAAAATACTAATTGCTGCAGCTAATGTAACCTCATGAAATGGTCGTACGATAAAAGAACAGAATATGATGCTACAACGTAAGAATGAAAAACATATGGATGATGTTAATGTGTGTCTAAACACCTTTTCGATTAGATATATTTGAGATAAGAGTTAGAATACAGACAATAGAATAAATAAGGAACAGGGAACAGAAAATAAGAAACAGTTTAATATGTTAAATAAAAAAAAACATATGAAATGTTCTTTATTCAACATATTGAACAGTTCCTTATTCCCTATTTTTTATTCCTTCTATTAGGTCTGCATCCTTATACACGTGGATGCAAACTGTAATCTGATATCATTTCAGCAAGCGTCTGTACATGTATAAACGTTACATCGGACTATTCGTTCGATATATCTGTCAAGCCATAAAGAAAGTGATATCGCAATGAACGATTGGCAGGCAGCAGCCAACATGCTAGAGCAATGCAACAAACAAATGAACTTCCTGCGGCTTTTAATGACAGACTTTGTTATTATTCACTCGATTATCAAATCATTTCTTGAATAACGTGTTTAGTGTATTTTTTACACACATAAATAATCAGTCGTCTACAATTAGTAAAAGTGTTAAGTCAATAAAAAACGTCACACGAGATGCACTAATATTCTTATTTTATATGTATTTTTATATAACTAATGAGATACTGGACCATAATTTAGTTTGGCAATTCAAACTGCTAATTAATAGCAAGTTCTGTAATGTAATGTAAAAAACGAAAATTGAATACATTCCAATATCCCATGTAAATTAAATATATACTAAAAAATGAAGATATATATATATATATATATATATATATATATATAGTGTGTGTGTGTGTATGTGTGCGTGTGTGTGTGTGTGTGCGTGCGTGTGTGTGCGCGCGCGTGTGTTGTGTGTGTACACAATACATCTTCATTTTTTTGGTGTATATATATATATATATATATATATATATATATAAAATATCAGAAAAATTTAATAAAAATCTCGTAGCATTAGTTTATTTTTAAATGAAGAATATTTGTATTTTGTTTTCGTGTAAACAGATCGCAGGTAAAAATAATTGGATATCACTATACCTGGGTACTTCGTTGGTTCTTTCAGTAGATGATGATGATGTTTTCGCTTGATCATAGGAGATGGTGCTACGTCGACCAACAGAACCAGGAGCAGGTGAGGTAAGAGGCCGACCACCACCTACTCCTGCGTTCATTGTGTTACTCTTGCCTACTCTTGCTTTACCACCGGGACTTGTACCCACGCCTAGAATGAACATTGTCACTGCAAGCCTCATTAGATATGGTTCAACACAAAACAAAAAGCAACATACTTTAAATTATAACAAACAGAAACATATTAAAGATTATGAACTGCTACATAAAATATATAACCTGCTCCATATTAAGAAACAAACATAAAATAATACAAATGTTTCCTTCTTGTACAAGTCAATATGTTTTTTACAGACTGTGAAAGGTTCAAATTTTAGGAATATGTGCATGATATTTACGTTAAAATTATGACAATATAATTGTGCGCTCAATTTTACAAACATATAAGAAACAAACATAACAATTTGATATTAAAGAGGTATGATCGATACAGAAAGCAAAAAGTGACTTCTATTATTGAGAACATAACAATTATTGAAATTTTTAATTGAGTAAAATTACATTAATAAAATGTTTTTTGACAATCATTAATAAGATTTTACATACTGTTTATAAATATTCTTAACTTCAAAAATGTTTAGTGTGATAATTATAGCATTGTATAATTACAGTTAACCCGTGACGTTTCAATGTTTGCATATTACTGCATATTTTAATGCTTATCTATACCTGGAATTTTGTAACTTAGTTTTTAGTTAATATCTTTGCAACATTTTTTAAAAATCATTTCTTCAATAGCGTTGTCAAATTTGTCGTTATATAATTTTAATTTAAAAGTTATCTTTATTCAGTGCATAAGCATATTTTCATCAATTTTGCTTGTGTACGATAAAATTACATGATAATTGGAATTAAATTTTTGCAAAAACATACAAAAAGATTTGTTCTATCTATTCATATAATTTTTATGTATCTTAAAGTACTTTCAAAAGTAACATAATATATCAGTTGTTCGATGCATCTGTCATATATAAAATTCTAACTTTTATTTTCTTAGAAACTATACAGTCAATAAGTTAAAAATTTTAATATAATATTAGTTTCACTTTAAATAATATTCTATACAATTTTTAAAGCATTTTGACTTTTTGATCATACCTCCTTAAAAGGCATGTGAAAGAATCATCGATAATGATATGTGATTGTATCAATAGATATGATAAAATTTATGATTTATGTATGATTATAATATGAATTAATACAAATAACACAAATAACAGATAAATAACAGATAAATAACAAATCAATTATAAATTCGATAATTAGCTATTAAACCATTGCAACCTTTTCCAAAGCAACCTCATTTAAAAACTTTGGTCAAGCATCACGAAGGAAATTTAGCACAATAAAATAATTGAATATTTTATTCCTAAAAGACTTTTATCATAAAGTATTGTTCAAAAATAAAGTGCAACAACTCACTAGTATCTAATTGTCCGGGCGATTGACTATTTTTAGCAGAGGGTCGGCTTGCAGAAACACGAGCACTATTTTCCTTGATCGTGGCTGCGTCCACGGTATTTTGTCGTTTAAAATTACTACCTCCACTTCCAGTCACAGTTGTGCCTGTTACTGCAGTCGCGTGATTGTGATTCGTTGCGTTACCTGGACTAGGTGCGCCTCCTAATAAGAAAAAAAATTATGTAGTAAAATTCTCCAATTTAAAAACAATATTTGTACTAATAGATGTACTAACAAACAATTCTATTTATTTTTGTTACTATATTTAAACATTTAGTATATAATTTTTAGTATAATTTAGTCTTATTATTAGTTTAACAGTATTTATTATTTAGTTTAACGATAAAACAACTTATTAACTAACTGCTATTATGTTCTACTAAGATAAATGATGCAAAATGTTTATTGCATAAAATTCACAATTTTTGATCACAAGAAATACAGACGTCTTACCCAAGTTTGATAAGTATATCCTTATCCATGCTTGTTATTTGATAGCCTAGATTTAAACTGCTGTACTGCATTAAAAGTAACGATTAAAACAAACGATGTAATACTTACGAAGAGTTTCACCACCAGACGAGGCCCGTCTACTGGGTTTTGGATTGCTAGCAGAAATACTTCTGTGAACACCTCTGTGAGATGGACTCTGTACTGCGCCACCTGTTCCTGCACTGTTTCCTCCTCCACCTCCTGAACTGACTTGAGGTGGAATGTTACGCAGCGATAATGAGCTACCTGACCGTGACCCATCACTTTCAGGCTATACAAATTCGGGAAAAATGTAAAAAAAAGTAATTTTAATAATACCATATACTGTATATTAATCTTGAGATATTGTGTATACTTACATCTGTCGTTTTTCTTCCTAAGAGCAAGTAAGTGGCAAATACATCGTCATATTTCGCTTGTCCTAAAGAATCCTCTATTTCGCTTCGAGTGTATCCCATACTGGCTAAGGCCTCTGAAATGGAAAAGCGTGGCGGCATAGTCACATCCATTAGAGTTGGAACAATTTTCCGACAACATTCATAATCAATTAACAAGACGCAAAAAAATTAAAACAAAAAGCTTTTGTTATATACTACTATAAATAGTATTCAACATTTAGAAATACATTAAATTCTTAAAGATTGAACTTATCGTCTTTATGATGTACATCCATGTTTTAACACTCGTTAAAAAAAGAAGTAGTTTTAGTTTGATTTTAATATTAGAATTGGTTAAAGTTTTATTTTTTAATAAAAATATACTCCCATGCAATAAATCGTTTTACAAAAAGCAAATCACAAACACATATACATAGATATAAATATATCAGACTAAATAAGGATTTGAAAAACAATAGAAATATATAGAAAATGTGCATTTAAGTACACATTTTCTATTTGATATATCTTAGTAAAACATTATCTGAAATCATGTGTCTTAAGAATATTAGTATTCACTTTTTTAATAAAAAATATAATCTAGTACGTATTACTGAATAATATTGAGTAAGTCTGTCTGATATATTTTGATAATATATTAATAGTGATTATATTGCACAATTTTTCAACTACAAGAAACACCATGTGAACATTCTCTTGAGAGAAACTGTATAAAAAAATCAGCATATTAAAAAAATTATATATAACCATAAATAGACAATTTGAGGATGTATGTATATACATACATGCGTTGAAGAAAAAAAAAGCTCTTTGTCAGTGATCTCACATAATGTAGAATGTTCACAACAGGTGTGACATTAAACATAAAAACGGTAAGTAGTAAGTGTTATGTACATACTGGCAGACTCACCTATCCTCTTGTGATCTCTATAATCAGGTTCAGGTTCTAAGTACGGCTTTAATTCGTCATCTTCATATCCCAAATTCATCCATTTATCCTTCATTATATTCTAAAGTAAAAATTCTTAAATTATATCTTTTGAATATAACTTAGGTACAATTAAAAAATACCGCTCGTAAATGCATAAGAGGATTAATATACCTTAATTAGTAAGATGATAAAAGAAATTCGAGAATAAAATATCAGGGCATTATTAATTAATATTTTTTTCAATTAAATTAAATCAAAGGTAATGGCTTATAAAATTAACTTAATAACGTTGAAAGTTATATGAATAAAACTAACTTAAATAAAACTTGCGTTAAGATTAAATTAAAAGTTAATTTTGAAAAACATTATACATTAAATTTGAACATAATTCTTAAAAATTAAGTTATCCTATCCTAAATAATACAACATTTACAATACAAATCACAAAATTATTTTCTTTATAAATTAAGTTTATATAAAATAACAAAGAAATAGTGTTTTTTAATTGGCAATATATTTTTTTTTCTTTTATATAAGTAAATTTTTAACTTATTGTTAGTAAAAAAGTTTTTTTACGTTTTCTTTCAAAATTAATTTACGTTTTTTTTAAAAATAACTACCTGAAAATAAAAATTAACTCATTTGAAATTAACCAACAATAAGTTAAGTTAAAAATTATTAACTTTTTAACTGTATTTAACTTAACTTTTTAACTAGTTATTACCTAATCCTGTAAAGTAATTCGAATCTGATACGTACCTCTAGCGAGGCTCTCTTCGTTGGATTGAGCACCAAAAATTTCTTAAGAAGATTTTCACAGTCGGTGGACATATAAAACGGAATTCTATATTTCCCCCTTAATACCCTCTCCCTTAATTCTCTCAATGTCGAACCATCAAAAGGCAGTGAGCCAGATACCAATGTGTACAGGATTACACCTAACGACCATACGTCCACTTCCGGACCATCATATTTTTTTCCTGTAAGTGGAAAATTACATCAATAAATTTCAAAGTTCATACGCATACTCGTATGAATCATATCGAGGGAATACCTTGAAAAAGTTCCGGCGCGGCATACGGCGGTGAACCACAAAATGTGTCTAACTTGTTACCGGGTGTGAATTCATTGCTAAATCCGAAATCGGCGATCTTGATATTCATTTCACTATCGAGCAACAGATTTTCGGCTTTCAAGTCTCTGTGAATAATCTTCTTTTGATGGCAGTATTGCACAGCAGAAACGATCTGCCTAAACTTCGCCCTCGCTTCCTTCTCCTTCATCCGCCCGTGAAGGACCAGGTAGTCAAAGACCTCGCCGCCACTGGCATACTCCATTACCAGGTACAGTGTCTTTTCAGTCTCGATCACTTGAAACAATTTCACTATATTTGGATGGTCAAGCATCTTCATTATCCTGACTTCTCGGAACAACTGTAATTGACCAGACACATCAGTATGAGTCACATACTTATATTTACGAGATGCATAATTTTAAGTTTATTTTTCATTAAATTATGATAATGCGACATGACTCAAACAATGAGTTTCTTCTTCTGAAAATATTAGTACGCAAAATGAGTCAATATAATTAAAATAGTAATTTGTATGTTCGATCAATTTCAAATAAAATTAATTTTAAAAAATTTTAAAATAAAAATTGTATGCAAATATATATGTTATACTAAAAGAATATTCTCGCTCTTGGGTTTCAAAAAATCCATTATTTCTTTACCATTTTTAATAAATTAAATCTTGAGAAGGAGGGGGGAGAGGAGGAGGATAGCAGATTGAAAGAAACTTGCAAAAGTTTTTATTGACATAAAATATTTACAAAATTTTAACCGTTTGTTCGTTTTTTTTCAAAGTAATATTTTTCAACATTGTTATAAACGTTACCATGATAACTAGTGTCAATCCAACTGACTCAAAATTGAAATTTTAATTTTTTATTTCACATAATTTATGCATCTTGAATCATAGCAATAATAGGCTGGTATTTTTTTAACATACGTCCATACAAATTTTCAAATATATATTTTCAAATAATTATAAAAAATATCTTTTCTAAGAATAAAAAATTATAAAAAATGTATTAGGTTTCAAATTTATAGGTTTTATTTTAACTTCTTCAAAAATAAATTTTTTTAAAAAAGATACGAAAATGATACTGAAATCAAGAATATCTCATTAGAATGATGCAATTTATACAACAAATTCTAATTCTAACAGTTTTCACTTTTACATTTATAATTTTACTTTTTGAGCTTTTGTAAAAAAAGTATAAGAAAATGTAATAACATAACATTACCTTCTGAAGACTACCGGGATTCAATTGAGTCTTATCGATAATCTTGATGGCTACTTCCTTCCCCGTGGGCACATGCTTTGCAAGCTTTACCTTGGCAAAGTTACCTTTGCCAATGGTCTTTAGTAATTTGTACTTGCCGATATGAGGTTCTTCAGAGGTTCGACTCCTCGAGGAGAGCCGACCTCCGCTACTCGACACACCTACGCCATCCCCCGTCTGTAACATACAAAAGTCACGACCGATAAGCAAACAAGGATCAAATGAATTATAGATAATGTGATTATCAAATCGCTATATGCAAAATACTTTCGTTTCTGAATAAAAATCGTAAGATGCATCGAGTTCTTTCTGGTTAAATGCAAATATTTTTATTTGTAAGAATAATTATAGATAAAAAAATTTATTTTTCATTAACTTTATATCTCTGTATAATTACCAATTATATGATTAGAAATTAAAATACCAGAGATATATTATAAGCAATATTTTAAATATTAAAATTATTAAAGGAAAAAAATATGTATATATAAAATTATATTATTTAACTCTTTATATCACAAATTTATGTATCAGACAGATTTTTTTGAAACTTTATCCGGAGATTTTTCGGATGCCAATTACGAATCAGTCACAATTAAAAAATTTAAAATAGCCGATCCAATAATTAAAAAATTTCTTTAATTTTTATAATAAAAAATATAATCAGATTATGACTGATAGTTATAAGAATACATGCAATAAATGTTAGTCTTTTGTAACTATTTTGGATTAAAATATCAATTTTTCAAATATTATCAGTTTATAAGAATAATACTAATAAAAAAAATGTAACGAAACAATTTGACAAAATTTTGAAAAATATTTTAAAATATCCTCAATGAATGCCTAAATTGTCATTTTAATATCAATAATTAATTAGTTTAGTAGAAAATGGATTTAAAAAAAAACATGAAATTTATTATGTGTTTAGTTTTAGTAATTACGCAAATAAAAATTTATACTTTTTTTTTAACACTTATTCAGTTCTAGGAATTCTACGAAAAAAAAAGGTATTTCACGTCATAAAATTCATCAAAATAATTAAAAACTGAACGGAAAAAGGTAAGACGCTAAGCGTCTCGTTAACACACAAAAGATTAATATTTAATAAAAAGAAGCTAATAAATAGACATATATAAGTACATACAATAGACATAAAACTAAAAATATAACTGCATGCTTTCGAGATAGGCGAGCAAGAAACATTTAATTAAATTAAAAGTTTGGCGCAGCTTACGTAATATAATCCGTAATATAAATTCAATAACTTGGAAATTATTTCGAACGCTACATGTACCGTGCGTGCTAATTTATTTCGAGAAATGGGAGAACGCCGCGCAAAGTTGCGTCGTAAATAGCCAACTATTTCAGAAACTTAGGTCGCATCTCTGAGCGCGGCGTTTCAAGTCACGGAATGGGGCACGAGAAATACGGGGCAAACGCTCGTTAAGAGCGCTCGGCGCGCATTCCTCGGGAATGCCACATCGCAAAGAATCGCAGATCTCTCCTTCCTCGCGCAATGTTGCATTTATTTACACATACGCACACGCCCGTGCGGCCGCACTTGACACTTCCAGGCACGGCGGCGGCAGCGGCCATTGTCAATGGAATTAATTAAAGCTCGTTAAAGTGCACCAGATACAGATTGTTCCTGGTGCAGGAATGGAACACGCTGGACTCTCTCGCATTAATCGCGAGGACAACCGCTGCGTCACGTCGACGTTGTGCGTGCGATTTTTTTTTTCTTCTTCTTCTCCGTATCTTTAATAAAAGAGAGAAGGAAAAAAAACGGAAGAATCAACGTGACAAGCGTATTTATGAAGAAGTCAGAGTATTTAAATGCGCTATGCTCGTGTCCAGTCAGATACTGCGCCTTTGAATTATAAGAGGCATTGAAGATATGAAATAAAAACCGCGCGAAAGAACGATTTTACTAAAGTATCTAAAAATTTAAATATACAGTAGCTCTAAAAATAATTTTATTTTTGAAGCTCAAACTAATCGTTAGAATGTCAAAAGATTTGTCCATCATGCTCGAGCGTGCTACATAATTATTTTGATGATTCGGTAAAACAAAATTATTTTCAGATCTATATCTAATCGAATTTTTAAATAATTCAGCAAAATCGCTTCTTTTCTTTTGAGTGTACTACATAATCACGATAAAAATATATTAACGCGCATGTAATAAAAAGCAAATAAAATAATAAAATGCTCAGAAATAAATAGCATCAAACATTAGTGTTTAGTATCACATTAAAACTAATATCCTACTTAACAATCATTCTTTCACACATAAGCAAGAAACTATATTTTTGCTTTTATATATATATAAAACAATAATACTGCTTACATATAATTTAATCGTCTTTCAAGTATTTAATAATCTTGAATTGATATATTATCATTTTATTTTAATATTACAATGGTCATTTAAAAAGTACATTATTTTAATAATTATAATTTTTGATTTGAAGATATTGCTATTTCCTTCTAATATTTCTTTCTCTCAACATGAAGATTATTGTTGAATATTTGAATTGAAATTAAATGAAAATTTCGGAAACGGTTCAAAATTACGAAAAAAGAGATCCTCTCTTCTTTTAAGAAGAATTAATATAGCTCTTCGAAATGATTGAATATGTGGTTTTTCTTAATAATTTTGAACTGTTACCAAAATATAAAATAGGAAATAGACTTTATAGACATTCGATATACATATAAGACCGCGCGTGAAGTACGAATACAATTAAAAATCGAAGAAAAAGATCAAAATTATGATTAGATCTTAGTGCTCAAATAATATCATTATTTGAATTGTAAGAGTATTACAATAATGATTATAAAACACAATATTAAATACTTTAACAAAAAATAATTATTTTAGTACTAAAATCCACTATGACTGTTATTGGTCACTTCTCGACTTTAATAATAAAAATATATCTTTCTCGATAAAACGAAAAAATTTCTTCAGTAGGCAAATTATATTTGTTTATGCTATATATAATTTTAATTTAATATTTCAAAAAGAAAAGTTCTCAAAACAGAAACGTTTTTTTTTCTGCTTAAAATAACTACCCGAAAAGAATGCTTTCGCTACAGTATTTAAAAATTTAACTGTATATAGATTTGAAAACAATTGTGTTGTGGATCAAAATAATATTTACGTAATGAACACAATGTTCAAGAAGTCCCACATAATTACTTTGATAGTTCAAGACAATTACTTTCGAATTTATGCAGTTAAATTTTCAGATACTTCAGTATCGATTCAGTAAAACCGTTCTATCGATGCAGAAATTGGCGAATTAATTTCGTAGAATTTCGGTATTACCCGTAGGAGGCTGCGCGTAACCATCTTACGCGAGTTGGTGGTGACCGCAACCTTAGAGGCCGCCAGTTTGACTTCTCGCGAGTCTCAGTAGCGTTACGTACGATAGGGAACGGATCGACAACGGATCCGACGGTAGACCGCTTCCTCGTGCTCGCATGCGCGCGATTTAAACGGTCAGCAGATTGGTGAATCTTTATGTCGATATCGCGAGAACACGCCGAGAAAAAGTTCAATACGGCAGGGTATACATCTTAATACGCAATCTCTGCCATTTTATGATTCTTTGATCTTCTCTTCACTATCGCTTCGTTTCATGTGTCGACACGGTTTACGAGTGTTGTGCAACTCTTTTTCACGAGCCTTTATTTTATCAGTGACTGGATTAATGCAACTCTTGATTCCTTCCCGACAGTGATGATCGACCGTGATTTTCCACGATCGAGAGTCGCAGTTCTCGTGGTCGATCGTTTTGGAAGGTCGAGCGATGAGTCAATTCGCGAAGCGTATCGCCACGCTGGCTCATTTTATCGGGATATACACGGTGTCAAATAAAAGCTACTATTGTATTTCAATGATAAACCGATTGTTATATTGCAGCTATTTATCACACTTCAATCTCCGACTGGAGAAACAAATGAGTGTAATCCACTAGCTTCGGTATCGCGATTTTTAAAGAGGCACTTTGAGTTCCGATGTCGTTTGAATTACATTTCTTGATTGATAAATCCTTCTTCGTTTTACGGCGCGAATCATTTAAGATACATGACTACAAATATTGTCTTATTTCGGCCACGTAACCAGGCGTGGAGATGATAGTCTCAAAAAACTGGTTGTCATCGGCAATGTCGAAGGTAGAAGGGCACGAGGCCGGAGCCCAAGCAGACGGACACATCAAGTAGTAGAAAATAGAACGTCTAAGTTCTATACCACGGGAAAGATAGCTGTCGATAGAAATCGTTGGAGACAATTTGTTCACCCCAGGTTTGTCACATCAAGTGAAGACCGCGATCTTCAGTTATGAAAAAGCAACTAGAGATAACTACGAACATCACTGTCCGATATATTTCATTAGGCACTGTTTGCAATGGTATTGATGATTGAAATTGCAAATCATTTGTTCTTATCTGGAATTGCTTGCATCTCTTAGATTTATTGTTTTTTAGGAACTTCACTCTCCCTGCAAAGTATGTAATTCCGTAAAGAAGTGGAGCGTTAGTTTTTGAGAAACTTTGTTTCAATATAACTTGAATGTAGGCGTGTACACGTTATATGTACATCGCTTCTGATATTTATCAATCAATTTCAAATCTAGCTGCAATCGAATTCAAGGATGTTTCAGCGAAGGCGCGTCACATATACGTTATTCTTTCAGACGTCACTGACTACACTAATCGCTATCTTGTCAACCTTCGAATTACGAGGTAGAACGTCAGCGACACCATCTCTCGCCACCACAGTGCACATCTAACACCGATCCATCATCGACGATGGTTCGTTGGCAATTAATCAAAACACAAATTAGTAATGTACGTTATCAAAAGGCTTTCCTGGGAGACCTTATCGAAACTGTCAGATCCGACAGGAGCTTCAATATCACACTAGGTGTCTCATGAATCCTCCACGATATCCATTTCCGAGGGTCTTCAGACTTGTGTCAAGAACAAAAGCAATGTCACTGTTAGTAAATCTTTGTTTGTCTGTCTTAATTGTTGAACACTGTTTCATTATGTTCCACAAAAAGAGAGAGAAAGAGAATGAGAGTAAAAAAAGCGACGATCAAGAAACGCGAGGCGGTTGCTCCGAGATCGTTGTCGCCTTCGAAGATGACCGTACGCGACTGCCTTCTCCCTTTTCCACCCTCGAAACGAGCCACCCTCGGAGAAGAGACCACACAACCGAGGGATGCGAAAGCAGAATCAATACACAGCGCCGCCACCCCCCGATAGAAACGTGCGAGTGAACCACCCTTGAATGTCTGGCCTCGACGTCGTTCGCCCACACTCTCTGTCACCTCCCTTCTTGACGAAAGCACGCATGCGTCGCAGAAAGTGGGGAACCACCGATACACGTTTGTTCCGTGTTCTATCCTTTTAGCAGAGGGTACTGCTCGCAGCCGAGAGAGTTTCAGACTAGTCAGCTGATCGGACTGAATGTCACGAAGCGCAAGCGTTAACGCGTCCTAAAGCAAAGAGCTCAAAAATTTTCAAGCGCACTGTAGAAAGAACGGCTTTTCTGGCTACGATTATCGAAAATGCGTAAAAGATTTATTCATTTTTTATTTGTGTTACTGATACTTCGGAATAAAAGAAGATAAAATTAGCATAATATCGTTTTAAGCTACATTCCAAAACATCCTCTCCGAGAAAAACTTTACTCGATATAATACAGTATACGTTACGTGTACTATATATTTCGAGTAAAGTTTTCCTCGGAAAGGATGTTTTGGAATCTAACCTTAGTAAGAAAAGATATAGAAAGCAGAAAAGATTCAGCTTTCTATCTACGAAAAGAAATCGATTGCTCTAATTCCAAGATATCGATATGTACATCCTGATGATGACGCACGCATCTGTGGGATGTACAGAGTGGGATGCCACATCTTCACCTTTATCGTCCTCCTACCTAGCAACGAGTTTTCGCCTCGTCAGCTGCTCGAATCAGTTACTATACTATGAACATCGACAAGATTATCGGAACATAGCCATGTCCACCGCCATGTAAGAGACTGATAAGTCTATTGAATGTCATTAAACGATAGCCTGCATGATTGACTTACTCAATTTTAATATGGAAAATAAATTAAAAAGTATTTCTAAATTTGCTTAATGTTACATATTTATATAAAATAAAAAAAAAAAGATTGAAAAACAAAAAAAACTCATAAAATGTTATTTGCGTCATTTTAAGTCGTAACGACACTATATATTTACTTAAGCATGATACTGCACATATGATAAAAATAAATCAAGTTAGGACAGTATCAGCCTTAATATTATTCGCTATTATAAAAGGACAAATCGTTCTAACCACAAACTTATTTTATTTTCGTGCTTGTAAGAGCATTGATTTCTTTTCTCGCCAGTTACTCAGGAGAGGATGTTCGAGAGTCAGTATGAAGTGGATAAAGTCAAAGTTTCTGAAAGAGGCAACAAGCAAGAAAGTGCGTTCCATCAGCTGATCAATCGACCGAGAAAGTAACGATGAGAGAAGAGTAGCGGGCATCCACTCCACGCAAAAGGTAGAGATAAGAATAGATCCAAGTTGACGCGAAATCTCCACCGGAAAATAGAACCGCGTACACGTGAACTAGCAGATAAATTGTGAAGCTTCATTTAAGTGTTATGTTAAAAGAGCCCAGCAAAGGGCCTCCTCCAGCTGATCGAGCCGCGTTCTCTCCACTCTAAAGCAATTCAAATAATTCAATGCATCTGAATTTATCTAAATTAACCCTCCCGTGGTTTAATGTTTTTTTCGTTACTTTTCTAGTCTAGTGAATTATTGGTGCCTGATAATGAATGGAATTCTTAAGGTTCTAAAAATCTGGTATATGCTTTTAACATTTTAGAATACGAATATAAGAAAGTTTTTATAATTTACATCTCAATATTTATCTTTTAAATCTCGTAGAGTGAAAAATCATTCGAAAATTGCACGAGCTCATTTTTTTAAAGTGACGTTTCACGGACAAAAATATATCCGTTCTATTTAAAGGCTACATATATTTTTGTCCGTTGGTAGTTTTTGGTGATTAAAAAAAAAAAAAAAAAAATAGAAACGGAAAAATCTCTTGTTGAAATTTCCGACACATTTTAAATGCGTTCGGTATGCGCGATTAATTAGTTTCGACAGGTTGCACGTCATAATGTTCAAATGGCGCTTCGACGAAGCGAAGAA
The DNA here is from genome assembly GCF_016802725.1 of Solenopsis invicta. Taxonomy (NCBI): domain Eukaryota; kingdom Metazoa; phylum Arthropoda; class Insecta; order Hymenoptera; family Formicidae; genus Solenopsis; species Solenopsis invicta. Next base: position 16,371,253 of record NC_052670.1, on the reverse strand, counting down.
ATCATCTGGATTATTTCAGGTCGAACGGATGAGCCGTAAACGAGTCATACGTGTGACGTAAGTATGGAAGTGCATTTGCGTTGCCGCTCGTTTGCACTCGGTTCGTTAGCGAGGGTGTCACATCGTCGATATACGGGCGATCGTAAAGTCCGCGTCGCTTTTAGCGTTTCTTCTTTAAATTTGCGTTTACAATATTATTTAACTTTCTTAACATTTAAATATTTCACTCAATTCGTAATGATATCGTCAGTTATCTTTAGATAACTCCTCGATACAAAGTTACAACTGCGTAATACCCATATGGTCTAACTATTCTACGATAGACATCAAAAATTGATTCCCCCCTCCCCTCCTTAGATCAGATAGAAATTGCTTATCGATAAGACACTCGATAACGTTTTCCGATAATGTTTTTGACGTGAATGATAACGCTGCAATCGATGCCTACGTATATATATACATGTTATATATCTACCTCCTTCTCGCTCTGAATACCCTTCTGCATGTCTGGCAGTGGTCTGAGCGGGACGGCGTGGTTCTGCTGTTGCGGTTGCTGATGACGCTGATGATCCTTCTTGGTAACTATCGGCCGGACGATCGCGCGAGTTTGCGGCATTCTGGATTGCGCTCTTATCTCCGCGTCTTGTCCGCGCCGCGTATCCGAAGCGGTCCTGGACAACTTAACGGTGGGCTTCTTCGGCGCGATGCCGGCGTTTCCGGTGGAATTCCGCGTTGCGTCCCCACGGTGCAACAGCGAGGTCCTTTTTTCGTCGACGTATCATTACGATTCGTTTGTCATACTAATTCTTCCATTCAATGTTTTATGATATCGCGTATCACGAACATGATAATCGTTAACAGACACGTGTACGGATGTTCGTTATAGTATGAGAATGTTATGTGGTTTAATGTGCGTTTATTGTGTGCGTAATTTGGATGATATCCAAGGAAAACAGAAAAGTCAAAATATCATTTTGTTGTCACATTGATCAAATTTACATCATTTTTTGATCAATATGATGTTTAAATCAACACATTTTGACTTTTCTGTTCTTCTTGAGTATGAAGAGATTATTTCAAGCATGTGGCAACGAGAACGCTGTATTTAGAAATGTAAATTATCAGGATAAAAAAATGATCAAGAAAAATAAGATTAAACACCTTTCTTGTTTTCAATATTAAACCTCTTAAATCAAAAACTTTAATTAAAATATTTAAAATATATGTTATGATAAAGTCCACTCGAAATAAACTGAAGAATATGCTGTTATCTGTTTATACTTCGGGAAAGAGACAGAGAATTCGCATGAAGCCAAGTTTATTTTCAATCGTTCGTAATTCAGAAAATATTATCTTGATATTTTTATCAAAACGTGATCGAATATCAATTATCGATTTGTGCGTGATATTTGCAAGCTGTTCGGTGCCACCCGGTACATCTATTCATTGAAACATCTGTCGTTGCGACTCCCCTAATCTCTCCCGGTTGGGCGTGTAATGACCGAAGTGTAATGGTGGTACGTAATGGCGATGAACCGACCGACGGGAAATCACGGAATGAATCGTTGCACGGTTGCAACATTGCGTAAACTAAATACCAATTGTATCGAGGAAAGGGACACGCGTGGGTGTAAACGGACAGTCAATTGTGTGGATCAGGCGTGTAGGTAATCGGTATGGCGAGGATCAGGCGGAGGTTGGACGACGATTTCCTCAATTATCACTAAGGCTATCGTCTATCTGTAAATATGCTAACGGATCGTATGCGTGCGTCCGAAATATGTGTGTGTGTATGCGTTCTTAAATATTGATCGATTAAAATGCCGTAGTTCGAATTTTTTTGATGGCGATTGACTCGCGAAGATTGATGCGTAAAGATTGATCATGTAGGGGGATGATATTAAATTTCGTAATACGAGTAATCTTTTGAATCCTTTTATGGAGATAAAGTTATTCTTGAGATTTATTTTCAGAAAATTAATATTCCTATTACTTCACCGCAATGAAAACGATTACCCTAAATCGATTGTATAAATAAAGGTACTGTTGACATGGCGGAATTACAGATATTACACATTCAAATTTTCTTCGAATTGATTTTACAAAGTTGAAAACCCTTTTACACGTTTAAAGTAAACACAAGATTCAATACTGGGAGACTGAGCCTTAATAATGAAAACAAATTGTTTAATTACGACATATGATTTATAAATTTTTTTTTCTTGAACTTAAGTTAAATTTCCCGATATTTATTCTTACGCATATTATCAATTCAAAGAATATTCGTATCTGTAATATTGGTAATTCCATCCAGAGAGCCTTATAAGAAGATAATGGCAAACTGGTCACGTGACCAGTTCTCTAATTAGTCCCAAAGACCAAAGCTTCATAGAGGATACAGTCAGATACGGATACAGGAATAGATTAGAGAAAAGATTAGAAAAGTCGCTCTATGAAATTTCGATCCCTGGGACTAATCAAAGAAGATCAATAACGTGACCAGTTTGCTACTCTCTTTCTATAAGGTTCTCTCATTCCGTCACACCAGCATCCCATAAGGAATCTATCTCAAAGTATCATCGAGATTGTTTTTAAATTAAGAAGACTAAAAAAAGAAAATGCAAGATATCCAAATGCGTCTGATTCGAAAGAGGTATCGGCGATGGTGTCAATGATCATGTGAATGATTTATGTATGACGTAAACACAGAGTATGTATTTTACCCTTCGACGAAATCGTCGATCACGTTTTGCAGCAAGTCCTCGTGTTCTCGGTATCTGAGCTGGACTTCCGCTGCGAAATCCGAACTGTTCTCCAGCTGACGCGTTCTTGCAGCAATTGTGCCCATCTCGATGGCCTTAACTTGCTGCTCCAATCGTTGCAACATGTCAGTGCTCTCGATCGTCGTCGTGCCCGGCGATGTTGTTCGTTGCTGCTTCAGAATCAAATCGAGACTGAGCGGCGCCTTAGGCTCTACCGACGGAAGAGCGGATGGTGTCAATTCCGTCCTGTGTTGGACAAATGGAAGTCCGATCGGTTGGACAATCTTCGACTCATTGAAGACTCTCAACTTCTCGTCCAGGTTTGCGTCCACGTTCGTGTCGCTGAGGAGTCTTTTTACGGAAACGGGAGTACGACTGTAAAGCGGACTCGCAGGAACTATCTCTTTGGGTCTAATCGGATTTAAAGCGCCAGCCCGTTTCTCAACTACTTGTAAACCCTTATCATCCTCCACCAGTTCCCATTGTTTTAAAGCGCCCTCCACGGGCGTGTGTGGCATTGGTAATCGTTTCGACATGCCCATCGGACTCGTCGTTTCCGCTTCATCAGCAGTTTGTCGATTTACCAACTGGCGCACTGTCCTTTCCGTGGGCGATATCAGAAATTTCCGTGCACCTGCATGTGGCCGAATCAGGCTTCTGCTAGCCTGTGTTCGCACGAACGGACTTTCTCGATCCATCATTGAGAGATTTCACGTAGGCACGAAGACAGAAATTGGTCGCCGTTGCTGTTTCTCAGACTCTCTTCCTTGTCTTCGTAACACGATCCTTCGTAGACAATGAATCGGTCGCTGATAAACCTTCAACATCGATTCAACGGCTAAACCGATCGATGACGTTGCACGGCAGATATAGTTTCTGTCAAGAAGAAGACTCGTGTTTTTTTTTTTTAAGAAAGACGTCAAGCACTGCGACGATCATCGTTAAACACATCACATAAAACCCAGAACCTGAGAACGAATCACCATCCAGCTGATCGATTCTTTCTTTCCTCCTCTACATCTTCATTCGATTCACAATCACATATACCAATAAGCAAACAAGCGGCAAAAAAGGTATAGGCTTTTTTGTAGATAGAGGAATAAAGCTTTATTGAATGGCGGTACTGTGTTGGCTCTTTTTGCAATCGTAACGTTGTAGACAATAAAGCAGATAGATATGCAGGGAGGAGCTTGTAATCTGGTGGATTACCGCAGTTTAATGAGAGTAGACGATGGCTGAATAAAGCTCAGAGAATAGTAAACATGCGTACGCCTATATCTGCGTGTGACTCAGATATCTATTACATAATAGCACTTTAACAGAACAAAACTGTCTTATCGAATACGTTAACACATTGGAAAATTTTCGTACATTTTAGATGAAAATATATAGATATTAAATTATCTAATTATTTGTTACAAAAAGAACTTCGAATATTGAAACATACGATACTCGGTGAATTTACATAAAAATAATATACAAATTTTGTTATATACGCATTATGTACTAAGAAAATATATTTTGTATCTTTTTTTTTAAGTCAAACAACAAAACAAATAAATTCGATAATAATTTATTAATAAAATTTCCCAAACTAATAAAAAAATGACTTTTACCTCATGGATGTCATAAATATTATTTTTATCACAACAAACGAAATGATCGAGAATACGCTGCGACATCAAATAAAGAACTCATGTAATATATCACGTGGTTTTAAGGTGATGATAAGGATTTGTGTACTTATGACTTTCCAGTTCCGTTTCAATCTGGCTTTCGGAATCTTATTTAGTTGTTATGCCACGTGAACAAAATTATTATTAAAATTTTAGAAATGCACTGTATACGGATAAAAATATTTAGGCAACCATTTAAATGTCAATTTCATTTTTTACAGCAATTTTCCTCCAATAAATCGATTAACAAAATAGACGAATATAAACGAACCACCTTTTGTACTCTACAAGCGGCGTCTCTTCTCTTAGGTGAAGCATCCAGGCGGAAATTTGCTCCAAAATTGAAACGAGAGTCTAGAAAGGGGTAAACTGACTCGATAGATGGAAGGGTAGGGAAACTGTTTTGCCAGTGGGAAATTGAACATGCTATTTCGAACGTGCGATCAAAAACTCACGTCAATTTGAAAAATTCAATGATAAAACGGCCGATAAATAGTTACGCTAATAAAATTATTTTTCAAAATTAATTGATATTTCGGATAATCAATCGATGTCACAAATACGACTGTATTGTCAAGTTATAGGATTGCATCTAATCATATAAACATTTGAAAGAACAATAAAGAACATTCACCTAACAATAAAGAGAATAGAGAGAAATAGAATGAGAACAAAAGAGGGGTAGTACGAAAGTGTGAGAGGGAAAAGACCGTCAAATTTGGCAAAGAAATTTAGTCAGGCCGGGGCTTCTTTCTTCCTGTAACCTAAATAGAGCGAATCCGCCAGCAAATTCTCAATATAGTGTGAAGCGAAAGAGTACTCATTGGAGCACCTAAAAACATATTGAAGATTGAAGGCTGCCATGACATATCGGGCGTTGGGTATATCGGGCTTCTACTCTCAATAAAATAAATTCTAAAGGAGAAAAAAAGAAATCAAAGAGGAAGGTCACGTTTAAAAAAAGGCTCAACATCGGTTTCTCATTAGCTATCTAAGTAACTTTATTATTGTATAATATGTAATTTTCAAAAATCTCTCTCTCTCTCTCTCTTTCTTTCTCTCTCAAATAATATTTGTATCAAAGATACGATCGTTAAATATTATACAGAGAAAAAAATGCTGCTGAATCAACAGCATCAGTTTAATTGAAAATACCTTGTTAATTCAATAACAGTATTAATGAAATAAAAAGAGTAAAAGTAAAGACAATAACAAATATGGTTGAATGGATAAAATTCAGTTGAATTGACTACATGTATTAGACTTGTGATTCGATGTTTAATTAAATCAAACTACGCTTCAATTCATATTACCGTATTTTTTCCAGTGTAGATCTGATGTTCTAATAAGAATTTTAATTGCCTAATTTTTAATTCATTTAACACGTTGCAAATTATAAAGTGTGTAATAGTTCTTCGACCCTTATATAGCTTTAATGATTTAATGTTATAAAGCGTATAGTTAAGTAGACATGAGTTTTCTTTCGATTTTAGATATGCAGTTCTCTTAAATACTGCAAAAAATGGAATGTAATTGATTATAAAATGATTATAATTTTTTGATTGCAAATATATAATATATTTTTAGAGATGGATCAAAACTTAATTTTAAGGTACTCGAAATTCGAATTCAAAACTTGGTGAAGTCTTAAAACTTGTGTGTGTGCATTATTTCTATTGTATATTTACATGTTGTTGCAATGACACGTAAAATTTTTAAAATTAGCATCACTATTTCAAATTTCAAGAGTTTCTAATTACAAAAATAGCGCAAAGTTTAGTAGAGTTCTCAAAATTTAAAAATTTTCAAAGTTTTAAAAATTTCAAGTATCCTACTTTTTTGTATATGTGATTATAGATCATAAATACAATTATAATTATTTTAAATTTTTTTATATTCTGAAAGATTTTACAAGAAGACTTATTTTCATATTTATCAACTTATAATACACTTTCAAATGTCGCATCGCGTAGTAAATTAAAATATTAAAAAAAACGAGGTAACAATATTTTTGATTGTTTAAAAAAAAATTAAAAAAAAAACAAGATAGATTTTACTGAAAAAAAAACTAATAATAAAAAAACTGATGGATCTCTTTAATGCTCCATTTTATAAAATACTGATTAATCAATTAGCAAGCAAATTGAAATTTTCGATTGCTCAAGGCGGTATGTATGACCAATTCGTCGAAAAATGTCGAAGAGAACTTGTCGAACAACCGGCGCTGTTTTTCACCGAGGCAATAGAGTCATAAATCGTGAGCGAATAGGATAGAGTGCGGAGATTAGGGAGATTTATAGATCAAAGATATTATACGGCGGGGTGTCCTAGATCATTCACAAACCTTTCCTTGAACTACGAGAAGTTTTACAGACGATTAAGCAATTTGAGTTCATTTATCTTCACAACTCTTTGACGAATGACATTAAATTTGTTTGCGAGCAGGCCTCTTAAAATTATATTAAAATTATATTTAAATAAAATTAAAAGAATACAGGTTTGTTATTCTTCAAAGCTTCATTAATAAAAATCTTTCTTTCAGAAAATTATTCACAACCTTTTATTTTTCTATTCAACAAATATTAGCAGGTCTACTATTTTCTATAATGAATTTAAGCAATTTCAAAACGTATATATTGCTGTATATTAAGTAGTTAAAAAATCTGTAGATTGACAGAAGATGCAGAGGGATTATGTATACTTTGCATATTTTTAAACGCAAAGTTGTATTGCAAGGTGTTTCAAGGAAGTCTTCATCACGAAAGCTAGGAAAGTTCTGGTGAAACATAATTGTTCGAAGTATAATGCAATCATCATGACCCAAGACTTTAACCTTAATAGAGAAGCCCGATGCAATCTGTCTTTTTATTTATTAATTGCTGTAGAAAAGGTCCAATAACAATGCTGGATTCCCATCATTTCGTAGAAGCAACTTCATAATGACAGTTTCTCTTCCCGTAATTAAAAGACAATCATAAGAATTTTCTGGATTTTTGACTAATCATTAGACAAGCGAGATTCTGTGTTATTTAGTCTACATACAAATATAGCAACTTCGATAGCCACATTGTGCAAATATTGCATAATGATGGCATCATAAATTGACGAAAATTTTGCAATAATTGCACTAACAATAAGATGATATGTCCCAAGGGAATGAACTTAACAGTTTTGTCGAAGTAAAGTTTCTAAATAATATTTGTTAAAAATTAGACAAATCTAAGTTTAAAGCATAAATATTTTACAATTATTTCAAAAACCGTTTAATTCTTTATTTAAAATGTTCCCATATTGAAGGTATAATATTTCATATTGCAATATTTCTATCTTATAATTGTGTAAGTAAAGTAATAATTGTGCATTTTTTTGTAAACATGTATATAGAAATTAATTATATTTTTAAATGTTTTATAAATAATACAGCTAAAATCTTTTTCAATTAATAAATAATTTCTAACTTTAATTTTGCAAATATACCATTAAAATAATTCAGCACATCATTATAATTTTGTGGAAATACTATTTCAAAATATTATTTCCAATACTATTTCAAAATCACTTGTGAAAAACAGTGATTTTGTATTACTAATATATCAATATAGAAAAGGTCTTTTATACGTCAATATTGCTACATCTATTTTTGTAAACGTTTACATAATTGCTAATTATAATTTTTATATAAGATTTTGTCATAATAATAATTTAATAAGTGTTGTCCTATTGATAAACAAGAACTAAGAAATGATAGAAAGAGGTGCAGGGATCACAAAAAAAGAAATAAATGTTTGATACTATTATTTCAATTGACAATTCGAGAAAATGGTTACGCAAAAATGTTTCAAGAAAATTGCAAAATCTATTTAGGATCTAGAAAGTATGTTAAATATGATATGCTTGATATGTCAAGGATTAAGTTAACGAGACCACATTACCTCAGTATTTTTCTATGGTTAAGAGAGAAAGAGAGCAACTATATCGAGAAATTTCCTTTTATCACAGTTTTATCAGATGTACTGCCGACACTTGATCGCCACGAGTTCTATTTGATAAGCAGCGATACGAGACACGTGTATCTTTCGTAAAGTTAACAATTATATAAAATATATAATTTAGCTTGCATTTAGAGAACAAACCGTATGAGTTACAATACTAACAAGGCCGAGTTAAACGAGCGAAAGGATGTTAAAATTCATAATTTATATATATTTGTGTTAATTAAAACGCGAAACGTTTCGACTTTACAATGTTCTCTTCAGTCGCAATAAACACATATGTCAAAGTCCATAACTTCTTGTTTCCATTTTGAACATAAATTAAGTTAGAAGGTGATTGTTTTTTAGTGTACGCATATTTAAATCCTACGTAAAAGCATATTTGTCAAGTTACTCTTTCCTTTAAGTGGAATTAAAACAAGATGACTTACATATAATTGAAGATGTGATAAAAATGATAATCGAAACAATGCGAACAAAGATCTTTTCCATTTAACGTTTTCCAAGTCAATGACACCAAGCAGAGAGGCGCAACTAATGTTAACGATAATATACATGCTTTGAAGGCATAGATAATAAACATATAAACTGTTTCCATTAACAATTATGATTAGAAGAACCGGAGAATACGAATTTCCGTCGACTGAACGCGCTATCAGTTGCATGTCACACGCGCAATGCGTGCCGCTCGCACACGTCACATATACACTCACGCGAGAGATCTTTGTTTAAATACTACACACAAAACTAACTCTACGGTCGATTTTTCTCTTTTTTCCAGATCTCAAAAAAAAAAAGAAAAAACACCCTTAAAAAAATGTTAACTTGACTAAATTTTGCAATGCGATTAAATTTTTGAGTTCAAATATTTATGTATTTAAATTAAATATTGTACATAAAGACTTAAATTAAAGTTCAAGTATTCTATGTATTTAAATTAAATACATAAATACTTAGACCGATGAAATTTAATCGAGTTTAGAAATTTAGCCAAGCTAATAGCTTTTCTTTTTCAATGCAGACGGGCGAAAGGATGAAGAAGAGGCGATACCAAAATGTTGTGCGGACAACGGCCGGTTATGACGAACTGGGTCCATTTCTCGAAAGGTAGCGATAAGCGCTCGGAATCGGCCAACTCGACTTCGTTACGCCGTTTATCAGCGGTAGATGCTGATAAGCGATAGCGTGTCCGCCTAATATCCGGCACTGATCGTTGCCGTCGAGAATCTTATATATATTGTACGTACGGAGCTGCGAAACGATAAAATATATCGAGAAATGCGTGTTGTACTAAACCGTAAAAGCGGAGCAAATTATTATTTTCCGGTTGGTGTCGCGAGTTATCAAGGCTACAAATATGTGATACGATAATAGTGAGTGATAAAACTGTGAAAGGTATAACATAAAATGATATTGCGTTTTTTTTCGTGTATCGCAGTTCTACATTATAAAAATAAAAATCCGATTTAATCGACCGTAGTGAAACGAGTCATTTAAATTAACTGAATAAAGAATTATTTTTATCCTCCTTTCAAAAAAATTTGAAACAAAACAATAGAACGATAAAGATTAATTGAATGTGTAAACAATATGCATCAATTTAATTGTAAATTAAAATCATAGGAAGTACTTTATAAATAATTTTGTATTATTTATAAATCAATGTTTTTCACGATTTGCTTATTCGAAATGATTACTGATATAGCCGCGATAATATTAATTACGTAACTCTATAAATGAAATTAAAACAAGTGGGGGGTAGAAATGCGAAATTTGCATATATGTATACGTTGTAAATGTCGTAAGAGGCATAGATGCATGCGGAATATGCGGATTAATCGAGTCACTTAAATCGCGTATGTTCCTTGTTTATTTAATAAGCTCAAGTATGCGCTTCGTGCTCTTTCCTGCCTTTTATCCGTTCATAGATTCGTAACTATTGCCACGCCTCGAGCACAAACATGCTAAAAAGAATCTTTGAGATAAGCTCTGCAAATCTTAGAATATATAGAAGTACCTACTTCACGCTTTGTGTATTTACCTACTAGATATAGGAGAGATTGGAGCTAGTTGACCAACTTTTAGTTTTGAATTTTTGCAGACAAAACCAAGAGATTTATCAAATAAGCAAATCCTGTCAGTTGCTAGATACAGTAGATTATGTAATAACATTTTAATAATATATAAAAATACTAATAACTCTGATATAAGAAATGTTTTTTGAACACGTGCCTTGTGTATCAAGTGTCAGATTAAGTTCATTACGGCATTATTGTAGCATTGTGTGTGTTGAGTTAAGAAATAATATACATTAAGATTTCTCAATAATATATTTAAATATGTTTTTATTTATTTTAATATAATTTACTAAAAAATAAAATTTTTTATTGTAATTAAAATATTTTAATGTCAATATATATTAACGATATTTTTTTAAATAAAACTCATTTATAATTAACTAATTTTTAATTACAACATATTTCGGATAACAAAACAGCATTTCTTGCCCGTGTACAAACATGATTATTAGTTATCTCTAGTGATTTATTTTATTTGAATTCAAGATTCATTTAGTCAACTTATTGTTAGTCAATTAATTCCAATCTCTCAAATTATAAATATATCATATTTAATTTCTTTAAAATTTTTATATTAACTTATAAAATTCTTATAGATAAGAAATTGTTGCTATTCACACAGCAAAATCTATTGATGTCTAAATCTTTATTGGTATAAAACTAATTCTGCTATTGATTAAACGGGAATCAATTAGAATAAACCTAAAAAGACAATTTAATGGATGTTAGATTAATTTGCAAAAAAAAACAAAAACAAAATTATACGTTGTTTTTTATGGCATAGAAAAATTAAATGGCATTTATAAATAACAGTTTGTAAAATTTATTATCAAGTTCTCACGTGTCCAATCATTTGAATAATTTATTTCGATCAAAACGGATAATCAAAGATACAACTCGATCTGTCCATCTCGCATACGAACAAACAAAAGTAGCTCAGTCCAATCGTGTCATAAAACACAGAAGTATTTTGGACGTTTGCTCAATTTTCGTCAACACATGTCAATGTCAGCGCATTATAAGCAAGCGGGAGTCATTAATCATTAGGTGACAGCGTCTAACACACTGATCCACGATAGATAGAAACTGCACTGTTCTTTCTTAGTGCCCTCTTAAACACTTGAAAAAGCCTGTTTTTGTGGGTGCGCTGCGTGCCAGCGAGATGACAAATAAGAAACAGTTTATTTTAATACTAATTTGTTATGCAAATGAAAGAGTGACAAGTATATCGCGAGCTTAGTGCACGATGGAATCACAATTAATACGGAATAACATGATTTTAATTCAAATCAACATGAGAAACAGAATTGTACTGTGCTCTACGAAGATCAGTTTAAGGCTCATCAACCAATGAATTCAATAATATATTTTCGGTATTTATGCCGCGTAAGAATTTACGCCACAGAAGTCAGAAAAAAAAGAATTAGGACAATTTACACGCAATCGTTCTGTTATGTGCTTTTATATTATCATATTAGTATTATATTCTGATTTCACTTTTTTACTGTTGGTATTAATGAAACCTTGATACTAGTGATAATGGTATTAGTGAGTTGAATCGACTTGTCAGGGTAATAAATAACGCAATCATGTATTGTAGTCAACGCAAAATGGTTATTGTTGGAAGCGTAAAAGACTTAACGGTTATTTTGTACATAAGTATAGAAGGATGGCAAAGGATTAGTACAAATAAAGGAGTGCACTGGAAAATAGAAGTGCTTGTATTCTTTGTTCAGTTTGATGTCTTGTACAAAGAATACAAGCACTTCTATTACATCAGTTCTACTACATCAGTTTGGGATATACGGTACTTTCAGCGCATGGGATTAGTACTGTAGTACAGACGATCTGTGACTGAGACGCAGCACTTGCGTCTGCACAGAGCAAACCAAGTGCACGTATCTGCTTTCTAATGCTGTCTGCACCTATTAATTTCTTTAATATTGCATTATTATCATTACGTATATATTTATCGTTCTTACTTCCTAATAAACTTCGTAAACACGTTTATAAGTTATTGTCATTTTACATCTTATTTATAAATATGATTTGTAAATTATCTACGCGTCGCATATCCAACATATGTAAGATATATTTCACTTTATGGGATATATGTCAAAAATGCAAAATTTAAAAAAAAATTTTTTTTAAGTGTAAAAAAATAAATATTTCGTATTTCTAATTTTTTTTCTTTAATTGTAGGCAGTATGAAGTTTTTATTAATGTAATCACATTTGTTAAACGCGGCAAATAATACTTGATAAATTGAAGTTAGTTAGGTGCGGCATGTATACCGGAGTTACCTACAGCGGAAGAATTATAATTTAAATCATTTTTTTAATTTTCTTTTTTGTTCGGTACATCAGTTTTCTTTTTCGTTGCCGCGTTAATTAATAAATTTGCTCGATATCGTGATTTACGATGTAAGAAAAATTTACGGGCGCATAGGCTGTACGCAGGTACGTAGACTGGCGTGTCGGCGTGATGCTGCATTGTTGGAAGTTTTCGCGTGCGACACGCAATGCATCGACACGCCGTCGCACCATAGCATACCGGCGAAGGTCTTCGTTAGAGGGCTGCAGAAAAACCAACGAAATGACCGGCCTCGTCAGCAAATGAGGATTTGCGGTCGAGAAAGCAGGAGTATGACGTGGCCGAGCGCGAGTTAAGAATGGTCGGGAGGTACTCCGATGATGAACTGTGCACCTGTGCAAATGTACCTAGTAATGCGTTCTAATAACCTGCGTGAATAAGAAAAACGCCACAATAAAAATGTTAATGTCGTTTATAATTAAAGAATTATCTGGTGGTAAGATTTACTTTAACTTGGCAAACATCTTACGAAGAATTTTGTGTCAATATTAAATAACAAAAAAGATTTTTCTATGCTAATTTTCCGACGTTTCACAGAAATGATCAACCCCATTAAATTTGTCTGTACGACGTGACTTTGCTTTGCTAAAGCCCGGTTGTTCCACCTTTTGGTAATTATCAAGTAAATTTAACTGTTAGGTAAACCCTTGCGATCCGCAAAGATTTGCCTAACAGTTAAATTTACTCGATACTTATCAAAAGATGGAACAACCGGGCCTAAATATCAACGAGATAAAATACATCTAAAAGAAAAGGAGAAATGATAAAAAAACCAAGATTATTTTTAAAAATTTGAGACAAGTTAAAAAAGACGGATATCCGGGCAATCAACATTTTACCACGGATTAAAAAAAATTGTGCGCTGAAAGTAAGGAGAGAAAATTGTGTTGTCCGTCTGAACACGCGAAGTAAGCACTTTCTCAGAACACCCAGGTTCGCTCGCGACAACCGTCGCCATCGTCTCTTGACAATGTCCTTTATGGAGCGAGACGTCGCGCTCGACAAGGCGCATCCATCGTCGCGTGGCATGTTGTACTCGGTTGTGTTAGAAAAGCCGGATGGAACGTCTTTATTTCCGGCAGTGCCGTTACCAGGGCGAAGGAACAAGCTCTAAAAGCGTCGACGAAAGCTATAAAAGAGCGGTCCGCCACCAATTTCCGAGCGAGCGCTACAATCTTGTTAACTAGGAACATCGAGTCAAGAGAAGAACCTTTTAATTGTAATAGATTACGTAACGCACTCACATTTAATAAACGTTTTATTTCGAGATAAACCAGCTGCTTCTCTCTATTTGCGTCATACTTCCATGATGGTGTAAAATGGATATTTTATATAAGGGGATATTCTAATCTATACTCGGAAGAAAAAAACCGTATCAGCAACTATAAATTTGCATCAAATAGCACCTATGTATTACAAAGTTGTAATGAAAACAATAACAAGTTATATAGAATACTAAAAAAATACTAGTATTATTAATCATTTGTAGTAAAAAGATGTAACGAAATAGTAACGCAGATTTAAGTGACGGAAAAATTATTATTCGTACGTAAACTGGAAGTAATTGCTTGCAGTGAAGTCTACATAACTGTGTAATTATAATTGAGGTGCTATTTCACTAATTAATTAATAATTATACAAATATTGTTGTCATGGTGATTCAAACTGTTTTATAGTTATTGTATAGCTGCAACTAAATTTTAGTTACAGCTTATTAAAGTATATGTATTAATTCTACATACAAAACTTGTATTGTTATCACGTTATATGAAAATATTTGTCTTTTTAATCACAACATTACACGTTTATTTACGGTTTTCAATGTCAAATCTTCTTAATTTAAAATACGTTTGTTTACCATTCATTTTAAGCACGAGCGAGATAATATATCGACAAATAAATTCGCATTCATTCGAAATAAAAGTAAAAATGCAGTTAAGCTGTGCGCGCCGTGATGCGCGACTCGCGATTAGCGCGATAGCCGGCGCGAGGTCTTTTGTTCGACGTAACAAATACCTGCAATCACGGGGAAGTATTATCGAGGAGCAGGCACGGTATCATACAAACACTGACACGAGATGATTCACTCGAAAAAATTCGATTGCATCGTTTAGAGACGTAAAAGATTTTAAATCGCGTATTTTCAGAAAATTATTTTTTACGACTACGTTTGTGCCAACGTAATACCGTATTGCCAAATGTTTAGATGCTATCTGTGAGAACATTTACGAGGCATAAAACAAACGTGAGAATTAGTTTCCGATATTTAGATGCGTGATTTTTATTTTTAGTAACAAATTTCGCCAAATTTTTGTGTAAATTGTGGAAAAATGATATAAGTAAGCACCGAACACGTAAGCAAAGTCCTCGTAATAGTTGCACTGAGAATATTTATCCGTGTTAATAAGAAATTCTACTTTGCTGCATTCCAAAAGATAAAATGTCACTTGCGTGAACCAGGAAAGACTGTGGTATGTGGTCATAACACAAAGCTTTCAACATTTTTATTGCGGCGGACTTCTCACTTCCACAGGAATTGTATAAACCATATTGAATAATTGTACTCAAGTCCTTCAATCCATAGATCGTTGCAATCGTTAAGTATTACAGTCAACAGTTGCTTCATGCCTTTTTGAGTAGTCAGTGTTATAGCAACGACAGCTAATGATAAACAGAAAAAACGCACAGGTTGTTTATTGTTTTTTTTAGTGCATGACGGTCGTCATGAGAATCCTATTGTCGAGCGTAACGAATACAAAATGGTATCTCGAGTAGTTCGTCGGTTTTGTCGGCTGAGAAAGAAGCTAGAATGAATCAAGTAAACGAGCGAGTAATTACGATGCGATCGCATTCTCACGAGAAGAAATCGTCTTACTTCGCTGAACGAAAAAAAAAAGAAAACGAAATAATTAAGCACACACATACAACGTGAGGCGGAAAGTACTTTCAAATGTAAGATTAAAAAATAAATTTACAGTTTTCATGATGTCTGTAAAATTTTTTAAGAATAACGTGTGTGTTAAAATACTAATAAAAATATTGTGATATTACAATGGCATCTGCTTGTAGTAATTGTCATGATATTTACCTATAATGCTTTGTGTGTTCTGTGATAAATATATAAAGTATCCCAAATTCGCAACTCAAAAACTATAGCAAATTAAAATTAAATTAAATTAAAAAAAATTAAGCAAAATAAAATTACATAGATTATTTCAAACCAAAAAGGAATTGTTGAGATATAATGGTTTAAAGCTGATCAATCAAAGAGGTTTAGATGGTCACGGCTCACGAACATGAGACTATAGCTAAACATAATTGGTCAGTTTTAAACTATAAACATCTCAAAATTACTGTTTGAAATAAAAATCTACAATAATTATTTTATTTAATTTTTCGTGCTATAGATTTTAAATAGCGAATTTTGGAACACGTCCTGTATAAAAAAACCTTTGCTCCGAAACTTTTATACTTTTAATCATTTTCTATAATTTTTGACACATTACATTCATTGCTGCACGTATCTCTTTGTTCCTTTCGTCCTGTTCACTTTATACAGTAGAAACTAAGTTTACCCGAACATGCCGGGGGATGAGACACAGTTCCGATAACCGAAGTTGAGATAATACCCAATAGGTTCACTAGCTCTCCCTACCACCAGCACTTATTAGTATTGATAATAGGAATTGATATTCGGAAACTGAAGTCAAGCATGATAAGCTCTTATTATCCGAACTACCCGAATAGTTTGGATAATAAGAGCTCAGCTATGAGTTCGTGTATTTGAAAGCGAGTACAAATTTGTTCGTACAAATGGAGTGTAAATGGAGTTCGGGCAAACGGAGTTTCACTTTATTTTGATCAACGCGCGTGCATCATCGCTCGAAAAACAGTCTCGCGACCGAGAAATGGACTACCCTTTGTTCCCTCCCCCGCGCTGCGCACGCACGCGGGCGTAACAGAAAACGGAGGAACGACGAGCATTTGAATCGCAAATTGTTCGTTATCTAGGCGGAATAATAACCGTTTAATCAAACTTTCTCCGTCAAACCTGCAATTAAACCTGCTATTGATACATGTCGGGGTCGTCCACGAGCGCGATAAACTCCAAGACCCTCGTGGCGCTTGCCACGCTCGCCCTCTTTCGTTCGAGTAACTCATCGTTGCGATTGAATCTCTCAAGCTCGATTGCAGCAACGCCTCTTGATTGAGGCTGCTCAGCTAGTTTCTCAACACGCACACCTTACAGATATACGTAACGTCAAAAATCCTGTCTCTCCTGTCTCATATCAAGAAATGAAGGTAAAAAACAAGAAAATTTACTTTTTGCAGCAAGACTTTTCAAACTTTTCGGATAAAGTGCTCGCAGTAGTATAACTTTTATCGAAAAATGTAGAACAAAAATCTGATCACTATACACCATCGTTTTCCAACGCAGGCGTCATCGCCCACTAGTGGGCGCTGAGATCTAGGAAGGAGATATTGTTTGTTCTAGAGGCACAGTAGAGGAGCGTTTAAGAATAAGTGATGATGAGGAACAAGACAATAAGAATGTGCTAGAAAAAAATCGCCTACACATGTTATAAACAAACACCTGAACATTCATTTGATTGTACAAATATTACAGTTGCACATTTTCACAAGAATCATACCAAATCATGTCAATCAATCCTTCGTGTGTTTATCTGAGAAGAGGGCACTAAAAAAAAAAAAAAAAACTCTGAAGAGAAGGCGGTGAGCCAGAAAAGGTTGGGAAACTGTGCTATACACGATTGAGATCTGAAATATGAATGTACGGAATTCTTCAAGAAAGTTTATAACAATAATTAAACAAACTGGACTTTGTATCGAAAAGATCTATAGTATCATAGTATACTGTTGGTTTACGGATCATTATAATTAACAGCTGAGCGATGTTAGTTGCCAGAGGATAGCCGCAACTAGTCGCACTTCTCGCGATGAAACAAAATCGCATTATGATTACGCGTACATTGTTGAATTAACGAGCGATAGTAACCCTTCATCAAGCATAAATGACAAAAAGGCGTTTTTATATGTTTCCCATGCGAGAGTGCGGTCGTCGCTGGCTCGAGTAATCGATCGCTGCAAATTATGCGTATAAATATTGAGTCGCTTAGAGCGTACAACTTTTTAATTAATACGGGAACAACAGATTCTTGGCTTTTAGATGAGAATTTTTAATAAGTGACCGGCGTACGACCGTTTGAATGCAATAGGCTAATTTATACTTTGGTACGTTCATTGCGCTCGATAATATTCAGTATAATAGTACATACGGCAGAAAAAAGTAATGACACATTTTTCGTGCAATGTTTTCTCCTTAAAAGAATTTTTAGTGTGATTTTTGAAAAAATCTTTAATTTTTAACATTTTTGTTTAAATATCACACTGTACCATATAATAAACATAATAAAAATAAATTAAAAAATAAACATGATACATTGTATTTATAAATAACCTTACTAAACTTTCTCTTTCAGATATTATAAAAAAAATTATACCAATTAAAAACATTTAATAAAATCATCAGATTAGAATCAAATGCGTCACGCTATTAGATTCACAGTAACGTCACGTTTATGAATTTTTCAAATGATTCAGTCTTACTCAAGATTACCCAATTCATTTTGATGTATTCTTTCTGCGCGATAAGTTCGCATTATTTTCCAAGAAGCTATTAATCTCGATTAGACGTTATCCTTTGTGCAAGGCAAATTGTTAAGATGAACAAAGAGCCGAGTCACGGTGAGGCGAAGGAAAAGCTATCCCCAAGTGACCCGAAACACGCGTAATATCGCAAAGGGTAATGAACACAGTCTCGTATTAATTATGCTCGCGAGGCGCAACCGTAGAATTATATACGGGTGGTTATATAAACCGTTAATTCTTATCCGCGCGCGCGTCTACTTCCGTCTATCTATTCTTTCGTTTGCTTTTAATACGTGCGCTATTCGCCGCACTATGAAACCTGGCAGGAGAAAAGGTGGGAGAGAGAAAAAATTATCCCAGCCGGCTTAAAGTCGTTACGGTAACTAATAACGTGGAACGTTTTCGGCCACGTTCGAGAATCCGGTTTTCTATCTTAACGTGCAAGGTAGGTGTAAATTAAGACGCGCTTTCGCATTTTCATTATCCCGGGTAAAGAAAAAGAATATAAATGAATCTAAATAATTAAATAAATGATAAGAAATAATTCAATCTGCCTAAATGATATAAATATGAAATAAAATATATTAATATCAAAATGGAAATAAATCCTAATAAGACCGGGAAGTCTATCAACACATTTAAATAACGAAAATAGCGATATTGGTCGAAAGCAGTTTTTAGTGCTCAATTATCTCACTGATAAATTTATAAACATTTACAAGATTCTCTTAACTGCGCGCCGTATATTTGCCAGATTTAAAACAGTTTTAAGAACCTCGAATGTAATATCACAAAATTAAATTGCTAATTAATTTAATTATTTTTTATGCTTGCATCTCCACGATCCCCTCTTATCCTAAAAAACTGTAAAAACTTACTAACATTAAATTAATATACTAATAAAAATTTAATTTAATATTCAAGCAACGTAGTCTTACTTATAATCGCCAGTAATAAAAAAATGAATTATTATAATTTAGTCAACAAACTGGCAAATTGTGTTAATAATTAACTTTAATAATTTAATAAAATTTAATAATTAACTTTATTTACATAAATAAATGAATGAATAAAGTGAAGTAAATAAAGTTAATTATTAAACAAAGTTTGCCAGTTTATCGACTAAATTTCAATATTGTTTAATAATAATTTAATATTAATATTGGATTAAATATATTAAAATTGTTTTTATAAACAAATCTGTGAAAAATCACAACGTAAATTTGGTACGTAGTATTAATACGTAGTATTAATCACGCATCATGAAATTAAATGTTTCATAAAGTCTTCATGCAACTGTGAGTCTCTTCGCGAACAATATATAATTATCATTCAGATTATTCGCAATGAATAGCAGCTGTTTTGCCTCATAAGTCGCGGACACGATCAGAATTTACACAAATATCTAAATCACACGAATATTTGCGTACAGTAGCGTGACGTAATGTCGCAAAATTGTATGTACTGATATCGGAATTTGTTTATTCTTCTTGTTAGCTTATGAAAGAGAGAGAGAGAGAGAGAGAGAGAGAGAGAGAGAGAGAGAGAAGACGTAGCGACATCGCGTTGCGAGGTCGACACGCGAGAAGTAATTTTACTGCGCAACCTAACCTTGTTAAGGACACACATTTGTTTTGTGCATTAGCGGGACTTGCTCGTTAATTCAATTTTTCGCAGTTGAGATGTTCTCACTGGTTCATTACATAGATATTATATTATGAAATTCGATAATATATTAAAAGATTCAGCTGAATAAAAAAAATTAACGATTATTAATAATTTATAATAGGATTCTCTAGTGCTTTTATATGCAGTTAGTATGAGAGAATAGTAGTTAGCATATTGCAAATTTCCCAGGCCTCTCGTCATGTACAGATAATTCACCTTGCTCGATCGGATGAGATCACTTAATTAACGAAATCACTCAAGCGTTATCACTATTATCACAGCTTATCGTAATCATCACTGTGGAGAAATAACTCCAGATTTCCGTAAAGAACCGTGTATCGTTGCGCGTAACGGCACGTTATTTTTACAGAGCACACTTTGTCGACCACACTTTTCCGATATTCCTCCGTTAAGCTTTCGAACGCCACGATGCAGCGGATCACATTATCGTCTCTCGCTGATAAAGAGTTCGGGCGTGATCGTCAATCTTCGCGAGAGTCTAAGGTCCGGCACGGAGCACGGAGTGTCGAAAATCGAAATAAAAAAAAGGAAAGACCTGCTTGGCGATGTGGTGTGGTGTGGCACGATACACGCACTCGTGACACGCGGTGACGCACACGCAAGGCGTCACTGAGATGCGGTGCGCGCGCTCCTCTCATTCGGTTTCAGCTCGTTCGACTCGACTCGATTCGACTCGACTCAACTTGACTCGGTTCGGCTCGACTCGACTCTGTTCGGTTCAGTTCGGCTCGACTCGGTTCGGCTCGGTTCGACTCGGCTCAGCTCGACTCGACTCGACTCGACTCGACTTTGCGCGACACGGCACGACTGTCTCGTCGCGCACGAGCGCCGCCCCGTTCGGTTGGTGAGACGCGGCACGAAAAGCAGCTCGCACGAGGAGCGCACGCAGCGCGCGCGACGACGGCAACGAGACTGTTACGCTTGGTGACGCAGCGACCGGCGAAAGCGAATCGCAACCGGCGATCGTGACTCATGAGCCAACCAACCTAGCCAGCCGGCGCGCGTTACGGCCGTTTGGAGCGTCTACTATCGTAGGACGAACTCGAGGTGCAAGTGCCGATAACAGTGCCGTTCGCTCCATCGACGACGCCCGACGATTTGTCAGGCTACGTAACCGTAAATTTAACCGCAAGATTTTAAATTACACAATAATGATATCGGAGAGAAACTAGGAAATTATATTAAGAATAACATGAGTATTTTTTTGATAATCATGTATCTTTTCATGCTTCAACAAGGAATTCAACGAGGCAGTATTATATTAATATATGTTCTCAAGTATTCTAATATAAAAAATTATAACAGTCATGTAATAAATCAAAATGATATGTCTATATTTTCCAATTACAAAGACAAAATATTATTCTGTGCCAAGAGATTATATTTTTAGGAGATTCAGGATGAAATATAAATATGTGAAAATGATTTGAAATTTATCGATAGAATCATGTATCAATTTTAAAGCATTATTTGTAAATCCACACGTGTAAAAAAAATTAAAGAAAATTAAAAAGATGTTGAATTACATTCAACCAAAAATCACTATTTTGCTTTCAAGCTCTTTCTATCATTTATAATTTTTTTCAATTCAAAAGATTGATCACCTTACTCGAATCAGATTTTCCCAATCATACAGTTCACATTACATCCGCGCAACACACGTTGCAAAAAAATTGTCCGGGATAAATTTTATCATTTCGCGGAAGATTTCATAACCAGTGAGATAAAGAGGAGCGCGCTCACGCTTTCGCGATCGAAATCGCTCACCACGAGCGAGAGTCCCCATCCGATTCACAATTAACAAACGCTCATTCGCCGACCTCGGGTGCGGTGTCTGGCGAAAGACTGGCCAAGAGTTGGAAACTTTCCGAGTCTCGCTCACGTTATTCGCGGAGAGTTGCGCCGCGCACGTGATTGCGTCCTTCGTGCTCTCTGCCGGAATCAATCGATCGGAACGGAAGCCGATCACGGAACGGTTTATCGATCATCACGAATAAGAACAAGGTAAAAAGATAATTGCGATACGATGCCCGTTTCACGTTACTTTGCGCGGGCTTTATCATCACGCTACGCTGCATTATCAGTCAATCTTAATAGTCCTTCGATTCCAAGCGATCATGTTCAAATATCTGCACAAAACGTAATTTATAAAAAAAATTAACTGATAACTTTTGAAATGATTCACACGCACGCGCGAGTTTTTTTAACTCGTAATTTAGATTGAGAATGCAAATAACGGGTCATAAAATGACAGCATTGCCTTGAATTAATAAAAGAATGTATTAAAATGGAATGGAACTTGATAAGTTATTTTATTTCAATATTCCCAATGTGTAGTTTCCAGATATGAAATGATTAAACGCGAGAATTAGTTTTTCAGAAAACCGTTAAAATGCGTGGAAATGTGACCAATCATTGGCATCGGTGGATCTCTTTCAGCTATGCTGTTACACTCAGAAAAATACAAAAGAAGAAGTATCTTTTATCTCTTCGGTTTTTGGATTCTGTAATTAACGATTTGACTTCTCAAAATGTGAAGATTAGATAATATTTTGAGAATAATTATTTAAATTGACTAATAAAATATAGAAGTATAAAATCTCATGAAAAGGTAAGTTATTCATCTCTTCTACTTCCCTCATATTTGAATTTTTTTTCATCGAAGAAATAATATGATTAAACCAAATTTAACCTTAGGTTACCATTGCTATTTTTGGTTACTCTTTCCGGTACACCAGGATCTATGAGACCCTTTGTTACAGTATATTTTTGCACTGAAAGCACTTTTTAGTTCAAAATATGTGAAATCAATACTTCAGAGTAGGACAAAAACAGATAAACGAGAATCGAATCAAAATTTATTTTCGAATAATTACAATTGTTTAAAGAAATGGTATTGCAAAAAGGTATAAAATTGACTATTATAAATAAAAAAAATCTCAATTATTCAAATTTAAATGTCACGCTAAAAAAACGATGAGACTGTTTAATTGACCTTTGGACTAACGAAAAAAAGTAATACGATATAAACCTTTCCAAAAAGTTCAATTATTTAAAGTATCGAAAATTTTTGAAAAGTCAACAAATCATAATTTTACATTTAATGAGCAAAATTTTATTATTTGAACAATATAAAATGATGAATAAAAGATTGTGTGAATAAATATGAATAAATATTATTACTGTATATATAATTAAAGAGTTCGAAGAGAGTCATAGAAATTTCAGTGTTTACATGCGTTAATATGCAAAAGACGGAATAATATTACAATATGTACATAATAATGCGTATACATTACACTAAAATAAGTTTCTTTAATCCCACAACTTTATGCACTTATTTTTATACTATCTGAAATGTATATTTAATAAAAAAATAAAGGGGTATCCAGATCCAGAATGCCAAAAACTTGCGAGTTAGCCACACGAAGACACCAGATAACTATTTCGAACTTTCGTGTACTTTCACGTTGAGAATAAAATGCTCCTGCATAATTGTATCTATGAATAGTTAAGACTTCTTTCGAATCTCAATTCAAGTCTTTAAATTATAAAAAAGTTACAACAATGAAAAAACGCACTGAGTACATCGTATATTTCGATAAAGCGAACAAAAATCAAAGTATTTTCAGGAAGCATATTATATATAAATGTCCAATCGCAAATGTATTTTATAATCATCATTTATATGAAACTTGATTGAAAAAATAAAAAACATTTTACGCTATAAAATTTAAACATAAATTTATTCAATATGTCGAACATCTGCTTAAAAAAACGTAGCAAACAAAAATTTAATTACCCACGAGAGTTATCTAACATTCATTAGCCCAATTTTCGTTGAAAGACACTATTACGTTTGTCGCGCGTTCCTCAAGGATCAGTCAGGAAGCTAAATTTCGACCAGGTGGATTAGCCTCGCGCATATTTTTCTTCAGGGGAGCAGTTTCGCGGATAAATATACGATAAGATTGCCGACAGTCTGGAAACTTGATTCGCTCAACTGTTGAAAAGATAGAGAGCGGCGGAAGCGTACGGTTATAAGGATTATCGGTTAGCCCCGCTTTTTATTGCCCTTTCTGCCATAATGGACCACCCGTGGTATGCAGGCTGATTAGCTCCCATGGCGCATTCCTTTCGTCCCTTAAGGAAGACTTAAAACGTAGAGAACATTTTCGATCAGAAGGTAATTTTCTACAATGCGATCAATCGCGCGCGCTTGATCTACAGTTTGTTACTTATCGCGTTTCATTTCTCATTACTGTCTCTATACATGGACGCGTTTATTTAAAAACGATAGATAAATGAATATGAGATGCGTTTAGACAATTTAAAATTGAACGAGTCTATAATTTGTTTTACATCCATTTTACGATTCGAAATTTTCGATTTATTTCGGATACTGCGTTCACCTGAGAGAATTAATCGCACGACTCATCGTTGGCAAATAGGAAATTTTAAGCCGCGGATACTTTACTTCTACAATTGTTTCTATCGGGGTCACCGTGACTAAAGTCGGAATAATTGGAGCACGAAACCCGTATTTTTTCAACATCGGTTAAAAGCGCGACAGAAAAACCAGCATATTTCCTCTCGAATAATTGTATCCTTCAGGGAAGTGTTTTAGAGACACGGTCATGTTACGTCTATGAGCAAAACGTATACGAGTGTGACTAAGATAAAAAAATTAACGGATAAAAATGTAAATAAGATAAGAAAGAGATAAGATACAAACGGAAGTTTAGATACAGGTCTACCCTCGGACACACCGAGCATGTTCCTCGCACGCAAATTTATTTTCGCTACTCGAGTTAAACTCGATTCCTTCAATAATGATTCGCTCAGTGAATTGCAGATGAAGCGTTAACATCGACGGACCTCTCTCATTTCTGCGATCTCCGAGATCAGTCTACAGAAGGGGCGATCCAGCGACTATATACCACAAGTAGTCAAGCAACCGCGTCGAGCAGGTACAGACGTAAACTTGATTCTAGATTTACACAAGTCGTTCACTTTAAGAGTAACTTTGTGAAATTAATTAAATTAAAATTGATCTATTAACTTAACAGGTTACCGAATTTATAGCGCGTTTCGGCAATGTTAATATTTTCCATTCGATATGTTTTCACATTTTTATCATATTTATTATTCTACTAGATATCATGGAAAAATCTACATGGCAGCGAGGTAAAAGAATTCGTAAATTATCGAATCGAGATAAAAATTTCTGTGGTTTCATTAGGTCGTGTTACGCGGCTGAAAACTGTTAATAATTGAACTTTCGGTAAATACATTCTTTTTTTTGTCAGTAACTTGCGGAGTTATACAATGATATTGTTCAGAATCAGCCGGTTCTCGAATCGTGGGAACAATTATTGCACGATACGGTTCGCGATACAAAGGATCGCGTGAGATCCTTCGGCCGGTGCTGCCTCCTTTCTGACTTCCGTTCACGCTCAGCATACGGCAAACGAGTTTTACGTCCCGGTGCGTCCAAAGGGTTTCACGCGGCGCGATTATCTCCATCTGAGGCCGGGTTTCTCGATTCTGCATCGCTGAGTGAATCACGGAAGGGGGAGAGGTAGGAAGAGAAGGGGGATTGAATAAGGCTATTAACGATATATCGATTCCGAAGGCTTCTAAGGAGTATAGCAATAAAAAAAGCTGTGTAAAAATATGCATATAATATAAAAAATAGAAAACAAATTGGAAACTAAATAAGAACATAAAAATTCTATTTGTGCAGGTCTAAAATTGTCCAAGCAATTTATTATATAAATAAAAATATTTTTCTTGTAATAAGAGTTGTTATAGCATATTCTTTTAATGTTAATGATTAAAAAATTTTAATTTCGGCAAACGCGGAGTCCGATCGCTGAGAAAAAATTTTATTCACACGTCTTGACAAATTTTTTCAAAAAATTCCGCCGACACTTGTGCTGTTTTAAAATGCAAACATAATGCTGATAATTCTCGCCGCTTACAGCAACATCATCCGTCGATAGATGGCAGCACTGCCTTAAATAATGAGTGTCATATGCTATCAGAAAGACACAATGAATTAAAAGTGCACATAAATAATTATTACCGCGTAAGTCTCGCACTATAATTTTATATCAATTAATCATTATATATTTTACTTGCAAGGCCTAAATGACCAACAACATTAGCAATTAAAAATTTAATTTTAATTCGTAGGATACATTCTGATACATTCAAGTGTAAAATGGCACATTTTATAGTATTGAAGATGGAAATATTCACGATACAGCAATAAACTTTCCAGCGTAATACCTCATTTGTAAACAATAGACTTTTGTTTTTTCGGGAATACTAAACGATGAGAGAAACACGAAGAACGGCATGGAATAAACTAAAAGTTTCCAGCAAGACACTTTCCTGTTATTACTTTCTTTATTTCACGCAATAAAAATCGTATTCGTGCAGATGTTCTCGATAAGCAACTTATGAATTCCTCGCGAAAGTTACCTGTATATCACTTAAGTTTAACTGAATTACATAAGTGACTGTAGATGCATCTACTTTTTCTCTAGAACCAAGCGCGAAATAGAAAGCGCAAAAGGGATGTAATTAAATTTATATCATCGTTATTGTATTTCGTTAGTAAGCGTCACGTCGAAGCTTTGAAAGCGCATTAACAACTTCGAGGCTCTCGTATCAACTTTCACTTTAACAAAACCGACTTTTCCAGAAAGAAAAACGGAATAAAAGCGCCATATAATTTTCAATAGAAAAAAAGCATTAATATATAATACTGCAATTTAAAAATCATGTATATAAAAAAATTTGCCTCTCATTCTCACAACTATAGAACGTTTTACGTCAACTGAATCACCTGTGTGTCCCAAAAATTAGCGCAAAAAAAATAAACATTCAAGGTCTCAAATTATTCTCATATAAATGCACTTTCGAAAGAATTGTGGCCTTTTGAAAAATCCAGTACAAAAATCTGTGCGAAACTTTGGGCCCTTAACATCCAACCAAGTCTTTAAAACCTGTACTCTTTAGTCTCGGCGGTCTACAATAGGTAATGTAGTAATCCTTAAGCCATAAGAAATTGACCAATCACAGTCGAATGTGAGGAGAATAATAGACTATGGTTTAAATTCTAAGCCCTTTAATCCGATAGGGCCTATGCACTAAATACTGTCCGATTTTCTCTTACATAGGCCCATACTCTTCGCCTTCAAGCTCTTAAATTCCAAGAACTTAAATCCTTTTAAGAACGTTGGCCACAATAAGTCGCATCTGCTATTTTGAATTTCAAATTTCTCACAGCAGAAATCGATGATTTCGAAAATTTAGAAGTAATCATTTTCGAGCTAATCAGAATCAATACAGTAATTTAAGCAAGAAAGTATTTAACTCGCATGTTCGCTTCTCGGCGCTATATTAGATTTGCCATTGGATTTTTCAAAAGGCTATGTTTCCTTTGAAAGTACAGGTATTTGAATAATTTAAAACCTTGAGCATTTATTTTCGTTGCGTTGATTTTTGGGCATACAGTGATCCAGTTGACGTAAAACATCCTATATATACAATTTAGAAATAGAATTATACAGGGTAAGTCAATAAAAACTACCATCTAAAAAAAATCTCGTTATTTATTGATTTTTAAAATGTTTCATGTAAAACAGATTGCATTCGAATTGGGGCTCCTCGAATAGATACATTTTATATCTAAAATTGTTTGATAAATGTGATATTAAAGTGATCTCTTTTAATTGCGATATTTTTTAAATAAAAAATATATATGATTCTTTTTACACAATATGATACTTCTAGTTATGCTGTGTAAAAGTAATTATAAAAAATCAATAATTTACGAGATACTTTATACTTTATTCTGACACATTTTGACATGAATATAAAATATTTAGTAAATTATAAATTTCTTGATAATACTTTTATGCAGAGAGTAATGAAATATGTAATTTTTTTTAAGATGACTAAATTCTTGATACTAATTCATTATTCTGCATAAAAGTATTTAGTTGCAAAAAAATGAGTCTTTTACTTAATATTCTATATTTTGTATCAAAATACATAAATCAAATTAAAGTATAAAATATCTCGTAAATTAATGATTTTTCGATAACTTTATTTTAATAGATACTTTTATATGCAGAAAATCTGTGCAAAGTTATTATGTAAGAGTCATGTACTTGTATTTTAAAAAACAAAAATCACCTTGATATCTCAAGAAAAATTTAAGATACAACAAATCAAAATACATTTATTGAATGAATTACATCAAATGCAATCGTATGAAACATTTCTTGATAAAATAAAATAACAAGCTTGAGGTGAGAATTGTTATTGACTCACCCGGTACATCAATAGAACAAAGTAAAATGCCAAATTAATTAATAATTAATGCTTAAAGCTTCAAGAATAAATTAAAATATTAATCAAATTGCCGTTATTTTACGCTAGTTATTTAATATTCAATAATAAATAAAAACAATAATCTTCACGTAATTAATACAGAGCCAAATGGTCGGTTTACAATTATTAATATTAATATTAGATGTCAGAGTTGTGAATAAAGTGAAATATATCTAAATGCATTACTTGAATTATTTCGATTATATAACGAAGAGTTGTCGATATCAGTTCAATGAATCATACTAAACATGAAGGTATTTCATAGATTAATACGAGTATTTCCGCAGAAAGAGCATATTATGCTCTTACGGACTTTTCGTTGAGATACGTAGTCATGAGACAATGGAGAAAGTTGTATCGGCTGTACGGACGTGATTAGATCTGCGAGACCCTTAGAAACGCGAGAAGGCTGAGGAGGGGCTTACGGAACTTATGAATATTACATATGCCAAGACGAAACGTTACAACGACCGCGTTACGTCGTGACCTCTTTTGTCACGTGATCAAGCACAACTGACCCCGTGGACGTACGAGCATATGGAATCGAAAGATTGATGAGCGTGCGATGAACTATTCGGCACCCATTTATTTCGCGTTACGCACGTGATTTTCCACGTAGATAACATTTACAAATGTTATCTACGAAATTATCTCCACATGACAAACGAAGGTAGAAATAACAAAGATAAATAAAATTCGGAAATGTTCGTATTGTGTTAATTAGCAGTTTATTGTAAAGCCAATTTAGAAATTGGAATCTGAAGTATTACGAGGCAAATATTGAAATGTTTTGATTTCTGTCAATTCTAAAGTTTAATAAATTTATATAATGAAGATGTATCCTATTATCGCGCGCTATTATCAGTCACTTTGTTGCAAAGAGCAAAAATAGCTCATAGATATCGATCGAAGATGAGAACGTCTTTGCGACGTTGAGAGAAGTCGTCTCCCAAAGACTCTTTGGATTATCTGTCGACTCTTATAGCCACGCTTGTTAAAGACCGACTTCTTGAAGCGAGAAAATTTCACGCGAAGGCGCGGTTTCGCGACCCACGCGCAGAGGATGCAGCTTTCCCACACGTTAGACACGATTAGCGTTGGCATTGTTAATAACGGGCGGTAGAGAAACCCCGGGAGCGCTAAAAGGAGCGCGTTGCGTACTACATAGAGCGAACCCATTCTTTCGAATGAGTCGAAAGAGGAGTCACGCACGACGCATTTGCATGCACGTGGCGGCGGTTGCGTTGTGCAGTATGTGCTCCGACTTGCATACGTGTAGATTACACGAATTGGAATCGCGCTAGATTAATTGAAGAGCTAGGTTCACGCAACAAGAGCGTGAAACTCAAAACTTTCATCGTTCGAGAAGACGTATAATCGCTAAAACTCATAAATATTGCATTCGATTAATCCCTTTACCGCTAAACATAAATGCTGACCTATATTCCTATCAAATCTATTTACTTTCAAAGTTTCAAACTCGTTTTCCCGAAATGCGATTCAGTAATTTATTTGTTGTTATTGCATCCAATCTAATCTGTATTTATTACCTCAATCGAGGCGCTTCCGCGAACTAAACACTTTTAGAATAATAAAGTTAAAAAGTGCGATTATGTGTGAGTGCTTTTTTAATATTATTTCGTAATTATATATTTCTTTTGTTCCATATTATTATGAACTTCTCAAATAACGTACAAATGAAATGGAACGACGACGACAGAAATTTAGAATGAAAAATGTGTCTTGTGACAATGATACACATACATTGAGTGCTTATTCAAATTTTGCAAAGCAATTTCCCGAGAGTTTCCTGAGTTTTCCAGGAATTTTAAAATTCCAAGTAAGGTTAGAGAATCCTCTAACGCAGGTTTGAAACCAATTTATTACAACTTTTACTACTTTTTATTTATTTAATTATAAAGAAAGGCTACTTAAATTTTGAATATTAAATTTTAATTGCATATTGAATGTTGAATATTAATATGAATTTAATATTCAAAATTTAAGCTTTTTTCACGATTACACGAATAATGAATATTGAAAGGTATAATAAAATTAATTTAAATGAGAGAACTAAAAATAAAAAAAAGTAGAAACTAAACGGCTTACAATGATCTGAGTATTGTAATACACAAATACATTGTAGCTTACCGGAAGTATAGATTTCGAAAGTTGATTAAATTTAAAAATTTTAAACTGATGTATTCTTATGTATTCTATTGTCACGGATCTTTTTAAAAGATTTGTAAGAATCAGAGAATGTATACAAATGCGTATGTCATATTTATTACTGACTATCAATACCTTGTATCAAAAAAGAAAAAAAAAACAATGATCAAAGAAATAATTTTGTCAAGACAGAGAGAGAGAGAGAGAGAGAGAGAGAGAGAGAGAGACATAAAATTCAAATTTAAACATAAAATTCCATAAACTTCTCTCAGTATAATTCCATGAAAATCCATCATTATCAAAGTAGAAAGAAAATTCCTAGAAAATTTCAGGTTTTCTAGAGTTCCCGATTGTAAACACTTTTACATTAATATGTTAATTTTTGTTTTAGTTCTTTGCTATTTAGCATTACAGTATGCAAATAACGTAAACAATCTTTGTCTACAGACACACACATACAAACACATTTCCATTTACTCTCAGAACGAATGCATTTGCATTTGCGCAGTATGTATATATTTATTGACATTTCAAAAACTGTTCGTGCATGCAAGTAGAATATTCCGTAAGGCATAAGTAAAATTGCACGAATTACGGAGATTGTTACGTTATATTCATGTTCCGCGTAATATTGTGTGAAATTGGAAAACGAATTTCTTCATCTCCGTAATCTCTCCTTTTTACACAATGGCGGATTTAACAATATTATTAGGTTGAGGAATCAATTTTTTCTTATAAGTGGATCTCTCTTCGGTGGTGACTCATTTTAAAAAAATTCAAATGTAAGCAATTTATGCAACTACTGACTTGCAATTTTTTTACCTTGTTATTAGTTATTCTTTGACATTAAAGCCTCATTATTTTTTATTTTTCCACATATCTCTGTCAAGGAGATTAGGTTTATATAAACTTAAAATGCTATGGCATGTCATAATTACTAATCTCAAAATAATTGCTCGCTTATAGCGAAACGGCAAATAAAGAGACAAAGATGAAAATTCTTCCTTAAAAAAATATACGAATATTGCGTTGCAGCCGCGGCCTTAGGCTCAAAGACTGTTCGGCATGCTAATTGTCACCGCATCACCAACAAAACAATTATATCCATCGATGCAAACAGCTGCAACGTAAATGGCGTAATTAATGTTGGGTTCGAACATTTAGCTATTAAACGCGATGTAAATTGTTTCCGGGTTATCAGCCAAATCGAGAATGAACGTTGTTGTGCTTCTAAACAATCATTTAATCATAAATTACACGCGTAAAGAGAAAAATGAGGTTTGCAATGATATATAATACTGCGGCGAAGATACTGAAAATATATATGTGCACGTGATATTGAAAAGAAGTACGATGCTCTTATTTTGCGCGTAGTCTTTTTTAAAGACGCGTAAAGAATGCCCCGGTTTCAAAATCTCCCAAGCTTTCTCATTGCCTCTGCTTTAAGTCCTTCAGGTCTAGTGGTACGCACGTATGTATCAGTGTCTTTAAAAAAACATGTTTGATAAATATTTATTTTAACTAGGTTCGCTTTAAAAGAAATGGTTCAAACTTCAACTGCGAAATACTGTGATATAAACATAATCGTAAAATATAACAAAAATATTTACGTAGTAAAATCGAAAAGTTTTCCGACTAAGCGTGAAAAGTTTCTACATGATGCACAGTATTATTTTTGCACGGCGATTTCTCAAATGTAACTGACACGATAAATTGCTAATAATACTTGTATTATACATAATTTATAAACGCATGTAATTTTTAAGCTTTTCGTAATGTTTGGAAAAATATCTATTGATAGAGAAATGTTGATTCATACTTAGAGAAAAACGATCATAATAAACAATTTTATTACAATTTAGTAATATTTTCTTAAGATAACAAATCTAGCTATAACAAAACATTAATTCTGGAGATGATCCACATAAGAAAGCAAAGACATAATCTTAATAAACAGAGTGACGCCAAATTGTTGTCGAAAACATATCTCCTCATCCTCGACCTATTATTTTCCACTTAATCGTTGTTTTTCTTTTCCCTCTCTTGCTTAATCTTCTCCTACCTCCTTCTAGATTTTTCGTAGTATCATGTTGCCAAATATTAAGTTTCGTCACTCGAACTGTTCTATTCCACTGATCAACACATTTACGCTTTCTTTTGTTTCCATTTTAATACCACGTAGGAGTCGGACTGTTATACTTCTTTTTTATTTGGACTGATCCCCTTTTTTTATCATACTGTTCCATTTAACTGTTATCGTCAATCTTTCAGAACTTAATCAATTAATTATAATTGTTAAATCTGAACGATGCATTTATTTCTATCACCACACATTTAGTTTGAGAGTACTAACGCAACAAATTTTTTGTTTTACTTTAATTACACCCTGATACTGTTGAATACCTTTAATGCACTGTATGCAAATATGCAAACGTCATTCAGCAACGACGATTGAACTGTACGTACATGTTGTTTCAAATCTACCTTTGTATGTCATTAATAATGTGATACCAATAATCTGATGTGAATATTGTATTAAAACGTTTGTTAAACTTTATAGAAATATGTACATTAGTGCTAATTCACATGAAGATTTAGGTTTTGGCTCTCTTAGCTCCTTGATATAGTTATTAAACATTTTACGTCTTAGATCCGCCAGTTTGAACCTGTTTTAGGGCTTAAATACCATAAACGGAATAAAGAACAGTTTCAGTTAAATAAAAAATATTTTATATATTTTCCTCATTTAACATATTATTGGGAAAAAAAAAACATGAAACATATTTGTTCCTCATTTCCTGATCTCTATTTCGTTCATTATGTCTGGGCCTTTGTTTCGACTTTATTTTTGTAATTAGCGATCCTTCAAATCTTTAAAAATAAGTAGACAATATATATTCTGTTAAAAAAAAAAAAAAGATTTAGATCCGAAAAGGTTCTCTGTAACATTGAATAATACGGTGTTGCGTTTTAAAAGTTAAATTGTACTTTCTCCACGAGCTTGTAACATTAACGAAATAGCATTTCCACTGGGTCGCTTAACTAAAGCGTTGATAATTTTAATTGAATGTTACAACCACTGCGCATCATACCGAGACGAAAGTTACTTATTCGATAACATGCTCATCGGCCACATTCGTTTGTGAGGGCAGCTTAAGGAAACGTAAAAAGTAAATACCTTGCTAAACACTCGTGTGCATTCATGTATTTTTTTTTTCGCATGCCAGGATTAATTATTCAAACATACTGCAACGCACAATCGGCGTCGGCGAACAAAAAAATTTCCATTCAGACGTCGCTTCAACAGCTGCTTAACGATGCATCGCGCAATGCGTTTGCTACGCAAACATCGAAATGCCTTTATCTGCATTTATGGCTTTACAAACCCGCGTGACGACACGTGGCGAACGTTGCGGTGAACCAAGAATAGTTTACAGCTTTACGAAATTGAACGCTCTCGATATCGAGAAGCCTGATCTCGCGTTCGTTAGTCGAAAAATATCAACGATTTCACGCCAAGCATTTTTTTTCTGTTGGGCAATGAATTATGAGCAAATTCAATCGTAACCGGGGTTGGGTATAACTAGTTGAAAAAAGTTAAATAATAAAGTTAAAAAGTTAATAACTTTTAACTTAATTCAGTTAATTCTAAATAATTTAGTTTTTAACTTTAACTTTTGAAACACATAAACTTTATCAACTTTTTTCTTAAATTAAAAATGCAAAAATATAGAAAAAAATACATTTCTACACAAAAAACAATACTTCTTTGTCATTTCGCATAAATTTAATCTATAAATAAAATATTAAACTTGTTTGATAATCCATATTATAATTATTTTGAGTAATCTAACTTAAAAAAAAAAAAAAATACAAATTTCTAATTTAATATAAATAACGCTTCTTAAAATTAACTTTTAATTTAACTTAATTTAATTTTAACGTAACTTTTAACTGAGTCTGTTTTTTTATTCATGTAATTTTTAATGTAACTTAATTAACTTTATAAGTCATTAACTTTAATTTAATTTAATTTCGTTAGAATATATTTTTTTACCCAACCCTCTGATCGTAAGACATAACACAATGACCACGACGTATTCATACAATATAAAAATGATAACACATACAAAAGAAAATCCTTTTAATAGTTTACAAAATATTAGGAAATTATGAAAAATATGAGGAAATTAAACTCGACAATTTATACTATCATCAATATCAAATTTTATTGAGCTAATATTCTTGAATAACGAGAGGAAATATTTTACGCGAGAAATTTCTTGGACTCGGCAGTGTCACGATTACCGTAATCAAACGATCGTTGAGGTATTCCACAAAAATCTATTTCGCACCGATACCCATGTGTTCGCTCGGGTCAGCGCGATAAATCTCGCCATTCATTCGTCCATCGCGCGAGCCGGCCCGCATCGAAAACCCGTGTGAAATCCATTCGGGTTAGATTTCGGGAGAGACCCGTGCGCGCGCGTTAGCGCATGTGATGCAATGACGGATTTATCGATTGTAAATACAACTCAACCGTTTCGTACGTTACGTCGAGAAGGTCACGCGTGCACCGATTTCAACCTATTTTCGACGATACGAGAGTTCGCTACGCCGAACGCACATACGTAGATCGCTGCACGTGCTGCAAATTATCTCTCGCCTCGGCACGTCGTGGCTGGCCAATGATTTTTCACCGAGCACTCCTCGCTCGCACGGGAACAAATGAAAATTTCTCTACGTTCCAACTCGTTTTCGTACCGTTCTAGCGCTTTCATTCAAGCTATTCGGTTTATCGCGATTTCCTCATTTTTTTTGCAACAATTTCAGCATTTTCCGGCTCTCATGTACCGTGT
This sequence comes from Solenopsis invicta, assembly GCF_016802725.1. Lineage (NCBI taxonomy): Eukaryota > Metazoa > Arthropoda > Insecta > Hymenoptera > Formicidae > Solenopsis > Solenopsis invicta. The sequence goes on along the minus strand of NC_052670.1, from coordinate 16,335,576 downwards.
AGCTCAATGAGAATTCCACGTTTCAACTATTGCTTTTTTCTCTATGTTTCATGTAAAATCGGAGAACACAATTAGACGTGTTCCGCTGTAATAGCACAGTCGTAATGCAAAAATTATGGACATTTCGTCGAATAAGAATCGGTTCATCTTAACATACGAAAATGTGATAAAAAAAAACTCATTTAGAACTGTGATCCATGAGATGAGAATTTTTTTCAAAATTCAATTTTTATCTCTATAGAAATACATGAATAACGAAAAGCATTCTTATTATATATAAGCAAAACTGTATCTAAGAGAACTATAAATCTCATCGTAATGTATTCGTTTAACTTTAACAGTGAAAGTGCTAATCTTTCGCATGAGACGAGGTTACAAAGGATTTAATAAGAAAAAACGTGTTGTCATAACTGATATATAAGTGCGCTATAAATCATGTGTTAAATTAAAATGTTGCAAAGCTTCCTTTAAACAAGCGTCTCGTTATCGGTTAGCACACGTATACGAGTATGTACGATAAATAGAATGCATTTCTCTCGTCTCACGTGTTTCGAGACAATAAAACGATAATCATTCAGCAATAAATTTCAAGGAAGTACAAAAACCTAAATTTTTTAGTATCAACTGTAACTTTGTTTTCTTGTGCAGCATTTATTATTCTACAAAATTTCGAGGTAACTGTCTTGATTTTGTAATTAATTTCTCTCTTTAATTAATATTTTTGAAAATTAAAATAGAGTTATTACCTTGAAATATTCAAAATATTAAAAAAGCAAATTATATTGGAAAGACTGTTAGTTGGTGTCAATCCGATGTTGTTGTAAGAGATATTACAACATATCGTTAAATACATGACGTAAATATTCCATTAATAAGAACCCAATATATTCCATATTTATCATTGCTTTGATATGTGAATTAGTCTTTTAAAATAATCTTCCTGCGCAGAACAATCGAACTCTTCTGCTATCTGTCATATAACGATGCCTTTCAGTTAAAAACTCTGGTATTTGCACTCGTGATATTTATGGAGCATTTTCCACGTGACGCCTATAACAACCAAGATAATATTGCCATCAAATCGTTACGGCTACAGGAAATTTTTTTTTTTGAATCGCTGACATCGCGGCGTATCCATTCATCATCATTCCATCTTCAGAAAAGTCGGCTGAATCAAATGCCACTTAATTTTGTAAAAACTTCATAATTCGGCTTCTTTTATCTTTGTATATGTATATACTCGCTATATTTTTTTTTACTCTGTGGTATTATTGATGTCGTTCGTGAGACAAAGCTATTCTTGGCGTTCGCGAGTTATTTTTTGCGGATATTTTTCGTGACGCTAAGATAAAATAAATAAATTGATCAGATAGGTGCTTGAGCAATAAGTTGATTATGAAAACGTGAGAGTAAGTACGCACATTGTATTAAAATTACAAAATCACGCTAATTAAATTTCTGTTAAACAAGCAGCAAATTCATACTTACGCATGGACGATTAACTTTATCGCCGAGTTTACGAAATAGTTTACAGCAAAAATCTTATCTTTCATTATGCATTTGATACGGTAAATGTGTTTGCGCATTACCAATATACACGTGAAATATTTAGAAATCGTTATCGACATTTACTATAATTTGAAAATAACTTTTAATTACGTTAATTTTTTATTATTTTCATCGTGTCACCTGTGGAGTTGATTGGGCAATCTTTAAATTAAGCACAGTAAAATTTGCATTAGTACAATCAATGTTGTAGACACACATAATCGCAAATAAAGAGATTAAAACTTAGTTTTGTACAATGAAGAGGAAAGCTTCATGTGAATTCGTTTACAAGATTTATTATTTCATAAACTAACAAATTAAGTATTTTGTTTATCATCACAAATGCGGATGAATTCATATTACGTAATGTGTATCTTATCTTAGCAAAGTCATCATTGTCGTACAACCAGACGCGGTCAACACATTTCTCGAAACTTGGAATCCGTTCTGATGCAATAAGAAATGTATGTTATGATATAAAATTTCGATCGATTAATCATTTACTTGCATATCACGCGCACAAGTGCGTAAACATTAACGGGCGTGGTATTTTCCACTACATGGCGGATAATGTAGAGGAAAGTCATCAATACTGACATGCCACTTTGTTTTCGAATAATAATTTTCAAACAAAAGCTAAAAATAAAACTTTATAAACACGAATATAAACCAGAAAGCGTCTTCTTTTAGATCGCATGGTAGGTATGGTGTTGTAATACCGTTTCGTATTTTTAGTAACGCTTTCGTAACATAATGCAAAAAGAACATCTTTGAGATACAGGATTCCAAAACTGGAACAATAGACAGAATTCACAGACACAGTACCACAGAGAGAGAGCGAGTAGTTAATTAAAATGAATTGACAAACCAAGTAATAAAATATATTTTTATCTATTAAACAATGAAGTTTATAAAATTAAAATGCTAAAATTGGACCCTCCTACTTTATACGCTTTTTGACGTATCTTATACGTGGATCTGCCGTAAACTAACACACTTCTCCGTGAAAGAGATAACTACGAAATCAATTACAATGTTGACAGATATTTCACGAACTTTTTTCACATTTTCTTTAATATTTTAAGATAAAAATAATACTGCAAGAATATATATATATATAAACGTGTATCTTGTTGTAAGCTTAAAATTAAAGTCTATTAAAAGCCTTTCAACTCATATATTCAGTTTGTCTGTGCTAGAGTTCAAGTTTTTTGTTCTGTTAAAAGGTTATTTTGCTATGCTTTCAAAAATTTATAAGTTCTAAGCGGTATATTTTGGCGAAAAAAAATCGCACGTTAACAAACAAAAATTAATTTTAAAGAAAAAGGATAGTACTATATGAGGCCATCGGTTGAAATATTGGAAATAATTTGCTTTCAATATTTTTTTTTTAATTTGAGGTGATAGATAATTTCTGCGGTCAGATTTATCTTCAGCGTACAAAATTACGATGAAAATTACTTATAATTTTTTAACAAACTTTAACATTCTCAATTTCACAGGCCTGTAATCTGAATATTCGCAATTCCAGGATTTATGACATAAACCTGTTTATATACCTAATCCTACAATTACGTTTTCTTATCTTTATTGTCAATTAATTTTTATAACTTCGCAAAAATAATTTTGATCGACATGAAATAATGCAAACGCAGAGAGATCGCACTGGAAAATGAAAAGTCGTCAAAAGTCTGTTTCAGCGAACTTTAGCATCAAATATCTGCGATTACACAAATTCGCGCTTCGTAGTTTTTGTAACCAAAGAATTACAATTATTAACAATATTACAAATATTATTTGCAATATTGAAAAGTTTTTCCACCAAAACTTTTCGTTAAGAACACGTGAAAGACTGGCGGTGAATGACGATTCAGTAGAAATTAATATTCATAGCGTATTTTCGTATTGTCGCGTGCTCACTAAAGTCTAATCTCTCGAGCAAATAAAGATTTCAAGTATGAATGTCATATCTAAATTACACTGCGTTATCCGTAAAAAAGAATTTTGGGCTTTTTCCAGCTTTGTGACTGACACGGATGCCGACTAACTTGACGAAAGAGTGTAAAAGTTTGTCACATGATGTATAAAGTCAATACATACACCCACGATCGATACACGCAGGTTATTTTTACGATGACTGCTTCATTTATTGGATCGATAATGCATACACACAGACGCATACAGACACATACCGCATCTTCGATGACTGACATTATTATTAGAGGTCTTAGGGAATACGATCTAAATATAGTTCGCGACGTTCAAATTTGTACTCCGCATTTTTGTAGAACGGAAGCAGCGAGCCGTTCGCCTGAAATTAAATTTCAGCGCGAACTTAAAATCAAACAATAGATAACGATACTACAAATATGGAGGAAACATTTCATCTTTTGCCATTGCTGGCTAGATACGAACGTTCTCCCACTAGATATTACCAATTTGAAACAATTACCTTCATTGCCGCGAGATCATTGTTACATTTTTATTTAACAACTGAATATTTTAAATAATTCGCAACGTATTTGCACGCGCGGTATGCGCTGGGGGAGCTTGAATTGTTTGATGGGCGGCCTTGATAAAACTCCCAATGCTCATACGAATCCGACCCAGGCGTACTGACGTACGATGTCTCAACTATCACGGAAGTGAATCGTTTGAAGTATACTCTCTGACTCGTTGTCGGCAACCGTTGATTTTGCACGATGCAACGTGCGAGTATTCGCGTTCGCGCGAGAATTTTGGCACAACAAAGTGCACGTTTTTCTCTTTCCTAACATGTGAAAACAATTGCGAATTGATTGTTTCGTAATCTATTATTATCCGATCAGCTTATCTTGGTCTTGCGTTAGCCATTGCCGCTTGCAAAGGTGGTAAGCAAGTTTGTCATCAAACGACATCAGTGATGTATTCAACACCTTAAAAAACCCAATTAAAAGATTCTGCAAAAACCCACCCAATAAAATCATACTTTTTATTTTTTAGAGAATTTGAAAAATTGTTCAATATGATTTAATTTTACCGAGGGGAAATTCACAGCCGGCATTGGTGTACAAAATTTCGGCAGTGGACTGCCGAAAAAAGTAAGCAGTGACCTATAATATTGACGGCATTGTCGTCAGTGGTTGGGGAGTGGTGAGCTCACTTCAGAGTCGGTTTTTCGATCATGGGGTTGAGCACAAAAATTTTTGAATACTTCGGGAAAGCTTTAGAATTCTTGTGCAGGCATTGGCGTATGATAATGGGCACGCGGTAGTGTTCATAATTGCATGGCATTGCCTTAATTTTAATATAGGATTGACGGCATTGTAGGCATTGACTAACAATAAGCATTGTCGGCAGTGTACAAAAATGTCGGCAGTGTTTTACAGCAATGCCAAAAATCGGCATTGGTGTACAAAATTTTGGGTTGTGAATTCCCCCTCGAATTTTACTTAATTTTTATCTCTTTTTGAATATCAATTTTAGTAAAAAAAAAAGTACTTTTTTTTAGTAAATTTAATTAATCTACTACATGTAACAAATACTTTTAATATATAATACTCAATACATAAATCATTTTTTCTCGAAAAATAAAATTGATCGATTTGGCATGGAATGTCCCTTAAATATGTACGTCAATTATACTAATTAATAAATTAATGTAAATCGTGAAATTAAATCAAATTAAAATCATAATGAATTATCAATTAAATAGCGAATTTTGTTAAACATTAGTGGATTATCAAAAATAAAAATGCATAAAATCCGAAGAAACTCAATAAGACCCACTAGGCTGATTTTTTCTTTTAAATTCAATTAAAAAAAAAAAACGCTTGTATATATGTGCATATATGTATATAATTCGTTATGACGGTATACATGTCAAGAAATATCCTAGTAACCACGTTTTTAACTCATGTTTTTAACATTTTACACATTTGTGTAATGTTTTTGCATTATACTTTAAAAAAGTGAATATACTGTATGGTACAAGCTACAGTCATCCTTTGTTATCGCTTTATGAATAAATCGCCATGCAAATTTAATGGCCGAAGCCGAGAAGCGTATCCCTGATTCCCATAATAAAGAGATGACTTGCAGCTTCGCCAGAATCTTTCAAACTTGTTGCAAAAGCCGTTTTCTTATTCATAGGTCTTCAAATGCCTGCGTAACAAATTCTCGGCGAGAGCCAATCGATTTCGGCGGAGCTTGTTTTCACACTCGAACGTCGATAAATTATCGCGGGTAACGTGCGAAGGCAAAAATAACGAGTAGTTAAAAATATCAAAAGTGCCCGAAGCGCGCTTGTTTGCAAATACGCCGAGCTCCTTTACGCATACAGCAGAGATATCTCGTACGTATGAACTCGGATACAATTAGGATAATATTGATTCTTTCACCTGTCAGCGTAAAAATATTTCGCGGACGATTCTAATAAAGGCGGCATCGCAATGCTACCGTACGTTCACGATCTAACGGAAAACAACAGGACGACCCGTTTCGTCGCCGCGATGAAACTTTATTTCCATCTTTTCAGAAACGGACGCGGGAGCGGCGCGTTGAATGTGCAACATGCGAGTCACGTCTCCCTCGATACTGCTCGAAATGAAAGGAAAACACGAGTTGGCTGCCTGATAGCGAGCACTTCGTATTTTCTGCATTCTGAAAATAGCGGGGTTTCGACGCGTCACGTACAGGAAGTCGAGCACAGGGTCTCGGCGCCGCGTTAACTCGCACCGGTTTAACTCGCGCGGGATTACAATGGATAAGTATGGGGTGTCTAAACAACGCGACAGAGATAGGGGGGAAAAAGTCGTTTCTGAAGCGAAATCGGAGAACAAAATACTCCGAATGTAAATGCCAAAAAATGATGGGCCAGTCCTTTTCTTGCAGAAACAAGAAACTGATAATAGAATCGATTAAATTTCAAAAGCTAAGAATGCGTCGTAAGAGGAAACGGCACTGGCTAGCGAAAATTTAATAATTTTTTGTATCATAAGAACGTATTACATTTCATCTTTTACTAGTTGTAAGACACTAAATTTTTTTTAAATATACAAGTTGCAATGCAACGCCAATTATATCGATTACTTAAACATGATGATTAAGGAATTTCGTTGTAACACTTTCTGTCATCGTAATTTTGACAAAAATTTTATCAATTCTTTACTCCAAAACAGTAATATCGTTATAGGTATTTCATAAATCATTAAATAAAGTGTATCAAGTTTCTTTCGTTTCCACCAGATTGCAGCACGTACAATCGGGAGCATTAATACCGTCAGGTGTGTTCGTATTAACAAGGAGACCTTAAAAAAAACAATTTACCTTACTAAAACAGAATACTTGAGCGATATTAATAATTATAAAAAAATATTTTTCTAATGTAATATAGAGAAATTTGATTTCTGAGTAGGTATCCCATAACATTAATGTCCGTGCATGCAACTGTCAGAATTATAATAAATGATAAAGAATAATCACCAATACTACAGGCATTTTTGTTTTTACATATTTCTTAAACAAAAGCTAAATAAAACTTCAAAAACATGAACACATATCTTCTATCAGATAACACAGCAGTTTTTGTAACAACGTTTAGTATTTTGTAATAATAGTTTTCGTAACATAATCCAAAAATAGTTTGAGAAATTGGGTCAAAACTGGCACAGTAGGCAGTAATGGCAGAATTCAGACACTCCTTCCCGTAGAAAAGGAGTCAACTAATAAAATAAATTAATATATTAATAATAAAGTATATTTTTACGTATTAAACAACAAAATGTATAAAAGAATTGAATCTAGCACCTTGTTAGTGCACATAGATCTGTCGCTTCTGACATTATTTTTCTTATCTCAAAGTATTATAAAGACAATGTGAAAAAATTTATTAAACATCTGTTAGCATTGTAGTTGAATATTTCGTAATCCTTGTCTATTCTCACGGAGAGGTGTACCGGTTTTACGCTGCACAGCGATTTTATGTTTCAAACCGCACTAAAAATAAAAGAGAAAAATATAAACAGAAGTTTTAGGAAGCTACAAGCGTGATCCAATCTTAAAATATTTAATTTAAAATAATGTAATATTATCAATAACATATCCACTAGTGTTTATAATTGCAAATGGGTAAACAGCAGTATTTGATTAGTAAACGGTAACAAATGTAAATGGATGTCATAAAAAATATTTTACAAATTTATAAAGAATGTCCAACGCTTTCATGTGCGGATAATGAGAAATTGCACGTAATAGAATCTCAAAATCCTCGATACACTTACAAAATATATGTAAATTTCAACCTGATCTTTCCGAATGACACATAGGGGGGTACTCGAAGGTTCACGGAGAAAGCAAGAATAAAATTATAGCAGCCAGAAATTGTGGAAGTAAGAAATTGTAGTACTGTAGGTATAATCGCCGTAACGAGATAAGAATTTCTAAGGCAGATAATCAAACATTGTTAGCTCTTCAGTTATTTTTTGCTTTGCATAATAATTACTTGGTAAGTTACTGAATAACTCTCAAACTATTATTTTAATTATCTCTACCTGTATCGTTATTCTGTACGTCCAATGTTTCAAGAAAGAAAATGATCACTATAAGCCCTTTTTCTCTTGTACGCAGCAAAATTAATAAAATTATTAAAGTTATTACTAAGACACTTTATCCTAATGTGCCTAAATGACAAGGTTTAAAAACTTCGTTGAGCGATTGAAATTCTCGTTTTAAAAGATACAGATAATTCATTTAAGTTTGGCATGCTGAAGAAAAAATTTCTAGTGAAACACACACACTGAAAGAATAAAAAATGGAGGTCTGCGAATTTCCTAGTAACCACTATGGACCGCATTAAGAAAATTCGAACCTTGACTGACGCTTGTCTCGACAAAGCTAGTCAGGTGCAAACTGCAGTCCCCTCGCCTTCGCAACCACGCCAATGTGGGCTCGTGCACCTGTGCAGGCTGCGAAGGTGCGTTGCAGCTTGCGTGCGTGATATTGGTATACTGGTTACATATACAAGCAGCAACAGTGAAAGGAAACCAGCAGCGAAAACGCGCCGTTACGCGGTTGACAGGCGCGCGGCTCGGTTCGATTACTTCTCGCAGGTTTTCCTCCGTTCGTCCGTCGCGAAGGCGGAGAGACTTGCAGCTTTCGTAATATTGGAAAGTACTCGGCACATTGTCCCTTGAGACTGAGATACGATAATAATAACGCGAGGTTTCCGGTGTACTCGCCACAGCTTCAATGCCCTGCAACGATCCACGGAGAGAATGCAGCTCTCCAGGCGAAAGGAAGAACATTTTGTGTTCAAGAATGATATTACTTCGAATATTAAAATTTATGTTGTAATATAAAAATGCGACGTATTTAATAAACTATTTCAATGCAGATTATAGAAGAAATTATTTTTCTTGTTATGTGCGATTTGCTTAGTAAATCTTCACGTGTAAATTTCTTAAATTAAAATTAAACCTTTCTTAATTGTCATTATTGCCCGAATTATTCTCAAGCTTTAATTGTTATCGATTTACTCAATATCATTGTATATAGGATATTATTACGAATTAAATATTCGGCGATCAAGTAAGCCCGTTTCGTAAATGTTTTTATAAAACAAACTGTACAATGAACAGCTAGACAGCTGTACTCTTCTCTCGCTAGAAATGCTATACAAAACGAACAACTTCGAAGAAATTCTGACCATTACCTCTTAACGCATACGTATTCGAGAAAAAGATGTGATAAATTATACAAGATAAATTGATTAAGACTTAAATAAACATCGATTGATTGCCGGAAAAAAGCGCTAGAAAATGATAAACAACGAAAAATAAAAAACTAGATAATAAAATAATCACACATTAAAAAAACATGAGAAAAACATCAGCTTGACAAAAAAGTCACGGTCGTTTTGACTTTTATTATGTAAATGAAAGTTTTTGCTTTATATGAAAAATTTATATGCCTTTCATTTACATATAGCCTTGGCCAAAATTTATAAGCACGTACACTGTCTTCATTTAGCTGAAAATTTTTTATCTGTATTATTTCAAATTGATTACTGGCGTATATCATACATAAATTCAAAGGGTTCTTAAAATAAAAGATAATTCGTATTTCAATTTCTGTTTAAATCTTTCCAATTAAAAGTATATAAAAAATATTAAGTGTCTTATAATTTTGGTTAAGACTGTAGGAAGAATGACGTACATGATTTGTTTTGCCAACCTAATAATAAATTTATTTTTTCATTATATTAAATAATGCTTTAACGTAATCAACTTTTTAAAAAATATTTCATAAATTCATAAATTCACAATTTCATGGCTTCAAATTCATTATTATTTTACAAAATAAAATATTTACGTTACGTAATTGTTTTTCACACTTTCGCAGATTAATGCAATTAATTAATTAGTAACACCACTCAACTCTCGAATTTAAAATGTTGGATAAAATTATGTGGCAGTTTTTAAGAAATAAATCCGCAAGTTAACGATTATAAACCTACGAAATTATTATTCTTCGAACCCCAAGTTTCCGAGAGAGCTTTGATGATTTCACTCTCAAGATTGATGTGTGATCATATATCATACGTTTAATACGTTTCTACGAAATGGATTCAGATTTTTCATCACGTTTCCTCGTTTATACACGATATTAAAATTAGCTGAAATTTCGAATGTTGCTAGGCATCAAAATCCGAAAGAAAAATGGTGTCCTTCCTCGCTTAATTGTGTCATTCATATTTTTAATCCTAATTATTATTCACTTATTATTGTTTATAATACGTCGCTTAAAGAGAAACATTTTTCCTACATATACTGGTTATTGCGATAAATATCATAGCATTCTTCGGTAATCGGATTGGTAAGATGCCCGCACGAAACGTAGGAAAATCCAGATTCGAAATCCAGCTGAGATGATTTTCGTAATAAATTCTTTACAGTGTTTTGTTAGCATCAAACTATTATTAAATTGCTTGTTGATGTAATTCGTGATATTACGTATTTAATCGGTTTGGCACAAATTGGAAATTGTAAAAATTCACATAAATATTACAATATTAGGCACCAAGACCCGTCTCGGCCGAAAAATGGCACTCTTCTTCGCTTAATTGTAAAATTTATTGCAATGTAAATAAAGAAAAAATAAAAGTAATCAACGAAAATTTGTTGAGCTACAAAAGTTTATAAAGTACGACCATCAAGTGATTAATGAGACAAAATTGATATCATTTCGTAAATTTGTTTGTAATAATTAAGTACAAATCTATATGCTCTCGCAAAAAAAAAAAAAACAAAAAGCTTCACTAGCCGGCATTGGTGTACAAAATTTCGGCAGTGGACTGCCGAAAAAAGTAAGCAGTGACCTATAATATTGACGGCATTGTCGTCAGTGGTTGGGGAGTGGTGAGCTCACTTCAGAGTCGATCATGGGGTTGAGCACAAAAATTTTTGAATACTTCGGGAAAGCTTTAGAATTCTTGTGCAGGCATTGGCGTATGATAATGGGCACGCGGTAGTGTTCATAATTGCATGGCATTGCCTTAATTTTAATATAGGATTGACGGCATTGTAGGCATTGACTAACAATAAGCATTGTCGGCAGTGTACAAAAATGTCGGCAGTGTTTTACAGCAATGCCAAAAATCGGCATTGGTGTACAAAATTTTGGGTTGTGAATTCCCCCTCGGCTCTCGCAAAAAAAAAAAAACAAAAAGCTTCACTTTCTGAAGCATTATCAATCATTCTTCTTTTTTAATTATCAATCTCAATGCTCAATCAAACTTGACACCAACCCTGTGCATTTCAATTCTCCGCGCACCTGTCGCAAATAAACGACCGATATCATCGCCACTTTTATCCAGCTTCTTCACTCGTGCGAGGACTGATTTTTTTTTTTTGTTCGTCATTATCCACAGATGACAAACTGGTTCCAGTAGTTTCAGCGGATCGTACGCATTTCAATCTTCGCAAAAAATTACGACAAAAAGTATACCTATATATTCGCCAGTACGCTAACTGTTACGATTGAAGTGTCCTAAATAAATTTTTTAATAAATCATTATTATTGTTCAGCAGCTATAGCTGCGTCCCCACGTTGCTACAACCCGACGCAGTCAATTACGACGATTACGGCCACTCCGGGGAAAAACGCTCGCGGCATAGAAAGGCTCGGTCGTTCGCAATAGTGATCTCTTGTTTTCTTACCTGGAGTCTTACGCGCGCCCTGGCGTAGCGTTCCGAGCGTTTAACGTTGGCGTTCGACGACGGAGGAGGTACGTCGTACTCGTTCCTGGCTACGCGCGTAGACGGCGGAACGATGGGATGGCCGTTCGCGACGGCGGAGGTCATTGTCGAGACGTTCGTCGAGGGCGCGTCTCGGTGGCTCTTGGTACGTCGCAACAGTCGACGCACCGTGTTCTTCACCGTCGCGGCGATGTGCGTCCCACCGCCACCGCCGCCGCGATCGCCACCACCGCGATCACCCTCGTGGTGACGATGGTGATGATGCTGACTCATCGTCTTGTTGTAGTCCACCACCTTCCTGACTCGCGTCGACGCGGGCACGGGTGCCACCTTGTGGCCACCCGTTTCCATCACGTACATCGTATCCACGTGCGGAGCAATCCTGCCGGATTTCTTGCCGTGCGGCCGCCGAATGGACGATGGTGACGAAGACCGGGGGAGAGCGTTGCCTTCTGTCGCGAAATGGAATGCTCCGCCGCGAGCGGGCTTCACCGTTCGATACTGTGCACTAGAATGCCGATTCCCAGATGCGATTCGATGATAAAGAACACGCGACCTTCCTTCCGCGGGAAGAAATTTCTCTTTTCTATATATGTAAAACGATATCCCGAGGAACGGATACTACTTGGCGATTATTAAAGAAATTGCGCACTTATAGACAGTTCTGCTAGACCTTCGTTCACTTCTTCGCGATTTCAATATCGGAGAACGTTCGCTCTGGAAATATTTGTATTCTTTGTTTTTCGCTCTTGAAAGGAATATTTCTTCCCCCTCTTCTCTCTCTCTCTCTCTCTCTCTCTCTCTCTCTTCCTCGCAATCTCGAGCCTAATGCTGCAACACTTGCCGCGTAATATACCCTTTGACGACGGCTCCGTTTTGCTCTCGCGGTAACCGTTCTGTTGTTCTTCGGCTACCGCTACGCGTAACGCGATTTCGGAACGCCTTCGCGGAAAGCCAAGATCGTACCGTGAATCACGGTGCGCGCGTTCCGATCGCAAAAGTTTTAGGTATCTTTGTTACCCGCAGTGAGAGAAAGTCGGTTCGATCTTTTCGTTCCTTTCACGATACTCCTCGCGGTTTTCTGCTTCTCCCCCTTACTACGTAACACTTACTACGAGATCTCGATAGCCTCTCGTTTCCCAACGGACGGGGACGCGGCCGTCCGAGCGCAGCTGCGGACCGTCCGGCAATTTTACGAGCTCCACGCGCTCGAGCCGCTTCTGCGAAGCGCGCAAAATCCGCGCGTTCGAAAGGAGAAAGCGGTGCAGTTCGTTTCTAACATGTCACGTTTACCGAGCAATTATCAATTGAAATTAATTCAGGTACGTTCGATCTCCTCTTCCCGGCTTGGAAAGAAGATTCTCAGCGTCACTCTTCCTCGTCGAGAATGCGTCCTTTTAAATTTCCCGTGAACCGGTCGTTCAACTCGTTCGCCGCTCGGCGGTCCGGAGTTTCCCCAAACGTTAGGCCAAACTTTCGAGCAATTTAGCCGTGGTATGGCGGAACAAAGTTGCCGCTTGGCAAATTGCGACCTTGCGGACTGTAGCGGTTGCGCGCGGTTACATCGACACTTTCGGAGAATCAGTTTACAATTCACAGCTGCGATCGCCCCCAACTATTTCCCTCGCGTGCCGGGCCTTTCGTCGAATTACAATGAAACGGCCTCTCTCGACCTTCGCACCTTCGCTATCTGCGGAAATGAGTCCATGAGGAATTTGACAAATTTCCGAGCTCCCATGCCACTCGGGCGATTGCGATTCGACATTCGCGACACCTTGGGCAAATCGACCTTCGTCTCGAAAACGTCGTAACGCAAACGGGAGGGAGGGACGGGAGAGCTATCTCGATTGATGATAACGCGGTTACAATGGCACGACGATGGCGGCACGACGACGAGACGTTACGCGGCTTCAATCGCGACGCGGGACGAGACGGTGATTAATTAGGTTTGCGCGCGGCGCTTTTCCATTGGCGTTGGCTTCATCAACAAACGTCACGCGCGCCGCTCGTTTGCACGAATTCGGACCCGACGACGGATTCTACATGAGCGTTGTGTTGCTCGCAGGTGCTGCTGCCGAGGTTGACGTCCCCGGCAGGTGGAAAACGCGAATCTTTTATCGTGATCCGCAAATATTTAAACAGCTTATCGCGAACGTCACATGCAATTTAAATTAGAGGCAATTAGGAAGTTTCTGAAAGCAAAATCAAAATTTCATTCATCTTAGGGGAGCAGATTGTTAGAAATTACATGCTGATGGAAGTAGATCTCTCGCGATGATCGCGCTGACGAAAAAATTATATGAACGAAACGCAGTGTTTGTCTATTTATACTTATTTATTGGTGTTAATTTTTTTTAGATATTTATTTTCCCTCTGTATATATTTTGCATTATTATAAAATAATTTAAGATAGAAAAAGTTTATTTCTTCTTCCGAGGCTACTCACTGGTTATCTAAAAATAATATTTCTTACTTTAGATATTTAAAAAATAAATTTGTTGATATACTGAATTAAAAAGATATGAGCATTCCAACAGCTGTGTGTTTGCAAATTGCTATTCAAAAGCATCTCGTTGTCAAAGGAAATTGAAAGATATTCTGATCTGCACAGTATTTTGCATTGTAGGGAACCTAAGTGCAAAGGCACCTGGATACGGCTCGTTTATCGATCCCGTTCCTTAATGCTGAGACCTTAAAATTTCCCGCGTAGAGAATGGATGAGATACATCACGGTACAAATAAATTAGTCAGGGGTCATTGCACTCGACGAACCTTTCCGGAAAGTTACGACGAGAGAGTCCATTATCGAAATTGTCTGCATTTCCAAATCAATTCAAACAAAGCAGTCATCTTTTCAAGCCGTGAACTCTTAATTCGTCTCAAACTGAAATCCAGTCGCGAATGACGCACGCGTCGTTAAATCATATTTTTATTGGCGTAATATAATATAATGTTTCTATGGCTTTCCGTTAGTGTTGCGCTTTGATAACTCAAAATTATGTAGACAAAAATAAGACAAATCACATGTAAATATATTAAGACAAAGACGATTTAATTTTAATTTATCTGGATGAAAGATAAAATTACATATAGTTTATCTAGATAATTTGTAAATAATATCGTTATTGAGTAAAATCATTATAATTTACGCTATGAAGACAATATGTTTATATTTTTATCTCTAAATTTTTATTTCCTAAAAATAAAAGTTCTTCAAATAATTTAATCTGACAAAAATATTTCCCTTTGGATTTGAATTAATACGCAAATAAAAGTCAAAGTTAAAATAGAAAGAATATATAATGACTGACATAATTGCTTGTAAGTTTTCAAATTTAAATTTTTTGCGCGATTTTTATATTTATATACTACTACTATTGATCTTTGCGATCTGATCTGCGTTGCGATATGTACTACTAGTACTAAAAATCTATATTTCAAGTTACTACAGATTGTCAGTATCGGCAGTGAATTTCGGAACGCAACTCACTTTGAAAAATTCTCCTATTGGAATAAATAATTTGGAGGTTGTGGCTAAAGACAATTTAATATACTTCATTCTCGCTTTTGTTTAAATTATCGTAGATAATTTGAAAAAGAGAACACAATTCTTCAATCTAAAATAAAAATGAAGAACGTACCTTGTAATAATGTAGATAAAAATAAAGCTATTTATTTACAAAATTACCTAGATAATTTCATTTAAATAACAACAAACACTGTGCCACGTAAATGTATTTTCGCACAAGTTTCTCGGAGTTTAAGTCAAAACGTCAGACGCTACGAAACGCTATATTAAATCCATTCACCAGACACTCTGACAAAAGAAAGATGATTGGAAATGCGAAATGATGTCATTTGACGAGATAAAAATCGATGACGTTACGTTGCCGCGGGATCGACGTAATGCAACAAACGCGGTGAGAGGATCCGTTAAAGTCGGAGCGAGCGCTACTTCTACAATCGGAATAATTAACACTTTATGCACTTTACTCCGTCCGTGGGCGCGATAACGCGTGTTATACTTGTGAAACATGCGAAGGGAAATTCTTCAAACACACGGACCGAATCCAAAACCTACTTTCAACACACGCCCTAATTAAAATTTCAAAACGGTTATTTGGTGAAAACCATTTTACTTACGAACGTGGAAAGCGTTATAGAATTAGTGCAAGTCACATAATTTTGATCGTTAAATTTAATCGCACGTCGTTACAAGTAATCGCGTGAAAAATGCGCGTTAAATTAAAGTCGTCAAGATGATTATCGTAAAAGAGAATGCCGACGGAAATGCATATTCCGCATAAAATTATCGAGAAAATTACGCTCTTTAAATTTGCCGGAATTAATGTCACTCATAAAAATTTATTTAACTCCTCTCAATACATATTCCGCGGCGTATATATTGACGATGGGACATTTCCGCGGAATGTTAAGTAAAGCATTGTAAATGATTTTAATCAGACGCGTAAAACGCAAGTAATGCAGTAGACACGACGTGATCTCATTATTATTTCCGGCACGCCCGTGAATGTTCGAAGGTTACGCACTCGCGCTATCTGTTCGTAATACCGGCTAGATGCAGAATGAACTACGTACGGTGCTGTACAACGTAGATATTACGGTCATCGAAGTGATTTAACGGTCTATCGTGGTAATATCGCTGTTACGCTAACTCGTGCCGAAGCGAACTGAATTTTCTGGCGGACGCTCACCCGAGAAATTGCGAGAGAATATCGCGCGGGACTAATATTCATGGATTCGCTCTGTTCGCAATATCATTAAAACGTTCGGGCAATCATCGATCCAGTTCGCCGCGGTGGTTCTTCTATCAGACATTAGAGCATCTAATCGAATATTATGTAACCTCGCGTGATCTGCGGATAGCTGTTCCGCGAAAGAGAAAGAGAGAAAGAAAATTGCTCTTCAATAACGTCGGTTCACTCGGGGCCATTCAATGGCCATTACATCAAAGAAAAAATAAAAGAGAAGAGGCGCCCGCATCTCTTAAAATACAATTCAATTAAACTAATCACCTGCGATCAATCGCGATCGAGCGCGAAACGATATTCTTAATGCGAAAGCTTGCAAGGTCAAGGTGCAATATATACATCGAAAACTTTCCTAAAGCTTTGCTATAAAGCTACATCGCTTCGACCTGCGCTCGGAAAAAAACGGTTGCGACAAATTGTTGAAATGCTTAAATTCAGACAAAACTTATACACATACGTTACGTATATGTAAAATGTTACATGCATACGAAATTTAATATTGGCGCGTTTAAAATAACAGGACACCCTATCCATCGATAGCGGAGATAGGATAGAATTACAACGGATATCCGGCCGTGTCATGAATAACGAACGGCGGGCTTCTCTTTCGGGCGCAGTCGTAAGAGGTCGACATTCCTAAGCGCGCAGCATGAATCACCCATCATGATGGAAAGACATGACAAAACCAATAATTTCCATGTAAACACGGACGAGGGACCGGCTTCTCTCTGGGAGACATTCGATTCGGAAATGGCAAGTGCAACACGCGATTTATAGTTTCGTAATCGCGATTTGTTACGCTGTTAATCAATAAATTCACTCTCCGTGGTTTAATATTTTTTTTTCGCTGCTTTTCTTGCTCAACCAGTCACTGGTGCCAGGTCACGGATACCGTTTTTGAAAGGTTTTTTGCGCGAATTCTAAAAAATCTGAAAAAATTTTATTCTACCAACAGACCAAAATACGATTTCATAATTATTTTTTATTATATCTCTCATTCGGCATTGATTTTTACGTAATAAATATTAGAGAGTGTAGCTTAATGTTTCAGGTACCTATTACTACAACGTTTAAATCTCACCAATAACAAAATTATTACAAGCCTTTTTGCAGAATACTGCAAGAAAATACTTGTCAACTAACTAGTCATCTAAATCGTATCGCCTTTGAAAGGATCAAATTTATCTTTAATTATTTAATAAAATAATTAAAAATATAAGGAATCATGAACTACTATTTATTTTATTAATAATTTATTAAATAGATCAAATATTTAATAAACGATAATAATGAAAAGATAAAGACGTCGAAATAAAACTGGCTTAAATATATATATTTTTTTGGAATTGTTACATTTTTAAACAAACAACATGTAATTAAATCAGGACTCTCAAAATTTAAACAATAAAAAATTGAAAATAAGGCTACTGAGAGTTGGCGCGGGTATAGATGGGCAATCACAATTATGAATATTATTATAAATATGTATGACTCAATCGTTTCTTACTTTGTAGACTGATGACGGCTAGACATTTTTCAAGATTCCATTATCAATACGCTGATTGTGAAGATGACTCCAAAGTGAGTCAAAACGTTCGCTTTTGTCATTTAAAATAAATAAATATTTATAATAATATTAATAATTGTGATTACGCATCTACACCCGCGCTGGCTTTATTTTCAATTTTTTATTATCACATTTTTATTCATATCAATAATTAGTTTTACTATTAGATATCATTTATCAGTCTTATATTAACATTATTTATTGTGATAAAATTTGAGGCAGTATGATTTAGGAAACGTGATAGATTAAAAAAAAATTAATGTAATCTTTATAATAATGCAATTAATATAAAATATTCTACAACAAACCTTTTAGGAAAGTATAAAAATTAAATATAAAACTGTATGATTACATTATTAGCAGTTACACAAATTAATCAAAAATTAACATTAGGTGTGTCTGACTTTTTAAAGCGTTGCTAGCACGCACAAAACAAGATCCCATTAAACTTTTGCCCATATTACTTATTTCTCATTTATTTCATACATTTGTCACTTCAATATGCCAAGTAAACTGCCAAGTAAAATATTGATAAACTCTCCTCTACGTGATATGAATGTTTAAAAACAAACGGATTAAAAACAAAACGGGACTGATAGTTTATCGACGTCGTTTTAAGTTTATTTAAAAATTTCATATCACCTTGAGCCTCGGGATCGCGGATTAATGAAATAGTATGCAGATTCAATGAGAAAGTTGCAACGAGCGACGTACAGCGAATCGAAAATTCCACTTGCTTATATGTGCCTGACGCGACGACGCTCAAGGGGAAGGAAGGCGATTTCTCGCCAGTGAGAAGAAATTACAACGCGTCCTCGTGGATGCGTCCAGGCGACGACGACGTCGCAAAGGACGGCCGGCGTCGACGCGTGTGTGCGTATTGCGCATGCGTGTGAGCGGGTCTCCTTGAGCTCGGTAGTGCATATCTCCGTTGTACGATGCACTCTCTTTCGCTGCCTACGCCGAGCACGGCCTGGCAGGGCGAGGCGAAGGCAAATTCCACGATATTGTTTTTTTTTTTCCCCTTTTTCGCACGAAGGGCGGAAGAATTCGCATTTGCGAGCCATCGAGCCGGCGGATGAGCCTCGATGATGGGTGGACCGAATGCAGATAATGATGAGAAGAAATGGTTGAGAAAATAACGATTCAGGCCGTGATTTCTTGCGACGCACGTTTTTGCGAACCTCTCGAAACCGCTAATTATAATTTATAAACTCTGTGATTTTCAACTTTCTTATAACAAAGTAAACGTAAGGAAAATATTCCTGGCGAGGTATGTAAAACGTAAAGAAAAATCAGGAAAGTACAAGTAACAAAGAAACAGAGCTTAGACTCGCTATTACTGTTATTAGAAGCTGACTGTTATTTATCATTCTTTCAAAAGTTGCAATGGATCGCGTTCACCGTCACTAGCAGCTGATAGAATTGCATGCTGACGCAATGGGCGTGTTGAGTCGACCGCGAAACATCACATCGTCACCACCCACCGTACAACAGAGTCTTGTGTACTCGTGTAGATTGCTTCGAACATCGATACGAAACACAAGTTGCATTGAGATCGTAGAGTCGATATCTACAGATTGGATCACCACGTGTATACAAATGGAAAAAAAGTAAATAAATAAAAGTGATAAAGTTTTAGGGCGTATCATAATTTGATAAGTTGGTCAAAAGTCTCCGTGTGTGTCACACGTCCACCTTTGCTACGAAAAATTCGTGGCACAAGCTTAATTTGTAATTGATGTGTTCTTGAAGACATTGTCATTTATTTATGTGTTTTTATTCATTTTTCCTGCTTAAATAATCTTGTGTATATTTTTAAACAAATTATGACAATGACTGATACAATTCAAGTAAATGAAGTTTTACAAAAAAACAAAAACAATTCATTTATCACAATTATATAATTATACTGCAATTACTATTTCTTCGCGTCTAATATCTTTTTATTCAATACTCCTCTTTTTTAGCAGCACATTAAACACTGGCGCCAAACTTTCTTCGCGTAGTATGTTTTAATAATATTATTTTAAGATAAGAGATCTCGAACGATAAACGGTACTTGTAACGCACATTTTTCACCGGAAAAATGCGCTCGCAAAGACCTTCGAGACGGGAGTGATCACAAGGAGCGTTTTGTGCGAACATCGGAGAATCACAGTGCCACGACTTCCTAATATTGTTAACATAAACGAGTTAATACTATTCTCGAATGGACACGCGAGGAAACCGGAAAAGTACAGTGATGTACATCGCGTGAACGTTTACAGTACGCGCAAAAAAATAATGCGACTCTCACAACTGCAATTTCAATTAGAAAATACCTTCGAACCAAAAATGAGGTTTTTACGTATTATTATTAATAAATTAGTCATATTGTGTTGTTTAGAGGACTATTATTTTATAATATTAAAACAAAATATAATATTTTAGGTAATTAAATTTTTTCAAGAGAATTAAATTATACACAGAAAAAATTTGTATCATATCAACAATTTATTGTTTCATGTGTAAGCAAAAATAAATAATCTCTCCTTAAAAAAATTTAATATCTTAAACAGATATAATTTGCTTACACGGTGAAACAAAATTTCTTCATGTTAGCACAAATTATGTCTGTTTAAGATTATAAATTTTTTCAAGATTTGATATTTTTGCTCATATGTGAAACAGTAAATTAATTTTTTTTCTTTGTATACGTGCAAAATTATCATTATTTTATATATAAGCAAGAGTATAATTTCTTGCTTATATGAAACAATGATTGGAGAGAATATATTAAAAGTTTTAATTCGATACTGTTTTCTTCTGCGTGCAGTAACTTTAACATAGTTTGTATCACCACGGCAACAATATTTGTGCAACTATTAATTTATAATAATATAATAGACTCTACTGCAAATAAGTTATGATAATTACATATTTCCAGTTTACGCTCAACCAATTAAATATACAACCGGAATAAGCATGATAACAACGGAGCAATGCTGCAGGGCCCTATGAACGAGAACGAGGAATCTCGACTTCGAATCTCAATTGGTTCAACTTTTCTATCATTTTCTACATTTGCATATTATTCAACAATTTTATTAAATAGTTAATATATTTACATAATTCAAATAGTTTATAACTGTTTTTATTATAACTTCGCAATAAACACTTGCAATGCTATTTGTTGGCAAATTTATAGTTGCTGACAGAATTTTGCTCTCCGAGTGTAGCAAACACAACAGTGGTCAGAAGAGAGTCGCATTGTTTGACACATACTGTAGAACGTCGGGGAACCGATGATAACCGATGATTATGTATGAGATACGTCACGATAATGCGTATACATCATAAACAGCGTCGCGCGAAAATAGTGTTTTCCAACTTTCAAGTAATAACCGATAAGTTTGGAAAGCAAGTTTCAATCTTGAGATATAAGTAGTAAATCGCAGTTACGAGTGAAAAATGTGCAGAATAACAATATATTTTTATAGCATAATTATCGCGTACATCGACTATAATAAGATATGGGCGGCTTGCAAAGAAATAGGCTGTACTGATAGGCGATTGAGCGAGTTAATGAAGCTTGGGCCGCATAGAAGCGTCCCAATCGTCGGAGATAGATCGATCGATAGATTTCTTTAGTCACCCACCCAGCAACATCGCGATAACGTTCCGCGCACTCGTTACCCGAATGGACCTGTTGCACCCCCTCGGAGGCGCAAATTAATAAAAGCAGTGCGTGCCACGCGTCTCGGGGGAGTCGGGCGCTGCCGCGCTCTTACCACATTCTGCTGCAAATAGATAAAACTGCGAGTCAGAAGGCCAGCTAGACGTGTGAATCGGCAACAAACCGGTCGCGGTAGAAGAAAGGAATTCGGTTTTTTTGCAACCGCACACCCGCATCGAACGCGTGAATGGTTAGGATACTATCGCAGGAGGCTAGTCGATTGTCTTCGGTAGACGTGCGCGAGAAATCCGATGGACCGATTTACAGAAGTACTTCCAAGTGAGCGGTTGCACGCTCTAGAAATACAAGAAACGAGAAGTTATCTCTTCCCGCAGAAAATGCGGAAACCTCTATATTATGTTACACTTGCGCACAATTCTTGTATCTTTTCCACGCTTCATTTGTTGTAGGTATATATTTAATTTATTTCAGAGATTTTATTAAAATTTTCTCAGATTAATGTAACGTCATTTATTTTCATGTCATTTATTAATCGCTGTGCTATTTCGATATTCACGGTAATATAAAACTGTCAGAAAAACAATATATCAAAAATATATATAAAATAAAGAATTGTACGTTAAATTACCACCAAGTCTTCATCAGCAGTGATAAATGAGTATACATTTTTATTATAACGGTTTCATGACAATGATCCAATAATAAACATTCAGTAAGGTGGGTAGACAATTTATTTCACATATAAATCTATCAAAGGTTGACAAACTATTTATTCAGGTAATAAATAATCTTTTCGGAGCCTCTCGCCGATCCTTCTTCGGTATCGAATTACATATTTTGAAGCAAAAATAACTTAAATAAAATTTATAGTCAAAATAAATAAAAAACAAGTTGTAAAATTAAAGTCAATAAATAGTGACGTTATGGCAGTTAATTTGTTTGTCATTTATTGTTTTTTGTTTAATGTCAATTGGACTTTGGTTCTCAAGACTATTTGCTGATGTTAACTTACTATTTATCAACGTTAACTTTTTAACTAATTTTGTTTAGTTTCGATTATAGATTTTGCGTAAGTTGTTCTTTTGCTTTAGGATATAGTGATTTGTTAGTGAAGGAGAGACCAGTTAGGCTCCGAAACGTTTATTACTTGAATAAATAATTTGTCAACCTTCGACTTATTAAGTAAAATAAATTTTCCATCTATTTTATATCGAATGCTCATTATTTGATCGTTACCATAGACATTATTATTTGACATGTTTTATTATCATGACTATGCCACGTCGATTAATGAATGACTTCTTAAATATATCATATTAATTTGTTGCTGGTCTTACCGTTCCCTACATTGCATTTCCTGCTGTGCATAACACGTTTATCTACGACTTATTTTTTCAGACAACTCATTTAAATTAAATTTTTTTTTTTAATTCGGATCCGGTTACTTGCAGCGCCTTCGACGTTATCAAAATTTATTTTACACGAGTTTTATGTATCTTATACGTTTCTACATTTGATAAGCATACGAGCGAGTCATTAATATTCATATTTATATAACACATTCATCGTACGAACGTCTCAAATCCGGTTTCACCTATGACAGATAATTTGCTGGAGGATAAAATTCCTATTCCTTCTTTTTTTTTTCTTTTTCTTTTCCCAGCTGAAGAAGGAAGTAAATGATTATTCAATGAAGTCGCGCTCCTCGACGAAGAAGACGTTATTCGTCGTCGGTGAGCCCGGAGTATCGTCGAATCTCTTTCGTCGAACCAGCGGCGCGACGATTCCCGTGCGCCATGACAAGCTGCTCGGGCCTGTCTAAGACCGGAGCTTGCCAATTGTCGGGCCAATGTTTACATCGCTGGTATTAATATCAACGGAATAATACGCCGGCGTGTGTTATCCCTCGACGACCGACGACGTCACCCCGGGATACGCGCGTCACGCGCGTAAATTTCCAGGGCGAGAGAGAGATCAACATCGTTTCGCCGCGCGTTGGCTATCGAAAGCGAGATACACCGTGGATTACGGCATACTAAACCCGTACGAGCAACAAACAGCCGTATTATCGGAGCGCGCGAGAGGCGTCGTCGGTCGGACGCGCAGAGGATGAGCAGATGAAACGTCTCACGGTGCACCATCAGCGGACCAACAAATTCCACCGATCCCGTGCGCGTCGCGCGATTGCGGAATCGTCCTTTCACTTTCCGCACGCGGAACAGATGCATCGGCGGATGCTTCCGCTCGCGTCACACATCCCCGCGGTGCCGCCACGCAGTCGGGAACGAAGTACTATACGCGGCGATGAATCGTTATTAGAGAATACGGACGAGTCGTATCCTTGACATTTCGCTCGACCGACACACGTGCGCGTCGTCGATATACCGTAATTATCGCACGCGTTTTCGGTTTCGCTAGTTCGACAGTGATGTATCGGTTATAGGTATACACGCGACGCAAACCCACCGCGAAGAAGAAGAAGAAGAAGAAGAGGAGGAGGAGGAAGAGAGCTTTCCCCGATTTTCCATCCACGCCGATGTCTCTCGTCGCGAGACGTTTACCGTGTCTTTCGATCGAAGCGCGAGAGAAGAAAAAGCCCGACGACGATCGTCCGTGCAAAGCACCAACACACACCGGCAATCGCGCGTCCAACGTGCTACTCGATCGCGAGTCTCGTGCTAACTGAGCGCGTGGAGCGTCGAGCGGGGATACGCGAGCTCTCTTCGTCGCTGGATCTTGCCAGTGAGCGTGATACGCGCTGCTCTCGCCCGCCCGTCCGCCCGCCCGCCTCGTGCGTTGCGCCACATGCATGCGTGCCTGCGTGAGTGCACGCGTGCAGGTGTACGTGCACACACACACACACATACGCACGCACGCGCGCGCGCGATCGGCAGCCTCCTCGATCGGGCTTCAATGAGATCGCGAATCGTTTACGTATGAAATTGACAGAGGGTAATTGCCGATACAAAACTTCTCAACCCCTCCCTTTCTCGAATACTAAACATTGCACTGGATTAATGTTGATAAAAACGTGATCTGCGTAGATAAATAATTAAAGAAGTAGAAAATAGTTCATACATTTAGGGTTTATTTTTCTATAAAAAAAAAAAAAAAAAATTACTGAAAACAAATTTCTGAAAAGCAAGAATAAATTTAAATAATTCTGTTTTTACAAATTGCCTAATTTAAGCAATAGTAAGTATATTATTCATAATATTAATCTTTTGTTTGTAGCTTTCTAAAGCTATTTTGTTTATATTTAATTAACTCCTTCCCTACAGAAATGTATCTGAATTCTGCCATTATTGCATAACATGTCAGATTTGGAGTCCCATTTCTCACATTTTTTTGGGTTATGTTGCGAAAACATTAATTATTACAAAATACGAAACAGTGTGATAAAAACCATCTGATGCAACATACTCTCTAGCTTGTATTTATATTTTCGACGTTTTATTTTTAGCTTTTAGCTTAAGAAATATTATTGAAAAACCAAGTAGTACGCTAGTATCTCTGATTTTCCTGCACTGATAAAAATCTGCTTATATTATTAAAAAAATAAATATCCAAAGTTCATACATTTATGGCTCTTTTCTATAAAATCTGTCAAAAGTAATTTTTTTTTAAACGGGCACAATTTTCTGTTGGAAATTACATAATTTAAACAATAATGAGTATATTATTAATAATACAATATTAGATCACTTTACATGTTTGTAGCTTCTTAAAGTTGTTTTGTTTATATTTTTCTCCTTCATATTTTCCTCGTAGTGTTTGAAATATAAAATTGATGTGCAACGTAAATCGATACATTTCTTCATAAGAATAGATAATAATTACGAAATCTCAACGTTGACAGATATTTCATGAACTTTTTCAGTTTCTTAATAATACTTTGAGATAAGAAAAACGTCAGACGCGACAGATCCACGCATATATTAAATAAGGTACCAAAAAAAAAACGTATAAAATGAAAGATTCAATCCTCCTTTCAATTTTATAAACTTTGTTGTTTAATACACAAAGATATTAGCTTATCAATTTATTTTATAATTAACTCTTTCTTTACAAAGTCATATCTGAATCCTGTCATTTCTGCTTATTTACCAGTTTTAGCTCAATTTCTCACGCCTTCTTTTTTAATTATGTCGCGACATTATTATTACAAAATACGAAACAATTATAAAAATTACTGTGTTATCTGATAGAAGACAGTTGATAAAAACGTTATGTCATTCTTCCTCTACGTAAGTGAAAGTCATTTTTTCATACAAGTAAAAACTTTCATTTACATTTAAAAAAAAACTGCATGTTTTAGTTTTATTTTTAGCTCCTGTTTAAGAAATATTACTCGCAAACAAATTGGTATGCCAGTGACTTTCCTCTATTGGTAGAAATTAATAAAATTTCAATGAATATAATCGCGCTAAGGAAAGAACTCTGTCGCGTAATTTTTTCCTACATTGAAAAAAAGTTTGACGATGACTACAAAATGTTGAATGAAATAATACCAATTAAATTTAGAGCTTTTCTAAATTTTTACTAAGTACTATCAAATTTGGTTACACTTACTAAAAATTAAAAAAAAAATAGAATTATTTTTGTTTGTACTAAATACAATATTAAGTTGTTATTTCACTTAACATTTTGTGGCTATTACCAAACCTTTATTTTGATAAAAAAACGAAAAGAACGGCAAACATTTGTGCAAACGCGTGCTGTAATCCCCATCACTTATTTTTGATGTAAAACGATGAATTTTTATTGGACGAGAGCCACGCGAGATGGATATGGAAAGATGAAAGGTGGACAAGTTTTCTCAGCCAAATGTTGATGCGTGAAAATAAAGGCTGCGTTCGTTCTCGAGAATGGCGCTGCGAAGCGCAACAGAGCCAAAAATAAAATCAAAGTAGTATCAAAAAAGATTTCAGGTACACATGTCAATAATCATATCGAACGTTTAGCCCTTATCATCGACGAATGAACTTTTTGTCACTCACGAGTCTTTTGCTTTCCAATTACCGCAAGACTTTTTTTTTCTCATTCTCAGAATCAAAAATAGAGCTCGTCGACATTATATCGCTTTCAAGTCTCAATCACGTGTATAGAGGACGGGAAGCGCGAATACATGTGTGCGTGTCCGTCTCTCGCTTGACTCTCTTTCGTGCGTGCGTTTTTTTTATCGGTCTGTCGTCATAATTGTCGCATGTATTGAGGATGAAGGGACTGTGATACGTTTACGCGTGGCGATAACCCATCAATTTGCCGTCGGTCATTTGTGGAACGCAATGGTAATCATACGCACGACAAAAATAGCACGCACGAAACAGGCTGTGCGTTTTTAATTTAAATCACATTTCGAGGAATTCTTTTTTCAAAACTAACCGATTCTTCATCATTCAATGTCGTTTGTGATTTATATCGTGGCAGCACGTGGCTTGCATATCAAATTATCTTTCGCGACGTTAACTGAGATTAAATTTGGTAAAATTTAGTACAGTTTGGTACAATTAAGTGGGTCAGGCAAAATCTCATACTGCACTATACTCGGTGAAAACTCGGAACTAACTCGCCATTTCTCGTAGATCAAACGCTAACCGATTACAGTTGTTTTGCCTACAAAGTCTGCCAGTCGGAAAATGTACGAGAAATCTCTGAGAATACGACCGCAAGTACTTTTACAAGCGGCGTTTACAATATAACGGCCGTCGTGGTCGCAGGCGTACGCTTCTATGCAACGCTTCGCAAGTGTTGTATCTGATGAAGTCGTGTCAGAGAGTAACGGGGAACGCGCAGAAATCTCCGCGAATTTAGCATGTTTTCTCGCTCCTGCGTTCCGTACTTAATTAAAGCGGCGATCCATCACACCACGTGACGTCCCAGATAACCCCAATTTTTGAAGACTTTAAACCGTAGTTTCTGAAATCGATGACGTGTGTTTGTTCACAAATTAAATGCATTATCTACAGAGACGCGCAATATACCATAATGACGGCAATAAAGTACCAATATAATCTGTGACATTTGCGAAACTCACAAGTGGATAGAGCTGAAACTATCTATGGAATTGCGTATCAATTATAATTATTAAACATTATGCGCGACTGTGTGCGTGCAAACACGTGAATTATTATAATACGGAATGATGATTCAAAATTCAATAAAGTCAATTCTTTTCATTATCAGTCTCCTTTCGTAAAATTTCACAAGACAGAAAGAAAAGACATTTTTATTTTAACAACGTTCTTATCTTCGAAATATTAAATATTGAAATTACATTACGTTAAACAGACATAATTTGTTTATATAAAGAAATGTTATATAACTAGAGAATATGTTTTCGTTATTCAATAATTGTCGTAAATTGAGAAGAAAAATATCGGATAGAAAATAACGTTATCTTCAAATTAAAAATTTAAATTATTTAATTCGACTGCTATTAAATAATATTAAAATAAAAATAAATATTTTGCTGAAATTTAAAGTTATCGAATTCTTTAAAGAAGATTAAATTATATATAGGCCAAAGTATCATTGTTTTATACATAAACAAGAATTGATTATTTACTTATATTTGAAACAATTATTAAATAGAATATATTATCCAGTTTCAATTTGATATTTATGTTTGACAGTGTTTTTCTGTGAATGATCGCTACACTGAGAAAAATAATCTAATTATATTACTAAAACTTGTATGATTGAGCGTTTCTGGTAAAACCAAACAAAACTTCTGATTATTATAACAAGACTTTGGTTATTATAATCAGAACGTTTGATAGATTTTACTATAATCTGGTAATTCCTATAATATTTCTGATTCGTCTGTTACAGACGTATTATACAGTTGAATCTACCAGATTTCTAAATGATGCAACAAACTTCTTTTTCAATGTATGCGATGGCAGCTACCGTCGTGTTTATGAAATCATGTAACGTTAAATAGACATAATTCGTTTACTTAAAAAAAAAATGTGTACAGTTTCACTAAGAAAAATATATTCTCATTATTCAATAATAATTGTCGCGAGTTGAGGAAAAATATCAAATACAAAATAATAATATCTTCAAACGAAGAATTCAAATTGTTTAGTATGATCATTATTAGAACAATCATTGTGCTTTTTAAATTTGTATTAAAATAAATGTATTATAGAATATACATTTTGTTGAAATTTAAGATTATCAAATCTTTTAAAGAAGATTCAATTATACTGAGCCAAAGTGTCAATATTTCATATATAAGTAGTAACATAATTTCTTGCTTACATATGAAACAATAATTGTTATATTATTATTTAATTTGATACTCGTGTTTAACACTGTGTTCTTCTGTGAACGATCATTACGCGATGGCAACCACTGTCCTATTTATATAATCGAGGGCAAGACTTTTTGTGTAGGTGCTTTCGCATATTTATGCGCGAATTCCACGTGCGTTTGCACTCTGAGCGCCGGAGTCAAGTCGAAGGAATAGAAATTAAACGCACCGCACAACCACTCCTAAATGCATTCGTTGCACAACGAACACATCAGTTTCAAAGCAAGAGAGAGAGAGAGAGAGAAGGCGCGGGAGAACTTCGCATAACGGGGTAGGCAGAAAGGACCCGGTGGTAGGAGGCGGATCAGAGAAACGAGCGGACGGATCCATTAGATTAATTGACTTTGGGAATTGATGCATGTAACCTAGCGCGAGGCGAGCTTTTACACGAGCTGTGCACGGGATCTCTCGTGGATTTTTAACCCTCGAATGGACGCGTTTTATTTCACAAGCATTTCATTCTGAGTCACTTGGGACCTCGCCGCAGCCAGTATCCTTTACTCCTATTTTATGGTGGTTAAAATATCGAGCCAGCGGTAACATTAACATGATGGAATTTCTATAGAAATGTATCAGAAAGCCGGAGCACTTTCGTTTGGTTAAAACTCTATTGACACATAAACGTGCGATTTTCTCGTGCAATTAAATGAGTGAAAAATAGAAAAGGTTGTATTATGAACGCCCATTTACACTGTATTCGATAAAACACTTTGTTAATAAGTAATATTTTATATTGAAATTTAACAATTGTATTCACCAAAATGTTGTTTAACATTATAAATTTTAGATTCAAAGTTTTGAAATATTTATTACTCAAGACGTAATTTATAAAAATGTGGCGACTATGTTTTGAAGAAAGAACAGAGATGGTAACATAGCAACCACAAAAATAACTTTAAAAATTGGTTCTGTTTAAAAAACACAGCATTTGTTACAAATATATATATATATATATTTATTTTTTAATTTTTCAAAGTTTAGAATTTTCCTGCATTTAGAAACATTAAAGATATCATTTTAGTCTTGTTTAACATTAAACAAGGATAACATGATATCCCTAATGTTTCTGAATGCAACTCCTGTAGAGTGACAATCAATTTATCAAAGAATTATTTCAATATGAAAATCTCGATAATGTCCATATTACCAGCTGCCTTCTATGTCTACATTAACAAAACACTATGCTATTGAATAACTTTGCATAATTCGAAATGTGTATGTTCGAATAAAAAGTTGAATAACAAAAAAAAAACACTGGAGTGTACATATATTCGTGTGATAACATTTTAAAAACAATAAGAAAGTATATGTAATTAAATGTTAAAATGTATCTTGAAAAAATTTCCAAATGTTGAAAAGTAAAAATGCCATACAATAACTGTCAGCTATTGTGTATTGACACATTAGCGCCAATGGCAGGTTACTAAGCAGATAATCCCATAAATAATTACTAGCAATTCGTCGCCTAATAACGGAGATAATACGGGTGTTCGTAATACTTATACGGCCTATAATACTACCTTCTCATCTAATCTCTACACTTGATAAATCTGCATGATCAATCAAAATGTTGTGGTTTCTACGTGCAGTTGCTAGCCGTATAATTAGGCATTTTGTATCGTTGAATTAATTTATCAAGATTTAAAGTTTATTCCAAACTTGAATTAACAGTGATCAATGATCGTTCGCAAACATCGATGATCGATGGATTATCGCGCGGCAACCTTCGAAGAGGGTTTAAAGTGGAAAGTTCGGGTCGTAACCTTCGGTAGTCGCGGGAACTTTCTCGGAGTATGAACGGAGTTAAATCTTTTCACGGATAGAAAGTGATATTACTTGAGGAGAAAATATATACATTCGGGCGCAATGACACGACATTGAACGCCAATCGCTAATAAAGACCTAAAAAGAAACTCTGAACACATGCGTGAAGATTCATGTTACTGATTTCTGATTCATTTGCATCATCAACAATCTGTCACGCTAGCTATCAATTATCAAGTAAACCATGTCATCGAGTTTCACTATTTCGTCATTTTTCATTTATATTCTCGTTATTTGATTAATATTTGATTAATATCTTGAGTCATTTAGGAAATCGTCTGTTAACGATTTCCTAAATGACTCAAGATTTTAAAGGGTTAAATATTCATTAGATTTATTATAAGCTTTATTATTCGTACTAATTTATCGGTGTCAGATCGGATCTGGAGTGAAAAGGCAGATCGATCGATTACGATTAAATTTCTCGCGCAAGCGTCAATCCTTGACATCATCCCTTTATATCCACGAGGAAAATCAACCTAGTTAATGCTTGATAGTTACGAGACCAGTAATTAAAACTATGTTCAACCTCAACCAGTTTTACTCGCCGATCGTGCAACAAGTACAACAGTAGAACGTTGGATGGGGGAGGGGAGAGAAGAGGAAAATAGCGACATGTGCAAGAAGTTCTGGATTTTGCTCTTTGAGCGCATAAAGATTAACCTAATTAACCCGGTCGCCGATTGCATAACCGTTATGTTTAAAGTGCGACACTAAAGTGCTTTGATATGAATATAACGCGAAATGCCTTCGCGTAACACAAGGACTTTTGCGTCAAAGATGAAAGGTGACGTTATTGAAAATAAGACCGAAATCCCAAGGAAATCCTAAGTCGTCCTGTTTTATCGATTAAACGCAATAATTTTGTTATGATTTTTTTTACGTATCATTTTTCAAGATTTACAAAATCCTTTTCAAGAATTGTAGACATGTATTAACGTATACTTCAATTCTGGAAAAAAATTTCTAAATTTGTAAAAATAATATACAAAAAGTTTCCACAAAATTACTGCGTTTAATCGGTAAAATAGGATGACTTTTGACTTTCGCTGGCGTCGTATGTTTTACGCATATTGTATAGGAATCGCGACTTCTATACATATCATTTGCAATACATACATACGATTTATAAAACATCAACTGGCATATTATACTACATTAGCGAGATCTCACATACACATATATAGAATTTGTCAAATATTATATTCTCTTAAATTATGTTTCTAAATTTAATTCTATTCAACATTATTTGTCTTATACTAGCTATTTTTAATTTCGTGCACGTAATTTTCCACGAAGTAAACGTTTCGGTGAATTAACAGCTTTAGTTATTATATTCGGATAAAAATCTATAATTTTTTCCATTTTTTCCTGGTTTTTGGCAACAAAAATAGAGCTATACACATTAGCATTGCGTAGAAGAAATCATAATTCTATAAAATATAAAATATAACTTGTTTAACAAAAAGATATTTTTGTCATATGACGTCAGCATCACTTTACGTTGTAATTAGTCTCGCGTCCGGAAGTTACGTATATAAAAAAAATGCTAGCTAATTGTAAATAGAGATTTTATGTATGAAGTAAAATATAAAAAAGTGAGTAAAAAGGCAATTGGTTGAGCATGCATTCATTGTTCGCGTAATAGACTTATTTAAAAATCTGCATATCATAGAAGTTTTTATTACTATCCGGTGATATAAAATACTTTTTTTTGTTAATTGCCGACAAATCGCAAGGTCTGTTATAAATATCTCTCCAATCGTTATTAAAATCGCTTACAAAAAAATTTTAAAAATATCATTTGTTTATAATAAAAGCGCATTCATTTACGGTAGAAAATTTTACGCTAGAATATTCTCTTTTAACCGTGATTCTAGGTCAATGATGCAAATTAAACGATTTCAGGAACTTTTAGTCATGCCTTTATTATACCTAGATATAAAATAATCCGATGAAGTAATTTATGAAAAAAAAAAAAAAAAAAAAAACATAGCTTCAAGAGAATTAAATAAATTGGTTTTTAGAACCAACGACGTGAAAGAAATATATCATCGGAAACTTAATAATGAAACGAAATATAAAGGATTAACTTTTCGCACAGATTTTTATCGATCTCAATCAAATGATAGCTATTTAAAAATATATTTATATTTTACGACTGTGTACAAAAAATTCAGAATTAGGTACACCACAAAGAATTCTTTTTTGATTGTTATCTTTTTCGTTTGCTCTTATGAGATAACGCCTTATGGGATAAGATAATTATATTTAATTAAATACAAACACATTTTTCTGTTTGTTTGGTCTTTTTTTAATTTCTTGCCTTATAATGTTCCCCGATATACGTTTTCCCATTTATACACAATTCAGAATTTCTTTAGTATTAATCAGAATACATCGTAATCTATGCAAATTGATGACTTATCTTAATAGAATTTCGAGAATAAAATGGAGTTTTGATGCTAACTTGATATGCGGAAAGACGCATATGCGTGGGATTCCATTATACTGATAGTCTTACGATGTCTAAACTTGTTGTTTAATGAATGTACGGACAGGCTGATTCTTCCAACTCGATTGTGAGTCACATGTTGCGATGCAATAGTCTAGACGCGCCGTCGGCTAACTCGGCTTTTTTTTCCTGTGAAACTTTCGAAGCTAGTGAGCTGGCTGAGCGAGTAATGATTCACGAGCCAGAATATCGTTGGCATTATCGTTGCCAGCACTACCGTTCGAATAAGTACGCGCGGACTGGACAGGCTATGATTAGCACCACCACCCCGGCTCTGGAGGTGTATCGGTTAATTAATTCTGTACCAATGCTCCCTTTTAACCCTTGAGCATCTAATCCTTGTAATGTGTGTTGCATTCGACATGCCATATGTGGCTTTTCAGTTTTCCAATCATGCATCAGGTTTTAAAATGACTTAAAAATTAAAAAAAAAAACGATATATATTTCTTTTTAAGTATTTAAATCTTCCTATAAATTTAATTGAATGTATCGATCCAAGGAATTTCATTGCAACAAATTCGATTATAAAACATCAAAATGATGTGTTTTCGCTGAAAAATTTCCTAAGCGAAATATTTCCGAAAGTTATGTACTTCAAATAACTACAAGTAGATGATATATTATTTTACAATACATAAACAATGAGAGTTCAAATAAAATAATGCAAAATCATGTAAGTATATTATTGGATTGTATGCGCATTTTATCTTTCCGACAAATATCGTGTCACTTAAGCTAATCTAGTCCTTTTTTTATTGCTTCTCATAAACTGAAATTTCTGTATGATTACAGTGACATTATTGACGCCGACGAAATTATGTTTACGCACGTGTTCCATTGCTGGCCATCGAATTATCGATCCACCTAACTTGTACAATTGTAAATTAACCGAAAATGTCCTTGGCATTGTATTAACGCCAGAATTGGCCCAAAAGAGATTTATGGCAATAACAATGGACGCAAATAGAGCCTCGTGCTGTCATAATCCGTGATAACCATGTCGTTCGCTATAATCATAAGGAACAGACTATTTAATCTTCACACGTGAATTGCAAACTGCAAATTCGTTTTTTCTACAATCTTAATATCAAGTATAATCGTTCCTTACGCAATCACTGATCCTTAGTCGAGTCGGTATCTTCCACTTGCCTATATGACATCATTTTTAACGTGAGCTCACCGTGATGACAGTAAACTTGAGAGAATAAAGGAGAACGATAGATATGCTCGTGATTGCATAACTACGTCTCGGAAAAAGCGCAGCTGTAAAAATACGTTTTTCTAAAGTTACGTTCCTTTTAACGAACCAGAAACGAAAAAAAGCAGCAAACGGCGAGATGTTCTTTTTTTCTTCTTTGTTAAAATTACTAAAAGCTGTTAGTTCTTTTGTTTTCTTAAAAAGAAAGAAAAATTACGTGTATAGTAATATAACATCGCGATGCTTTTTTACTAATCTTTTAACAATTTTTAATAATTCAATATTATTTATTCAATGAATATGTTAAAGACAGATTTTTCTCCATAATTCTGCTGACATTGATTTATAAAATGTTATGCTTATATTGAGTGTTTTATTTTAATGGAAACAGTGAAACAGCTTTTGAAAAGCAACAATGTGTTCTCTGTACAAACTGTTTCATTTTCATTATTCCGTACATTAAAGTACAGCTGCCAAAAATTGAAGAATAGTTTATGATTTTATATTTTATATGTTAAAATACACCAGAATAAAATATAAAATATCTCGTAAACTTGATTTTTTTACAATTCTACCTTAATACTTTTATATGCACAATAGAGAAATTGTGTTATATAAAAAAAATCATATAATTTTATTTAAAAATTGGCAACCTTCGTATAACCTTAAAAATTGATATTTTTTGAAAATTAACTTTATCACTGTTTATTCCTCTTTAAATTATATAACTTTTAACTAACATTTTTCCGTATCTTCCATATTTTTCAGATATTTTATGGTTTTCATTAAAATGGAACACTCAATATATGAACTTCTAAATATTTTAAATAATGAATAAATTTAATATTAATATCAATAAACAATTTATTATACTAAATAATTTATCATATTAAATTAATCTCGCATTTCCCGTTATTTTTCGGGTTTTGTGTTTCACGTGCAACTGGCCGCTCATAATCATTTTAACAGTCAGACTTATTGTTGCAAAATCTCAGGTAATCCGTTTAAATGCTATCGTGCCCCGCGATTAGCACTTTTGAAACTGAACAGAATGAAATTTTACGACTGTCCAATTCTCACGAAGATCGTAAATAACCGAACTGTAATCACGTACAAGGAAAATCCCAGCAAAAATGTAATATTTTCAATCACGGATCACCGTCAGGGCGATGTAAATACATTAAGAGTGAAATATATCTCTCAAAAATTGATTGGAACAAATAAATACAAGATTAAGAATTAATTCTCTAATTTGAAATTAAAAATCGATTTCTCGTATTTACACTTGTAAGTTTAATTTCTCTAAACTGCTTAATACGTCACAGTTACATAATTCAGCAAATATAAAATATCTAGTAGACAGTCGTCTTAGCTTGAACTTTAGTATTCGTGATCACAAGGAAGACATTTTTGTGATGCTCCGTATTGGATAGGAATCGAGTTTTCCTCAACAATGTGCTGCAATGAAGTACGAATAGCTATCGATAACGTGACATATATGACGATATGCTTTCGCGATTGAACTATAAAGCTCAGTTCACAGACAGAACGCTATCTCTAACATGCAAATGAACAATTTCTATTAATGCGTAATCTAATAGAACATTTAGTTAGATTGTTCTGGGACGCAGATCTCTTAAAATATTATTATAAATAAGTGTATTTTAATAATTAGTAATGTTATCATACAAAAGATATCTCAATGAAATCTCTTTAATTATTCAATTATTTTAGTAGTAACTGTGTGAAACTGTTTTGTTTATATTTTTCTTTTTCATATTTTCCTCGTAGTGGTTTGAAACAAAAATAAAAGATAAATATGGCGAATATTGTGTTGGACAACAATTTTACTTTGAAATAAAATTGCGGTGCAGCGTAAGCCAGTATACTTCTCCGTGAGAAGACAACAATTACGAAATCTTCAATAACATTATTAACAAATGTTTCGTGATTTTTTTACATTTTTTTTAATACCTCAAAATAGAAAAAATAGTGTCAGACGTGACAAATCTACGTATACACTAATAAGATGCAAAAAAACCGTACAAAGTAGGAGAGTTTAATTCTTAACCTTTTAATTTTATAAACTTTGTTGTATAATACATATTTTTTTACTTAATTTATCAATTTATAGTTAACGCCTTCGGGATCACGTTTGAATTCTGCCATTACTATCTACTGTGCCAGTTTTGAGACCCAATTTCCCAGACGCTCTTTTTGTGTTACGTTGCGAAATATTAGTCACTGCAAAATACTGAACAGTATTATAAAAACTGCAATATCATCTAATAGAAGACACCTTCCAGTTTGTGCTCATGTTTATAAAGTTTTATTTTTAGCTTCTGCTTAAGAAATATTACCCAAAAACAACGTGGT
Source organism: Solenopsis invicta (assembly GCF_016802725.1). Classification (NCBI taxonomy): domain Eukaryota; kingdom Metazoa; phylum Arthropoda; class Insecta; order Hymenoptera; family Formicidae; genus Solenopsis; species Solenopsis invicta. Next base: position 16,298,540 of record NC_052670.1, on the reverse strand, counting down.
ATGTCAGTGACTTTTCTCTATTTTTACTTTAATATTAATTATTTGAATCTTGTACGATCCACTGATCATTGTTTACATAGATTACATGTGAAATACACAGCTTACACAGTGTACATTGTACATACGTAATCTCGATTATTTATCTGGAGAGGTCGCGTCTCGCGCCAACTGAATACGCAGCGAAGAGAGTATTTTATATGTAAACGCCCAATCCCGAGAAAAAAAAATGTCTACTGCCATAGTACCCGATTTCAAACAAAGGACCCAGGACTTTTGACTAGATTACCGAGATTTCGATTTCTGGGAAATCGCCATATAAAGTACCGTTCCGTTTGAACGAGGCTTAAGATCGACCGTAGCACGTCTCGTAGGTGGAAACGATGCGGGTCGCTTTGAAAACAATCGACTCCTAACGCACCTCGACTGCGACCGGAACGACATTGCCCGTGGAGGACAATAGATCCTCGGGTTCGATCGAGGATGCCATTTATGGCGTCGTCGCCGCCACGAGGCAGGCAGGCAGTCGTCTCCGTCCTCGACTGACCGTCCCGCACCGTTTCGCGAATGCGAATAAGCGCAGCACGTTAAGAGGATGCTAAAGTATCATGAATTATCGACATTTACAGTGCACTAAATATCTTCAAATTGGCGTTACAGAATCACAAAAATTTTTTTTAGAATTAAAATACGCATAAAAAGAAAGTGCGCTGAAATCAATTTTACAAGAAAATCGAACGAAAGTTTATAAATCGTTAAAAATTCACTCGTATAGCCATCGCCTGAGGTTAACTTTACTTTAACAGAGAAGTTGTGTAGCTCGTACGTACAAAATGATAGTAGAGCGCACTTCAGAAAACATGCACGAATAACACTGACTGCGTGAAATTACGATTAAACACCTAACAAAAAAGATATCTTAATGTGCTTTTATCACATGCGTATTTCGTTCAGCGAAGCTAAACTGTCATAAGCAGAGCAATATGGTAGTCAACAGTAGTTGATAGGACTTTTCGCAGATGGCGAAATAATCAAAAAACAAAGACAGATGTACGCAATGGACAAAGAGCAATAGCCTGGTCTTGCTCGAAAAATAATCTGCAGTGATCTGTAGGACCGACGTCGAGGAAGTTCTTCTGTTACTTTAGCATCCTCTTAAGTATTGGCAGTTCGATACTTGCGTCGGTAGAACGGTTCTCTCCATAATGACGAATCCTTTCCGCGTGTCAATTGAGAGAACTCCATGCCGATAACGATCCCCGTATAAAAGTTCGTATCGATTAATGATTTTGCCAAAGAATTTGCATGCGCAATAATGTTCCCGTCATTCGATATAAATATTAAAATATATTCGTTAACAAGTATAATATAACGTGTCGATTGAAAATATAAATCTTTTATGCGGCAGTTTTTAAGCTTTGATACAAGAAAGCCTTTTTACATCTATTATCTTTAATCGATTTATTAATTTGGAATAATTTGTTTTTTTTTTTTTTAATAATATTGACACAAATATATAAAAAAATATCTGGATAAAAAAGGATTACATAAAAAGAAATAAAAGAAAATAAATATAAATTTGCTTTTTTGTTCATAAACATTTCAGATACTGTATAGAGATCGACCAGTTGCCGCGATGATACGTAGGATAGGCTTCGGCTGACGAACGTATCGGTTTTCTGACGTGTCATGCGACTGATAAAATAATGTCGAGAGCGGCTTTGTCTTCCTTCTCGTATTACGCCAAGTCGAACGGAAAGGCAGCGATCGCCATCTGGCGTGCCTTTCCGCAACGTTTGCAGCCGTCGCGAAACTCTATCGGTAGCGAGAGTGACATACCGGGTAGAATTATAACTATGAAATACATTACACCGCAAATTAAAATAATTAGTACCTATCGCAATTTTAATGGACCGCTATTCTGAATCTTTCAAGATCTCCGGAGAGAGAGAATATACCTTTTATTTCTAATATCGAAAAGAGGGCATGTCTGAACCGAGTAAAAATACTGCAAATGGTACAGAACTCGTTACTTAAAATAAATTACACATTAATGAATGAGACACGTTTTCGATTTAAAAATTATGAGAATCGTTATCTCGGAATATAATAATACAATTTATAAAGGCGGAGCTTTTTAATCGTATATGTGTAGTTGTTCTTTCAACATTTTAATTTAAAAATAACATATCGCAAGATGCGACTGCAACATTCCTCGCGGCGCGCTTCTCGAGTGGGTTATTACTTTATCACTAACTCGGTTATTAATTAAAATAGCGTGCGTTAGCGTGCTCAGCACGCGTCTCGCACTGTCGTGACAGAGAAATTTCCTGCGCCGCAACGTGATACGATCTTGAAAAAAAAAAAATCTTCCACAGTATCGCAATTAACTGCACGTCGTGCGTTGACGTCGCGTCGTTGCACTTTAAAGGCCAGTGTACGCTATACGATTTTCGACGGTATACTGTACCGTCGTGATTCGCCACTAAGTGGGCACTCGACTTGTACATGTTATATGTTATATTTACCGCTAATATTTTAACAAATATTACGTATAGGCTTGATTTCTTTCTCCCTTCCCATTTCTCACTTTATCGTGAGCTGAGAGCACGACGTGCAAATGTTTCTAGAGCTAAAAAGAAATATGCAAATTATGAACGAGAATTTGAGGTAAACCAATCTTACACGTTGCATATTTTTCAGCCCGTTTGGCCGGCTCGTGTATACTAGAAACGCAAGTTTACGAACGACCTATCGGACGGTGCTTTCGTCGATTGAAAATCAATGACATGCAAGTGGAACAGCCGTTGGTGTATTTTCTACGTTGAAAAGAAGAGTGCGTCGGCCTCTTAAGCGTCGTTTTCTTCAAGGATGTATATGTCACATTCAAAGCATTGTCAAAAATATGAAATTTTCATAGATTGTTCTATTGTTACGTTTGAATATTTTTATAAAATTTGAATAGCATTCTCTTATTGGTTTAAAAGTTATTCGTTATTTTTTGTTTACTCTTGAGTCTTACGTAAAATCGTCTTTTGTAATACTTATTTGTAAGTTTGATAAGAAAGTAGCATTACGAGTCAAATTTTTTACATATAGAAGAAAAGATGGCCCGTATTATGAACCGTATAAATACTATAGCATTCGTATTATTTCCATTATTAGATGACGAATAGCTACTAATTACTTATGGAATCATTTAGTATCCGTTATTGACGCTAATAAGACAATACACAATAGCTAACAATTATTGTAAAGCATGTTTAATTTTGAGCATTTATAAACTTTTTTCAAGTACATTTTAATATTTATTTGCACATACTTTGTCATTGTTTTTATACTTGAGCGCATTATCACAAAAGTGTGTGTACATTTCAGTGTTTTTTTGTTATTTCATTTTTTATTCGGCTGTACACATTTCGAGTTATGTAAAGTTATTCAATAGCATAGCATTTTGTTAATGTGGACACAGAAGCGTGCTAATACGGGCACTATTGAAGATTTTCATATTGAAATAGTGCTTTAATAAATCAATTGTCACTCTACAGGATTTAGAAATATTAGAGATTTCATTTTATCCTTGTTTAATGTTAAACAAGAGTAAAATAATATCTTTAATGTTTCTAAACGCAGGAAAATTCCAAACCATGGACAATTAAAAATATATAATTTTGTAACAAAATACTGTGTATGTGTGTGTATGTGTGTGTGTGTGTGTGTGTGTGTGTGTGTGTGTGTGTGTATTATTTCTTTTAATAATATTATCACCCCTATTCATCTTCGACCCATTATGGCAATGTTGCCACATGTATATTTTTATAAATCATGTCCTTAGTAATAAATATTTCATAACATCGAGTTTAGAATCTATTAAGCATTTTAATGAATATAATCGTAAAATTTCAATATAAAATATTGATTATTGACAAAGTCATTGAATAAAATGTAAATGGGTGTTCGTGATATCTCACCTCCTCTATTAATAAAACTAATAAATATTCGTTCCTTTGTAACCGCTTACTTCATTGAAAGAAATGGAAAGAATGATTTGGTTGAAAATACAGATATAAAAATAATTACGTTGCACTGAAAAAAGGATTTGTTAACTTTACCAAAGGTAATTATTTTAATGTTGCAACACAATTATCTTCATATCTGTATTTTCGATAAAATCATTCTTTCAGTATTGTTTAACAATCATTTATCAAAAACAGCAGTAAAAGATGGTCATTTTCGCAGCATCCATCGTAAGCCAAACTTTTTATTGTTCTATTCTTTGTATCTGGTTTCAGGGCCAAAATTTGGATACGCACGGCCAAAGTTTTCTGTCGTTGATAGAAAAGAAAAAGAAAAAAATCTACAGATTCAAATGTCGATAGCTTTTAGCTGGCCATATAGCACAGCCAAACATCTTCGAACGGTGGAACAGAAGGGCATCATCCGTGCGACTACGTGACCGGATTGCTCATCTCGCCACAGAGACACCGCCGATGTCGCATCGTGGAAGCGATTTCGCGTTACCGTCCGAATAAGCCGGAGTATCGATCCGATTATTACTGCCTCACGCTCGAAAGAGCGTGCTGCCGCCACCGTCGCTGCCGCCGCCACTGTTGCTGCCGACGTGACAGTTCGACGACGAAGCGAACGTGTTGTTAAATGTGCCAGCTAGTGACGATTAGCTGCATTGGCGAAATGCCGTGTAAACTAAATCCGAACGATCATAAGCCGACATTCGGAGAGGACGATCGCGCCTGCATCTCTACCGCGTCCATGCATAACACTCGAATTCCGATGCGCTCGATGCGCACGACGAAAGCCGATTTTAGAATAGACGACAAACGATGATTTTCTTTTGCACCGACGAGCTGTGTAAATATGAAGCAGCGTGAAAAGATGTTGCAATTGATTTTTATATTGACTTTCGGAATTAAGATAAAGACACTTAGCGTCCAGCAGGAAGAGAAACTGCGTGACTTAAAAGGGACTTGAAAGTTGGGATCGTATGGTTCGACGAAGAGCTACATTTACGGTTCGCGTAGATCTAGCAACAAAGTTTCTATCGAAAAGTTCGGTGAGACGAAGACAGCGGGCGAGAAATAGCAACAGCTTATTTGTTGTCCGCGGGGAACTCGAAATTTATTGTTGTGTCGGATGGAACTTTAAGGAGAATCCAATTTCTACGGTCGTATTTGTTCTGCTATCGAATTGAACTTTTCAAGTAACTTTTTGTATTATCCAAAAAGATGCCGTAAACGTTTTTCGACAAATTATGAGCCACGAGTCATGTGTATTATACCGTATTTCATATTTAAACACAGCTTTGTGAGAAATATCGCTCTATTATTGTCGTATCAAAACAACCTATGCAATATTTTCCATAGAATAAATGAAATCTTTGTTAAATGATTTTACTGACAAATATTTCAGTAAAGAAATGCGTATAAATATTTCAAACGTTACACATTAATTTTCGTTGCATTTTCTAAAAAGCAATTCTCGCTTTTATTTATGTCAAATTACGAAAACAAGCGTTGAGATCAAGTTAGAGCAGTTTTATCACCGGTAGCAATTTTGAACACTTAAGCGTACATGTATATATGTATGAGTTGCGCTCGAGCTTATATTTATCCGCATTTCTCTTGGCGGGTATGTGGTTCGCAAGGTCGTAGCTACATTTGGGTCAATCATAATCCAAGTACCAGACGCGAAAACTGGATACCACTCTCGAACGACTGCATTATCATTATGTCCGCTTCGAGAGCGTCCGAGAAGGCGAACAGGGCAAGGTGAACGGGCGAAGAAAACGGGCCCGTTCTTTGATTCATTGCTGAATTAAGTCCAAATGAAGACATTGAAGGAATCTCTTTCCAACTTGCCTATCCGTTTTTACCAAATGGAAAACTGACAAAAAATATGTACAATGTAACGCCTGAATTATTAACAATCGACTTCCAGTTGTTAACTTTTGAAATTTAAAACGAAAAAAGACAAAGAGAAGATGAAAAAAAGAGAAAAAATTAAATAAATATTTTAATAATCAATTTTAGCGTTTTTGTTATTATTAATCAATCTCTATTACTTTCTAAAAAAAAAAAAAATGTAAATAAACACACTTATGCAAAAGCAAACTAATTGAGAAAATTAAACCTTTGATAGAGAAAAGTCGCCAATATTATACTAGCATAGGCTCCTAAAAACGGCATCCCCTCATTTCTCGGAAACTAAACATTGCACTGTATTCAAAATGATCTGCTGAGATAATCAAAGAAATAATAATTAATTGATAATTAAAGTTCATACATTTATGGCCTTTTTCCACATAAAACTTTTTAAAAAGAAATTTTTTTTGAAAAGCGAAAATAAAATTTACACCGTTTTCTTACAATTTAAACAATAAGTATATTGTTGATAATATTAAATTATTTTATACGCTTATAGCTTCCTAAAACTGTTTTATTTATATTTTCTCTTTCGTATTTTCCTTTTAGTATGTTTTGAATCAAAATCGCAGTGAAACGTAAACCGATACATGTTTTTATGAGAATAAACAATAACTACGAAATATTCAATGTTGATACATAAATTTGTTCACACTTCGTTTAATAGCTAAAAGTAAAAAAATAGCGTTGGACGCGTAGATTCACATTGATAAAATGTAAAAAAAACATAGGATAGAAGAGTTCAATTCTAAACTTTTAATTTTATAAGCTTTGTTGTTTAATATATATAAAATATATTTTATTACTTAATTAACCCATTTTCTACGGAGCCGTGGCTAAAGGCTGTCATTACTGCCCTCTTTGACAGCTTTGGAACAGATTTCTCAGACCTCCTTTTGAATTATGGTTGCAAAAACATTAATTATTATAAAATACGAAATAGTATTATAAAAATTGCTATACCATTTGATGGAAGAGACTTTCTCGTTTGTATTTATGTTTTTAAAATTTTATTTTTAGCTTCTGTCTAAGAAATATTATTCAAAAACAAAATGGTAGTATTGGTATTATATAATAGTATAGACTTCTCTATATTCTTGATTTTGAAAACATTGTCATTTTTGTTTGATATTGTGGCATATTTTAGACAAGTCACAATCTCTTGAATATTATAGATCGCCAAATGGCACTGCTTCTGAAGCGTTATCTAAGCTGCGATATCTTGGATTGGAATTAGGCTCAATGAACAATTGCGAAGTGTGTGTGTAAGAGAGACAGAGAAAGAGAGCATTTAGACACGATGTCCATATTCGTGCCATGTGGCTTGCGAGAAAAGAAAGAGAGAGAAACACAGCAACGGGTTAAACTCGAGTGTGCACACACACACGACAAGTTTGCGAACGACTCAGCGCCCATGCTATTCCGCTCGGCGTCTAATTGATCGCGATTGAACGCGCGTCCCGTGACGAGACCGGTAATGTGGCATCCAAGATGGCAAGAAAGCAGACGCCCTCGCGCTTTTCAAACAAAATAACAGTTCGGTCGCATTCGAGTTTGCATGATGCACAAACGATATAGTCATTAACAATCGACAATTATTAGTGACGAGAAAAAATGCCTCAGAAAGACGTATTAATTTCTCGGTGAAAAACAACGTTATTGATTTTTTTTTGTATAAGCCTTTATTTTTTATGCTTTTTTTGTAGTAACTCTGTGTATTACTTTTTTTCTTATTTCTCTCTTTTTTTATATTTTTATATTACACAGATCAGCCTAGGTCAGTATTGACCCAGACGATTTTTCCCATTTTGCCGATTCTACCTCAAATTCGGACATGTAAAAAAAAAAAAAAAACGTTTCAGATCATATAAATTTTGTATAATTGTATTTCTAAATGTTAAAAGAACCTTCTAGATTTTTTCAGATTTTTCAGAAACGAAAAAACCATTAAAAAATACAACTGTTTACCAATAACCTGATAGTCTGATTAAACAGTGAAAAACGGGGTAGTGTGCGGTGGATTAATTTCGTAATATCTTTAGCACGTATCTGCATCAATTTCATCTTGATTTTTTATATCGGAATTTTTTTACAGCAGAATACACAAATCGAAATTAATCTTCACTGACTATCGAGGCATCAAACTGTGTTCGATAATTTCAAAGTTCGTATATATAACATAAGGGATGGAAAATCTATAACACGATAGCTAAAAATAATGTGATAAAGTTTTAATCCTACGAGAATTTGCATCGAGTACAAACGCTATAAAATCTGTTATCATAATTCTGTACATATTTGCACATTTTAAAACATAATCCTAGTAGAAAGAAAGTTGGCGAGAGATTTCGGAAAGATATAAGATTGTATTCGTCTCGTAAAAGTTCTCGCTGAAAATTTACCGCATAAATTTTCAACTGTTATGCTTTTTGCATGCAACAGCCTCTTTTCTCAGATATTAAAAAAATGTAGATTACTTGTAAATGTAAATTACTTTCTCAAAAAATAATATAAATATAAAAAATTCGTTATTTTACTATTATTATTAAATGTTTATTATTAAAATTACTTTTACTATTAAAAGTTTCTCTCATTGCACAAAAAAATGCAGCGTACGTGTTCTCTTGACTTTCCGGCGAGAACGTCATTAGCGGCAAAGCGCAATCGCGAAATTGCATTGAATAAATATTACGGACGCATCTCCGTGATTTACAATCATCATCATCAGCGTTTGCTGGACAAATGTGCAGAGAAAGCGTATCCGTAAAAAGCGGAGTAGTCCTAGTTTATTAGTCAGCGTGAATCGCATTTATAAACAAGACACGAGCATAGAATTATCCGGCGATATAAATTGTCGTCATTGAGTTTACCGAAAGGATGCGTCTGAAGAAAGTAATTTTCGTTGATTTCACAAGCAGCATTTGCACTTCAATGATGCCGATTTAATGACATTCATTTTCACGATGTCCTTTTCAATTTAATAATATAAGAAATGTCTATGAATGTGTGTATCTTTTATTATCTTTTCTCTAAATTGCGTGAGACTCAAATATTTCTAAAAAAAATTGTCGACGAGAGAGATTATAATTTGTAGTACGTTTCTTCCTGAAATTTTGATTTATCCAAATTTTATCTGGCAAACAAGTAAATTAAATTTAAAAATTGTGTCAATTATGGAAGTCAACACGATTTTACAATCTTATTAACGGTTGTTACGTCCGAATCCATGCTAATCTGATCAAACAGCAATTGTGATTTGGCAACGTATCCAGTGAAAGAGAACTGGCACGAAATAAAAAGACGGCCTTGCTTCGCCGCTGTTCTTGCATCTTCCGCACGAGTGTTAACCGGGTTAATTAAGCTTATCGACGTCGTTCTGCACGACTTTGGTACCGTTACGTCGCGCGGGGTCAGAGAGGAAATTTTAACGTTTCATAATCCGGATATCCATGTAGCTCTGCGAGACGTCGACTTTGCGATTTATATTATTAATAAGGCTTAGTCCGTAAAGTTTTGCCACTAAATCGAACTGAACCACAAATGTAAAATGTTAAACTTTTTACGATGTGCTCTTCCCAAATTATTATATTAACACATCGTAATTATATTTTGTTTTTTCTTGTAATTTATTATGACAAAAAAGATTTTTCTAGAACTAATCATATTTAAGTAAAAGTAAATAACTAATCACATTTAATTATATGACTGAACAACGCATCTAGTGATTACTTTTAGATAAATCTATGATAGATTTTTAATTAATTACAGAGTAAAAACTTAAAAAAAAAAACCGTAATGCAAGGAAAACTGTACACGAATAATTATCTCTTGTATTTCTGCACATAATAATTTACATCCGTTTTTTTTTATTTTTATATTAAATACGTTGACCACATTTTTAGAGTTATGTAAAAAACTAATACATGTATATGAGTCTATAAATAACCGAAATTTTATATTCGATCGGAGAATATGTCATGCAGCGATCTGGAAGCACTCAAGTGAGAGTCTGGCTGTCATAATCAGTTCTTCAACGGAAATATGTAGGGCGTAATGTAGGTTGCATCGTAAAGTTCACATTAGTTTTCGTTATCCTATTTTTTTTCGCAAATACTTTAAAATTAAATTTTTAAATAGATTTCAATCACGATATAGTTATAATAATGTTTGGTGTTAAAACTAAATTTTTTTAAATCAGGGCTTTAAAAGTCCGGATTTTTTATTTTTAATCAACTTAATGGATCTTTATTGGGATTTTAGCATTTTCATTTTTTATAGTGCACTAATAATTAATAAAATTTGTTTCATTGATAATTCTATTATGAATTAATTTCAATTTAATTTATTTAATTTATTAATTAATATAATAAATGTACATACGTTTATATAAAAGTAAAAAATAAATTAAATTAAACAATTCTTTAATGAGTTTTGCAGGTGGATTTTTCAAGTGGGTCCAACCCAATAAATTCCACCTCGTCAATTTCTGCTTTCAGCAAAAATATCTTAAAATGAGATGAGATAAGGTAAGGCAAATAAACTTAAAATCGAGCTAAATAATTCGTTATCAAAGATAAAAAAATATGTTATTGAGGTAACAAGTCTATTATTATAATAAAATTACGGTCGAGGATGTTCCGAGACCCCTTTCCCCCTCAGTTTACGCATTAATCAATAAACCAATGTATTCATAAATGATCTATTTATATATATATGGCTATGAGAATCTGCACGCATTATGCAAGTTTATACATGAACGTGTACGTCTGCTATTTGACTGTGAATATGGCGGGTTCTATCATCTACATGACGCGCGATATGCAGCTAAATTTCCGTGACGTAAGTCCGATCGATTTTTGTGACGAATCCGTGACGGACGTGGCGCCTTTCAATATGACGAGCACCATCACGATTATCAACGCCATTGAAAACAGACACAATGTCATCGACCGCCGAAATCGAGCAATAGCGACCGAGCCCTATTCAAGGTCCAACGATTCGATGACCTTAAATCATCGCCAATATACCGTACGATTGTCGTCGAGTGAGCGGCGTAGCTGCAATGGTCGAGTAGATATGTTGCGATACGACATCTCGGGGCACCGTGAGTCAGTTATCGTCAGTTAACTAACAGTATAAATCAGCATTTAATATACCGTAAGACGAATTCGATCGTATTCAGCCGGTGGAGGTAATCTTATGGAAGCAAAAATGTTTTAACCAGTGTTACGCTTAAAGATGAGATTTTCAAAAAAATCTTAGATAAGATAAAGACAATTTAATTTCAATTTATCTAGATAAAAGATAAAATTATATACGGTTTTATCTAAATAATTTTTAGATAACATCGCTATTGAACAATTAGAATATGAAAACAACATAATATATGTTCATATTTTAATTTCAAAATTTTTATCTTAAAAACAAAAATCGTTCACAAATAATTTAATCTGACCTTAAAAAATATTCCACTTTGGATTTGAATCAATACGCAAATGAAAATCAAAGTTAAAAAATAGAAGGGATATACAACATTATACAATAATTAAAAGAATTCCTTGTAAAAGTTTTCGAATTTATAATTTTGGAATAATTTTTAAATTACACTACACTAACTACTGGTCTGATTGTGAGTAATCTTGGCTACGTTTCGCTATATATTTCCACAACTTAAAATCTATATTTCATGTTACGTACACTATAGATTTTCAGTATTGGCAATATATTTCGAAACGCACACCTGTTGTTACCATTTTGAAAAATTTTTCTGTTATGATAAATGGTAATTAAAAAAAAAAGAGCAATAATATAAATTATTATAATTAATAAATCAGAATTAACATTTAATACTATAAGATTAACATAAGATAGACATTTTGAGCTCATGTTAATCTTATAGTATTACGTTAATTCTAAGTGACTAATTATGATAATTTACATCATTATATTGCATATTTTTGACCTGTCTCTTATAACATCGTGATTACATTGATTGAGCCAAATTTCATTTGATAACTTGGAAGTTAAGATTAAGGACAATATTTCTCATATTCTTGTTACTGTTCACATTATCTTAGATCATTTAAAAAAGATAACATTTCTTTTTATCTAAGATACACATGAAGATAATATACATTATAATAATCTAGATAAAGATAAAATAAAATTTATCTTCATCTAGATGATTATCTAGATGATATTATCTAAATAACGGCAAACACTGGTTTTAAAACCTAGTTAATAAAAGATAATTAAAAAACGTCTGTCGTGGAGATAAAAATCAAAACTTGTAGTTTTTAATAAAATTAATAAGATTAAGAGAGAAACAGAATCTGTAACATGTCGCATCATAATATAGTTTCTATAAACCGATCGTAATTATAGACCTGTCACGTTAAAAGATAATTTTGCTTAATATTGATTTAAGAGATTAAATCTACTTTACATTTTATTTAAAAGAGATTACATCTGTCCTATTGCATTCAATACATTGTAGATAATTCAGGCTGTTCATTAACGTTTGCGGCGGTTAAACTGGCACAATCGAAAGTCATAATTGCGCCGTTAATTACAGGCGGGGGATTAATTCGTTCGATAACTCATCGACGCTCTCACGAGCGTGAAAACGTGAAAGCTTCCTGCCAGTGACGACGATAAAGCACCGGCGACCACTGCCAAGAGAAAATTCGAAAGCCGTTGGTCGTGAAAACCTGTTCGGTCGAGTCATCGGCTATGATTCCTGTTCTGTCCCATTCGGGACGAAATCTGGGCTAGATGTGTATGAAAAAAAAAATCTACCAGACTAGTCGAGCTATTTACCACACGTGCCTTTCAGCCGAATCATATTTGATTGCATGACGTGTCTACCAGTGTCAAACTGGACCCGAATAAAAGGCGCCTTTTCCAAAAGAATAGACAAAATTTTGGTGTACTCAATGATACAATGTTCAAAAGTAAAAAAAAAATTTAAGTAATTTCTTCCAGATCATCGAATGGCCGTTGCGGTAAAATGTCGAGATAGAAAATCATTTTTCGCAAAATGGTTTTATTTTAATGACTATTTTTCTTAGCTTGAGGAAGCGTTGATGTTGATACCAAGCGATCACCCGATTACCCCAGAGACGTCACGAAGCAACTTTGCGATACGTATGATATCACAAGGGAGCAATATTTCGCCTTCTAGGCGACTCAAGGACACGTTGCAACAGGAAGAACGTACTCAAAGTATCTGGAGGTCGCAAAAACGATAACACGGTTTGATAAAAATGTAGTGCACTTCGCAATAGGTTTCGACCAGAACGATTCACGTGAATTCTAAATAGCTAACAAGTGTTTGAGCACAGCCAAGTGTCCTTTTCTGATTTTAATAAACTTTAGATATGTTAATATAGACAAAATAAGGGATTCCGTATATTTTTATAAGTGCCGAGTCTCACGCCAAGGGAATGAAACACTCCTATAGAAACTATCGATTTTCTTTCGAAGCGAATATCGCTGAAACTATTATATAAGAGATGGAAAAAATTTTTAAATAAAAGCTGAATGGTTTCAAGAGCACTACATAATAATGACAAAAGAATTTTCACATTTTTATTGTTAAAAATTATTATAAAGTACTATTGAAACCATTCAACTTTCATTCACAATATTTTTTTCTACCTTTTATAGTTTCATATAGTATAGGGATTTTTTCTTCAAAACGGTGTTTCATCCCTTTGACATGTGACTCGGCACTTATAAAAAAATACGTGTCTCTTATTTGCGTCTATATTTTAATGTGCAATCTTCCAAACTCTCGAAATTGTAAAAAATTGTAAAAAGCTCGATGGAACGGGAATGAGAGTTTACGCGCGGTCATCGGTGCGCAAAAATTATTCTCCTTCAGTTCAATTCAAAAATGTATTGCATTCTCACGAGCATGGACGTTTCGGTTTCATCTTCAGCATACAAAGCTTAATATCCTCGGAATGATCAGCACATAATAAACTCAAATTGTTACGATTTGGATATATTTTAACATATACAAAGTTTACTAAAATCGGAGGGGGACACTTGGTTGTGCGTTCCCTTGTAAGTCAGTTCCCTGAACTCACTTCAACGAGCCTTGAGAAACACGCTGCGACTTCCAGCCATTTCTGTCGAACACTTTCTTCCATCTGCGAACGTCGACCCATAGGCTTAACATATTACTCGTGACGAGGCACATGTTGATCGACCTACCAACGACAGCGAAACATTCCAGACCCGGAGACAATGAGGCATGATAGAACGATGATTCCGCGTGTCTGTGGGACTCGCTCCATCCGAAGTGGATAATAATGGGCTTTTCTTATGTGTGTATTCACGCCTTAATTAAATGATTGAACGTGCTTTAGCATTTTTATCATACTGTTAAAAGTATCCCGTGAAAATGGGAACAAACATAAAATTACCGAGGAAAAAGAAAAAAAGGAACATTAAATAAACATGTGTTTCTCTTTTACATTAATAAAGCGATTGAAACATTTCTCGATATACACACGCACATTTTATGCAGCTATAGAATTCCCGGAATAAATAACTTTTACATGCAATTTGCATTACATTGTTGCGATTACAAGTTAGTCAAATTTAAATTAAGGCTACTTTGATTGGCAACGAGATAACGCGATTGTAACCCGTATAAACTTTCCATAAATTTCTCGTTATTTTGCAGCCAGGCGACTTCGTGATCGTCCGTGCGAGATATTTTCCCGCGATATTTCGCGTTAAATTACGCAACCGGCAATTAGGAAAACGTCACGACGCGACGTCGCGTAAAAGAAAGTCCGTCGTCGGCAACAAATCGAATTTGCTGAGTAAATCAACCGTGGCGTTATGTCATCGCGTGTATAGTCCGATCAGCCAGGGTCAGTCGTAAACGTACGTACTTGCAAAGCGGTGTGCACCCGTGACATTTTCAACCCCCGTTCGTTCGTTCGGTAAGGAAAGGTTCAAAGGTCGAGGAGTGGTCTGTGGCACCACCAAGCACGTATATATATATATAACACGCGATATTTTAAAAAAAGCGCACAATATCCTCGGAACTTCTCTTCCAATTTATCAGCCCATTCACCTCCGCTCTACGCTTTCAACTGCATTTCCCGAGAAGAAGAAGTTTCTAATAAGGCCAAAGCCGAACTTTTAGCCGATTAATTGCCAAAAAGAATGGATAAGATCTTTGATATTTTTTCCGCGAATCAAATATAACGTTTGATGTTTTTTTTTAACGCAAATAGGACGCGAAAGCGGTTCATGGTTTATGTAGAAGTTGTAGGTTACATTAAAAGATATTTCAATAATGCAAGTATTTTTAAAACGAATTTAAATATCTTTATCATTCTTGAAAACCATTAGAATTAATAGAAGGCTACGATAGATAAAACCTCGGAACATTTGTCGCTTTATGTAATGAACGTTACACAATTCTAATTAAAACTGTATTATGATTTAGAACGAATATTTTGAGCTATTGACGTAACATCTTCAGTGATGCACACGAGCAATATAAACCTAGCTCAGAAAATCAGAAACATTTTTCCACTAGAAATCTCGGAAAATGCACTAACGCAATATCTCTCATTGTCTCCGAGACGGGAAGAGTTGCGGTCGTTCTGCTAGATGAAAATGTGAGGCACAAAGGACGAGCACGGGTCTTCCGCTGCAGTTTGCGGAAGGAGCTACTCGCAGTTAATCGGATTTTGGACAACTTACCTTGGAGTTTGTGACGTGGTCGGCAGGCACGGATTCCGGAACAGTTTGCAGGGTGCTCCGCATGCTAGCGGACATTGTAGGCCAGCCAGTTTCACTCCAGCCTTAGACCTTCCTCCGACGCTGTGTCGATGCACCCTCTTCTCTCCTCACGCCTGGAACAAAGGAAGGACATTCGTAAGGTGAATCTTCAAGCTCGTGGGATTAATATGTCTGCCTACGACCCTTTTCAGCGTGAAGCGAAAAAATTGCAGTTGAAAAATACGATTAGATATGAGTTCTAATATTAATGATCTACGTGTGACTTGACATAAAAAAAAGATTGTAACGTTGAGATGAGAAAGGAGTGGAGTAACGTTACTCGCCTTCTGTAATACTATAATTTCTCCTTTGTTAAAGAAGTTAAATGAGTAGAAGCATTTTTAAGAAATCTTCGTACGCGTTTGGTACGAAAAATAAAATTCGTAAACACTTAAGAATTTGGCTAACAGTACATCAGCTTAAAGTTATCAAAATTTAAAAACTGTAGATTTGTTAGATTTATTCCTTTTTTCCTAATAAAATTTTGATTGTAAATTTTTGCACTGAAAACAGTTCCAATGAATAAAAAAACAAATAATTTGGATTATAATGGTTTATGTAATAAAGAATCATATTTTGCTAAGGTTTTAGATAAATAAATTTTGACTTTAACGAAATAAGTAGATTCAAATTAACTTTTGTACAAATGTTTATTATACTTTTATTAGTATACATAAAAAATTGATTTAATTTGCAATGCCATTTTAAAATTATTAATAAGCATGCTACTTCCTCATTAAATTTGCAAATAAGCATTATAAAACGCAATTTTACAAACAAAAAATTTCTTATTCTTATATTCTTATATTCTCTATTATTCTTATATTCTCAGCTTTCTTCAATTATAATTTATTAATTTAAAGAAATAAATTATTTTTAATCAGAACTTTTCGTTTCTATGAAATATTACCTTGATCAAGAAAAAAAATTACTACAAGCAACTATTTCTTTGAATTAATAAATTATAATTCTAGAAAATGCATTTACTTGAGACAAGAAATTTTCTTACCGTGTAAGAATAAAAAGCAAACAAAAAATTAAACTTAACTTTTAAACCAATAAGGCCTGTTTTCTTATGTAGTTGAACTTTAAACTCAGTTTTAACTTTCTATCTTTTTCCAGTTCTAAGAATTAAACTGAGTTTAAAGTTAAACTACACTATAGCAAATAGGCCTAATAGAACTGGGCTTCAATTTTACACAAATACTTGAACATAATGATGTAGAGTAACTATAACTTTTTTATATTTTTGGTAATGCTTTGAAATGTGATACGTACAGTTTTCACCAGAGAATAATCTAAGTTGTTTTTTACATTTTAGCGTTGGAAAAATAAAGTTCATGTCACAACAATTTTTTTTATTGATTCAAAATCCATACCAATAATACTTTTCATTCGAAAATTTTGTGACCCAGTTTGTACAACAGAATGAAATTATAACTTACAACTCATACAAGTATATCCCGAGGGGAAATTCACAGCCGGCATTGGTGTACAAAATTTCGGCAGTGGACTGCCGAAAAAAGTAAGCAGTGACCTATAATATTGACGGCATTGTCGTCAGTGGTTGGGGAGTGGTGAGCTCACTTCAGAGTCGGTTTTTCGATCATGGGGATGAGCACAAAAATTTTTGAATACTTCGGGAAAGCTTTAGAATTCTTGTGCAGGCATTGGCGTATGATAATGGGCACGCGGTAGTGTTCATAATTGCATGGCATTGCCTTAATTTTAATATAGAATTGACGGCATTGTAGGCATTGACTAACAATAAGCATTGTCGGCAGTGTACAAAAATGTCGGCAGTGTTTTACAGCAATGCCAAAAATCGGCATTGGTGTACAAAATTTTGGGTTGTGAATTCCCCCTCGGTATATCCATAATATCGATCAGTTGAAACTAGCTGAGATGTGAAAAACACTTCAGAGGATTATTTACGTTATAGAATCAATTGAGTATAATAACAGTTTATATTGCAAATTTAAAACAATAATATAAAATGATTTAAAAAGTATTATATGCTATTAATATATTTATGTTTACATAAAACAAAAAGTTTATCTCACACTTCTATTAACATTTTTTTTATTGAAACATTCTTCATATATTTTTTATATTTATATAATGTAATAAACAAATATAATAAAAATAAACCATTTTTAATAATTCTGCAAGAGAAAATACAATATAAATCAATTTATATAACTGTTAGTTTTACTTTAAATTGCTATAAAATGAAATT
Source organism: Solenopsis invicta (assembly GCF_016802725.1). Taxonomy (NCBI): domain Eukaryota; kingdom Metazoa; phylum Arthropoda; class Insecta; order Hymenoptera; family Formicidae; genus Solenopsis; species Solenopsis invicta. The sequence goes on along the minus strand of NC_052670.1, from coordinate 16,280,555 downwards.
GTGTATTTTGTTTTGTTTTACTAATAATTTTTTTATAAACTTTTTCAATAATTTTTTTATAAACTTTTAAATATATAATTCCAATAAAAACCCATAATATAATATTTATTATTAATTTTTTCATTTTTTACTGTCGAAATAATTGCTTAACGTGTTTTTTATTTAAGCAAACATTGTTTTGCGAGTAAAAAAAAATTAATTTTTTTATTTTTGTATTTTACAAAAATATGTACTTCTGAGAATCTACCGTTAAATTTTTAGCAAAAAATTCGGAAAATTACGAAAGTTACAGTCTATTATTCGAAGCAATGTGCAGATCAAAATCGGAACACTCACCAGGCTTCCCCAAGTTTCAATACAATGTAACGGTCTTAAGAACAAGAAGTTATGGGTTTTTAAATACTAAAACCAGTCATGTGTTGTGTAACCATAAAGTCACAAGAGAAATCATTCGCGTGTTTGAAACTTATACACAAGCAAGAGAAATATACGATTAAAGTGTACTCGCAACTTTAAACGCGTTTTTCTCGAAATTGTGTTTTTCAAAGTTGTATTCACGATTTTAGATAAACTAATTAAATTCACCTTGCAGCTGCATATTTGAAATATTTGTCCTCTCTATCGTTGCTTCCACCAGAAGATTAAAATATATTACTTTTTTCATTTCATTTCTAACGTAAAACTGTTAAATTTTTTAGCAATTTCGTAAGTTTTATTTTTTAGGAACAATGATTTATAATTATTTAAAAAATAATTTTTTTATAATTCTGGTATCAATCAAACATTGTATAGATTAATAATCTCTTTCGTTTTTTTTCTTATTTCAGACTGAGTTTATGGAACCCATGAAATATTGATCTTTCAAACACCCCGCGTAAATATTGTTACATTTAGTACAATTTTTATTATTTTGAGTTTCAAAAATTAGTGATTATTTTAATAATATATGTATTATTATATAAAATTTTAAATCCATCACCCGCATAGTTTTCGTTAAAAAATTCATAAATTCATAGTCCTCTTTTAATGCAAAACGACAATGCCTCCTTAATATTTTCCCTTAATAGTTTCTTCGTGCTATTTTCAAAAAGTATTTTTCAAATACTATCTATAAACTATATACATATATACAAATCTATATACATAACCTTCTTAAATATTAACAATAATAACTTTAATAATAATAAAAGTCATGAAATGTAAAAATCATCCCAGGTGATCGTTTATGCAAAAAAAAAAAAAGAAATAAGATGGTCATGCCAAGATTAAAGCATATTGAAATTTATATACAAAAATATTTGTCATGTACAAAATTTAAATTAAATTGGTCTCAAGTCTCCTTCAGTATCAATAATTACAACATTCATCGACATTAAGGTCATCGGTAACTAAGCGGATCGATAATCTCATTTTCACCCAATTTAGCCGAGGGGAAGATCGATCTTAGACACGACGCCCAATATAGCGACGCAATCGCACTGATTGACAAAGTGTGCTTTATTAATTGGTATGCACGGTAAACCGTGGGCTTCAATTACCACGCCGATGGTATCCGCGCGGTGCGTGCGGTGCTGGCGGCGCACGCACACCTATCATCTGACTGTTACACACATGCGCGCGCGCACGCGGTTAACGTGAAACATTACGCATGGAGAGGCACAATGTAGATGATTAACTAAACGTTACTCCCGCGCCAAAAGGCACCAAAAATATCGGCGATCGCCGGTGACTGATGAGTTTTCGCGATTGTCACGCAACAAAACAGTGTGTGTCGCAATTATTGTTAGCCACGCGATATTACGTACATATTTACGAACGTACCGATCGAATACAATCATACACGTTATCATTGATAATATTTATTTAAAGCTTCTTGAAGCCAGCGTTTGACGATCCACCGGGTTTTATTGGATTGGAGCCACTTAAAAAAAAAAAACATTTACAAAAGCTCACCAAAAAACTCAATTATAATTTAATAACATAGTACAAATGAAATATTTAATATAAATTAATATAATCAATAAGATTAAATAAAATTTAATAATATAAATACAAAACTTTGTTGTAATTTTCATCCTTCTTCAAATCTTATGGTTAAAAACAAAACTTTTTATTTTATTTTTTTTAGCCAATTTACATAAAATCTACCATACATAATGAACATTTTAAGATTTCGTATATAAAATCTTTTATTTACTTTTGTCAAAAAAATAAATTGAATGAAAGATGGTCAGATCCAAAGATTGATCAATTTGTCATTGAATGTCTCTTATATACTATAGATATACGTTTATTAATAAATTAAATTAATTAACTTGAAATTAATCCATAATAGAATTATCAATAAAATAATCAATTATTTTTATCATTAATGGTTTATAAAAAATAAAAACTTGAAGAAAGCCTAAAATAACCCGGAATTTTTGAAACCTTGCTTAAAATATGTATATTTTCGATATATCAACGTATGAATCACGTAATCACATTAATCAACTTTGAAAACTTTTATCAGCTTCTAATTCACAAGTGGTACGTGTGAACAATGCTTCTATTTCATAAGCTTACGTAAATGTAACTTTTTAATTTACGATAAGCCAATTGACACGTAACACCAGCTTCTTTTTAGTTTTATTTAAAATTTTACGTTAGACTACGTGTGGCTGTGACAGTCCGAAAAGGACGAAAAAGGATACGATCCTTCGCACCGAAACAGGCGGACTTACAAGTAGGCGAGCGTGAATCATACCTCGTAGCAACGGATACAGACGGCACGTAACATCGGGCCAACTTGGGCTCTTATATGTCTGCTGACCCACGGCAGGCGATACGTATATTACAATTCTATTTATATATACACGACAAGTGCGACTACGTGTTTCCGCGCAAAACATGTTACCGATGTCCATATTCTGAGGCGCAAGTTGGAAAATTAACCGTGTTAAAATTGCTTCGTAACGCAGCATTAGACACACTATCGAATTGTTTCGTTTGCGATTTATCTTAATACAGCGCGAGAGCCGAGCCGTATATACCGATGATGTCAGAAGAAATGAGGAAATTTACCGAAATTGCCACGACAAATTACGATAAATTGCTCTTTTAAAAATATTTACAATCGTGTAAAAAAGATTTAAAATTAACATCTTAGAAATAGACTTTCTGCTTTGTATTTATTGACGTCATCGATATATATAGTTAAAGTGATTATTATATCGCTTTAATTGACCAATAAACTAACTTGAAATCTCTTCAAGGTTCATTTTGTTAGAAATATCTTGCAATATAGATGAGAAGAGCTTATTGATTGTATCATGGAAAAAAAGCCTTTATTTTATCGTATGTGATTGGAGAAATAAAATGTTCGCATTACCAAGCTAAAAAAAATTTGTTTAAAAATAGTATAACTATCGCAGTATACTATAAGGTGTGAACAGAATCGATAGTCCCACGACACTCTCTCGTTTCGGTTTTACCTAACCTAGGGTTTCTATCTAATCGAGCGGAACAAGAAATCTGCGGAAACGGTTGAAAGAGAGAAACGTCGGCAGCAAGAAAAAGAACGAACGCAAAGGAAAAAAAGATACGTATCTACCGGGTGATCCACGCCTCTTCGCATGACGATTTTCATTACATGCGGGTACTGTGCGTATAAAGATCTGTGCAATATAATAAAAGTCGCCAATATTGACATAGATCTAAAGCAGCCCTCCCTTATTTTTCAAAAACTAAACATTTTGCACTGTATTAACCTTTAAACCGCTGGAAAGTCTAAATATAGACGCTACGGAGGATCCCTCATTATATAGGTTATTTCCAAAATATTAATACAATATTTAGGGAATTTTCTAAGGGAATTACAATAGATCCAATGCCGGCGGTCTAAAGGTTAATACTGATAAAAATATGATCTGCTTACATAATTAAAGAAATAAAAACCCATAGTTTACACATTCGTGACTTTTTTTTGTATAAAATTTATTAAAAACAAATTTAGATGATTTTCTTTTGTAAATTGCAGTTTAATAGTGATATTATTTAATATTATTGATAATATTAAATCATTTTACATATTTGTAGTTTCTTATAACTGTTTTGCTTATATTTCAAGGTAACAGTCCCAATTATTTGTTGTTTAAGGTTAAAATTTTATTAATTCGTGTAAATTTAACGTGTAAATCAAACATTTAAAAAAAATGTTAATGTAAATATAAGCAGGAAACATAATTTTAAAATATATAATTATACAATATATTTATCTACCAAACCAATTTGTGAATTTTAGAGAAATTTTTAAAAACGTTATATAAGTTTTAATAATGGGTCGGCATAATTAAACGGCATAATTATTGTATAGTAATATACGTTTTTTATACGTTTCATTGTATGTTTATTGTATTAAAAATATAATCTATTAAAATTCTCATAGTGAAAGAATTATTAAAAAGGTATTTAGAGAAATTATTAAAGAGGTTATTAAAGGTAATTTTTCACTTTTTTTCCTACAATAATTAAGTCATTTCATATTGCAATATTTATAAAAAAAATTTTTTAATGTAAAAAAATTTTCTGTAATTACAATAACAAATGTATGTCTGCAAAAGCATTAAATTTTGCAAACTTGACCCATAATTAAAACTCAACTCATAATTGGGACCGTTACCTTATACGGTTTGGAACATAAAATCGCTATGCAGCGTAAACCGGTACACCCCTCCATCAGAATAGAGACAGTAACTACGAAATCTTTAACTGCAATATTGACAGATGTTTCATGAACTTTTTCACATTTTCTTTAATATCTTAAGATAGAAAAAATAGCTCGGATAATAGATCTACCTAATAAAGTGTCAAAGAAACGCATAAAGTAAATGGGTTAAATTCCAACCTTTTAATTTTATAAACTTTGTTGTTTAAAATATACAACAATATATTTTATTACTTGTAATTTATCAATTTGTTTCATATAGTTAACTCCTATGCTACTGTGTCTGAATTCTGCCATTACTGCCAACAGTGTCAGTTTTGAGATTCAATTTCTCAGACGCTCTTTTTGGATTATGTTGCGGAAATATTTGTTACAAAATACGAAATAGTATTGTAAAAACTACTATACTAATAGAAGACACTTTCTAGTTTGTATTCATGTTTATAAAGTTCTATCTTTAGCTTTTGTTTTTAAAAAATATTCAACAAGAAACAAAGTGGTATGCTAGAGTATTGGTGACTTTCCTCTAGTAAAAATGCTTCTCTAGAAAAATAATCATAAACTTTTTAGGATTAACCAGAAATATAGTTTTTTAAGTAATTTAAGTAATTAAGTAATTCATATATTTTAAAAATTGATATTCAAACATATATTGTAAGGAGAAAGTTATTCAATTTATTAATAATAATAAATTAAAAACATGTACTTTAAAAAGACAATTTCCTATCTTTTCTTACAAAATTTTTATTATGTAAATTTTTAGGTCGACAAATAATGAAAACTGTCAATAGATAAAATCTGTCTTATTGTAAATCGAACACTGTAGAATTTCCTGCATGTCATAAAATCTTTTTCTGAAATTTTGTTCACATCTAACATTAGATTCGAAAATCGAGATTGTACGTGGATCACCCTATGCAATACACATATTGGGACAGCATAAGTGTGCGTGCGGAGTTTGTATTTCTTCAGATTGGTTGGGTAAAACAAGGTTGGCAAAAGTCATCCCTCGGCATTGAGATTAATAATCCCGGTGAACATTATCTCTTTTGCTATGTGATTGTACGAGAAGGATGCTATAAAATCGATATTGCTATAAAATCCAGTCAATTTCACGATTAAAGTCGAGCAGATATAACAGCGCATTCACTGATTTTAAGAAACTTTACTCCAAAAGACACGTATCTTGAAAATCATTGCGCGTAGATCGTGAATGGTACATGAAATTAATACAATATATTGATGCAAAAATCAGATTTATCAATAATTTCATTCAATTTAATCCAATCAAGAAAGATAATAAAAGATTTTAATGCAGCAAAAATTTATTAATAAAATTTATTAATAAAATTTATTAATTAAGAGATAATTTCCAATTTTTTTTATTTATGAATTTTTGTTGACGTGAGCTCATTTACTTTCAATATGATGGACAACGGCGAGAAATTATTAACCAGAAAAGTCGATATTCACGCAATTCTTTTTTTCTATATTCGGCACGAACAATAACTGCACGCGCGCAAGTGTGTGGAAACTGATGAATATTAAATTAACGCGTTTGAGAAAGCGAAATAGTCTTCGCGCGTGTTTTATGCGCATTCTGTGCAGCGACACGTGACCAGGAACAAGGAATTAAAAAAGAAATTACGGAAAGAGTTTCCTCTACAAGACTAAGGGAATCGCACAATGATTAAATTAAAACATGATTATTTTAATCATGTAGCATAAAAGGAAATAATTATCTATTACACGATATGGAACAATAATTATTCAGTTTAAGAATAATCATTAAAACGTTAACGTCCATTTCCGTCAATTTTAATTGGCGATTTGAGTTTAACTGAAATTTTGTCTTTTTACCTCTTAGAACTAGAAAAAAAAATAAAGTATAAGTTATACCAAGATCAAAATTAATCTGCATTAGTGCAAATGAAAATAAAACAATTAAATTGTTAAAATTAAAACTAAAAATTTACTCCACAGATAAAAACTCGCATATTCAATTCCTGTTTATAGATATGCTTGAAAGAGCTAATACTTGAAAAACGCAGTACCGTTTATCAAACACACGTAAACGGTGAGAAACAGTGAAATGACACGAACCGCAAGCGCCAGTGAAGATAACAATTCCAGTAGGCCGTCGAGGATCGTAAAGTTCGCAAGACAAGCACCTCTTTACGAGCAAACGTTACCTCACAATTAAACATAATTAAAAACAGTAATTTATGTGACGCGTTACATAAAAGTATGATGTCGTCGCTTATGAAAATCGACATCGTAACCAACGTTTCATGTCTCTAGATAAATATGCATACATTTTGATGTAAACCTGAGGTCGTGCAATGTATACATGTAATGTGAACACTTACCTAGGCCCGTTTTCATATTTATTATATATATTTATATGTATAATAATGATATAATGATTGTAACTGTCTATAAGATTCCTCCTTCTCCGAAAAACTGTAAAGAATTTGTTGCAAAAAATTGTATTATTACTTCAACAATATTATTTCAACCAGCATATTACAATATTATTAATTTAAGAGCTGCGATTCAAGATCGAAAGTAACGGCGCATAGTTTAAAGAATTAGAAAACGTACATAATAAAATTGCATAAAAAAACATTATTTGGGCATTAGACTGTCCCATTAGTCCTGTTGTGACAGTTTCTTGGTCTTTTCTTGATTTTAATTATAATTAACTTTTCGGTTAACCATATTACAATATTATAAAAATGAGCGTTATATATATTACAGAGTAAGAGCAACACATTTCCACTTTCATTTCAGCCTCTACTTCCCGTTTTACAATACATCATTTATCGTTACCGGACGCATTCGTTCGATTGTTGTTTAAACTAATAGTAGACTTAAATGACAACTCGACTCGATGCGCATGTGCTCCGATATCCGATAGCAAAAATTATACAATGTATTATACAACGGGCCTTATCCAACAACCGCTCATCTAAAATGTTAAGAATATATTCTTTGTGTCTCAGAGTGAAAATTGAGCTTATGCACTGAGAAGAAAAAACCTCTTATTTTAGTAAATGTATTTATTAAAAATAAATTTAATTTAAATAAATAATGTTTAAAATATAAAACCTCTTCTGTTAGTTACAGTAAATCGAAGCATTAAAATTGAACAATAATTTGTTAAGAAATTTATTTAAATCAAATTCAGATTAAATTAGAGTGTAATACTTGTCGCATTTAGTAAATGATTTGTTTTAATATTAAATTCGAATCTTTTAATTTTAAAAATAAGGTTGGCGAAAGTTATCCCTCATTTTAGTAAATATTTATTTTTTTAAAAATCCAGGTTTCCAAAGAAAATAATAAATAACTCATAAGATACATATTAAAAATTTATTTATAATATTTGAAAAACCGTATACTTAAATAAAGTTAATATAGCTGACTAAAGCAAAAGATTTTTTAATAAACAATAATAGTGCGCTGTTTACATCATAAATATAACATTCTCCCAGTTGCAAAAATGGCGTAGCACATTTGTAGGAGATTCATGATCCAAAAGTGATTCATAATCTGATAAATATAACGTTAAAACAATTTAAATATCTATTTTCAAACAAAATCACACTTACGTGTAATACAACTTCTATAATCTTTAACTAATAATTTTAAAATCTTAGATAAATTACATTGTAGAAAATACTTTTTCAAATTATGAGTAATTTACTTAATAAAAAAATTGTTTTTCTAAATGACATGAGCATTATTGCAGAAACTAATTTATAAAAAAACAAAATTTATATTCAACATTGACTGCATTACATAAATTAGTTTTCATAATTAGTGAATAATTTATTTAATAAGAAAATTATATTCTTTAAATAAATACAACTTCTTATTATTAAAAAATGCGTTTATGGTTTTACGCAAACACTAAAATTAAGGAAAATTTTTTTTTTAGTATCTTTTTTCTCAGTTTGCACTTTTTTGAATAATTTTCACTCTACGAGATTTAAAGTGTGCTACTTCACATCGTGTATTTATATTCTTAGTCCATATTTATACTAAGCTAATTACGATTCCTCCTTATTTTTTCGTGTTTTTTTTTTAGAAATCTTCAACTTGGCACTTCAATTGTCCATTATTACATGTATACATCACCAATAATTTGATAATATCGATAGTTATAAAACTGACCAATCTCAAGTATTCCTCAGAAAAATGGAATGACTGTAATTGGCCAGTTTCATAACTTATACGGATATTACTAAACCCGATTAATGGTGACGTGTGAACGTAGTATATGAGATAAAATAGCCGCATTTTTAAGGCTATATGTATAATACAAAACAGATCAGCGAATAAAGACTTGACGAATCAAATATAAAAATCGTGCAATTCATTACAAGAAAACAAAGGAGCATTGAAGAATTTTTCTGCTTGATATCTTTAATCAGTCCTATATGTATGCTTCAGTATGCTTCGATACTGATTTACGTCGCTAAAATTCACAACATAAATTTATATTAAAACCAATTCTCGTTAAAATTTTTATATTGAATTTTGAACATATTCAAGTGTTTAATACAAAATGTTCAAATAACAATCACAATGTGATGTGATTTTTTGTAAATTGATGTTGAACGTTTGTCAATATCAAAACGACAAAATTTATGAGTAAAGAAAAATAACATAACAATAATTTTTAATTGTTTTAAAGCAAATTCCAAGTCAAATAAATAAAATGTGCGTATATATATTATAACCAATATATTATAATTGTTAATTTTACTATAGAAATATGTTTCCACACATTCTGTTTCCAAATTATGTCAAAGTGTTACATATTTTGTGTTAACTTTTTACATAATATTTGTTTCTTTCTAACATATCCATCTTATAATAAATTAACATAAACAGTTAAGTACAGCATTTGAGATATGCGATTTGGGTCAATTTTAACACTTTCCAACTGTATACACGATAAACATGATTGAATGTACATTATATAAAATGCATAAACTGAAATGTTACTTGTAGCCGAATACTTTGCAGCTGATCTTCGGATAATTTTAGCTACAGCTCTTTAAAAGTTCATTACAGAAAAGTGTTTTAATATATATGTTTCTTAATGATAGAATCATACAATTATAAAAAAGCCATTTAAATGTTGAACATGAATTAAATATAAGAAAGAAATAAAGAGAAAATAAACTAAATGATATGGTGCGATATATACAAAATACACAAATCTTCTAGTTTACCGAAAGTACTGAATTCGAAAAATATATTATTCATGTGCGTATGGGCGGATCGATGAAATGGTATCTTCAAAAACTGTTTTTAGCAAACGGCTTTAAATTTTTCTTCTACTGTAAGACCTGCATTCTCTAAAGAATTGTGTGCGTGAAGGTAAATTCACGCGCTTAAGGATGCCCATTGTGCTAAAGCATCTTCAAGATTAAGCGCGACAGAATACCGGCTAGAGGATTGCGCGACGAGAATCGCGGTACACGGAAGTGCCGCGTGCTCACGCAGGGCTCGCGCGCGTGCAGCGCAATGATGATGTAAACGGGCGTTTGATAGATGACCATAGGCGATGTCGGTAATAACAGCTGCAGGACATCGCGGGACGAATTGTGGCGATCTTAAAAAAAATGCTCACGGCGCGACATTGTTTCACCGCGAACAGGTGTTTCGAATATACGAGTATTTTCGTTTCGCTGCCACCTGCGAAACATTAGCCGCTAATTATTTCGAATTTCGCACGCACAAGCTTCGAAATCGTGCGAAAGTATTCGAGCGAATGGCACATATGTAATCAGAGTGTTCCCTCTCAACTTTTGTAAAAAAATTTCCTGAAAATTCTCGAATTTTATATCCAACATTAAAAAAATTCTTTAATACATCTTTGAAATAAATTAATTTTATCATATTTTTAATATATGTTTCTTAATGATAGAATCATACAATTATAAAAAAAGCCATTTAAATGTTGAACATGAATTAAATATAAGAAAGAAATAAAGAGAAAATAAACTAAATGATATGGTGCGATATATACAAAATACACAAATCTTCTAGTTTACCAAAAGTACTGAATTCAAATGGCGATTAAACCAAAGTTTGAAAGACATTCGGTTAAAAAAAAACAGATCAGCACAAAGAATTTTTTGAATTTTATTGGTTTTTTCAGGTTTTAGCATTTTTTTTTATAGTTCAGTAATGGTTAACAATAAATTTTTTATTTCATTAATAATTATATTGTCAATTTTAAGTAATTTAATTTAATTTATTAATATAATAGACGTGCATCTTTATAATCGTTACATAGATTTTTTGTAAAGCTAGAAAAAATAAAAATTGGAGTTTTTAACTATAATTAATACTTTAAGAAAGATAAAAATTAAAACATTAAACAATTTTTAATAAAAATAAAATAAAATAAATTATTTTATTGTATGGATTTTTAAATCCAAAAGGCCCTTCGTCAAACTCTGGATTAAATCTGGATGGGTTCTTATGTCTTTGTCGTTAAATTCGCGAGTCAAGACAATATACGCAAATATACATATAAATATATGTGGATGTCATATTACCAATCGATTGCCGACATTTTACTTTATCGAAGAACAGATCAAAGAAACAATTTTGTCGGAGAAAAACAGAATTTAAATTTAAAAAATATCTCTGAGTATCAATAAAATTCTACAAAAACCTATATTTTTTAAAGATACAAAAGAAATTCCTTGAAAATTCCAGTTTTCTCGATGGTAAACAACTTGCCTGTAATTTTTGAAAGTAACTGTACAAACAGATTGCTCGTTACTGATGTTTTCGATAATTTAACAATTGTAGAATATTGAAAATTATAGCAATAGAGAAGAGTATGTAATAGAGATTGCGTTCAACCCAAGGTTCAACCAAGGTTCAACCAAAGATGTAATTGGGCATGAGTAATTACAAAGTTATAATTAAACCGACTGCTGTCACAATAACATTGACGATAAAATCTACCTTCTTCGCTGTTTAGCATTTGAGCAACACAAAAGCAATATCAAAAGCAGCATTGGTGTAATCTGCCCCAAGCAACGACATAATCGAAGAAAACCATCTAAATTCTTCTATTATTTCACACCTCAAACATATAACAGGGTATAACAGTGTTATGTAATCATCGTGATCAATATTGCACTTTAATCGGTACAGTACGGAAATATAGTATTAGGTTTCATGTGAAACTATTTGTAGAAAGTTGAAAATCGTGCAAAATGCAAATTTCCCGTAAAACGGGAAAATGTGCTCAAGATAATGTGCTCACGGATGCAAGTAGAGATCTAGAGTGTACTTGGAGTCACGCGAAATTAGGTCCTAGACCACTATCCCTATGAACTAGGTCATCGGCACACGCGCAGATAGGATATGCAGCCAGGGGCGGCTACAAACTTCGTTGGAACTAGCGCAAGATTCGAATGCGAAGTTTCATAACATTTTTGTTATCCAAGTGTCACATAAAATATGATGTAAACCATTGTTTCCAGTGCTTTTACAAAATAAGTAATAGAAGAACAACTTGTATTATGTAGAACAATGTAGGAAGTAGTAAGGCCAACAAAGAGTAAATTAATGTGGTATAATTAAAATGTTATTTAACCATAGTTACATATTCAATGATATGTGTAAAAAAATATTTAAAAAGATATACGTTCCAATTAACATGGATTTTTCATTAGCAGCAATAAATTAATAAATTAATAATTAATACGGAGTAAATGTAACTGAAATGATGGATATATTATCGGTATCGAGCCAAATATCAAAATAAAAAAAAACCAACCAATATGTAATTTGATACATTAATTAGATTAGTGGTCAATGTAGAGCAAACCGTTAAAATAAACTGTATGTTATAAAGATATCCAGATTATAAAATTACAATCGATAAAGATAGAGTAGAATGAAAATTGTCCATAATTGCTATTAAATTTTAATTTGAATCGATAATAAAAGCCTGTACAGAGAATTTAAACTTGACTAACTGTACAACTCAACTTAGTAATCAAACCATGAATAGAATCTATATTTTTACAATATAGATATTTATTTACCTCGATTTTCATGCAAAGTTTATCGTACTTTTATTATTTCTTCATTAAAATCAGTGTAAGATGCCAACAATGAGCAAGACACTCTCGTGTATAAAAATGTATTCCTTATAGAAATATTATATAAAGTATCGGTTTTAACTATCTTCAGTAGGCTAATTTGCCAATAATCTGTCATATTACATACAATTAGACTACTACGACGTTAAGTGTCACGTTCATTGTACAGTTGCATATAATTTATCAAAGTCCAATGTAAAACAGCCAGTACAAATTTTACGTCAATGTTTTAAAACATGTATTTCAGCAGCAAACCGGTATAGACATCGTCACTAGTATTTTACATTGATTTTGCCTTATTTCACTTAAGCCTTTAATTACAGTATTTATAATTTAATACAGTTTATTATCAGAGAAGAGAAACTGATATTAGCAATAGTTTTATGTAAAGATTGTCCGCATTGACGATACTGAACTGAATGTAGATATCAATAGATAGTGTTTCATCAAACCTCTTTCGCGGCGATCTACGTGTCAAAATGCCGTTGTACCGTTATCGGGCAATTCATCGCTGGCAGTTCCGCTGTGCCGAATGGCGCGTGCGTTTCTCGGGCAATTCCCGCGGCTTTCTGCCAGTGAGCAAAATTGTGATAGTACAACGAAGAAAGATATTACATAAAGCTAGAAGCCCGGCTTCCATCGGCAGCGTAATCCAAGAATAAATCGCCACTGGGCGGTGGGTCCTGGCGCGCTAAGCAGATTACTCTCGATCCGCCCCGTCTCTATGGATGCCTTCTGCTTCAAAGGCACTCTTTGCTCATTTAGTCAGCGTAAACGCGAGTCACAATAAACTGATCGTGTATGCTACATATGCTAAACAGAGACAAAACAATAGAGGATCAAAGGGCTCGTGTTAACTTTTTTATTTCAATCGCAAAATTTTACGATTAAATTCAGCGAAATGAAAGAATAAATCCAAAAATAAAAGTAACCAGTTTCCCGACGTAGTAATTTGATATTTTAGGTAGTCCTTGTTAGACGCAATTATTAATAGAATAAGGTCATTGTATAATGCTGTCAAAGTTAGGTAACCGAGCTACTTGCGAGTGCCGAATACATCCCCCACAACGACGAATACGCGATTATTACATCGCGGTGACCGTGCGAAGCGATGACATTAAATAATTGTTCCGGCGGGGCGAGTTAGTTTATCATTAGATGTATCATTAGGGGAACAATGACGATGTAACGCGAGCGGCGTCGCGTATCAAATGCCGATTGCAATGTATATGCGCTCGTGAAAGTACAAAAAGCAATTAAAGAACGTAATGTGCAGAATGAGCGAGGGCTATTTCCTGATGATAAATCCTCACCGTGTATATCGTAAACTACATTTCTAATTATTTTTGTAAAATATTGCTTTTGATTACTCGTCTTTTACTCCTTTTACACACATAAAACGTTCAGCTGCGTGAAACGCAGACTTGTGAATGTTAATGTGAATAAAGACTTGTTGCATATCCGCATATCGTATCATCGTTGCGTATCAGTATACGTGGAGAACGTTGCACCGTTGCGTATCAAAATTTTGATAAAGTGATATCTAAAGACGCACTAAATAGGATTTAATGAGGTAAAAATTAAAACAAAAATTAAACAATTTGATTCTGTAAAAAATTGAAAAAATTATTGCATTAAGAGGATTTTTTTTGTAGGTAAATTTTTATTAAACTAGACCCATTTAAAAAATCTACTTTAAAAACTTACCTACAAAAATCCACTCAAAGAAATACCTTTTTTCAATTTTTTACAGAATTAAAACAACTGTTTGATTTAATTTATTTTTGTTTTAATTTTCATCCTTTAAACAGTAATTATAACTTCATTTTTTATTTTTTTGAGCAAATTTACTAAAAACTACTGTACGTAATATACATTTTAAGAATTTAAACATGATAAAATTATTTTTTTATCGAAAAATAAATTGAATAAAAAATGGTCCAAAGATTGATCGATTTGGAATGTCCCTTATACAGATGTAATCTACAATGTTAATTAATAAATTAAATTAATTAAATTGAAATTAATTCATAATGGAATTAATAATTACATAACAAATTTTGTTAATCATTAGTAGACCATAAAAAATAAAACGCATAAAACTCACTTATCTTTTTTTTTAAAAAATTCGGATTCTTTTAAATCCTAACGCACAGTACCATAATGTACCGTACCACTAAATTGATATGATAATACGGTAAATACGCAACAAGTTTGTATCCATCTTTAGGATAATCGTTCTCTTTTTTATAATGGAATTTCGTTTAATTTGTGATTTCTAAAATTTTACAAAAGTAGTAGTAGCTAAAAGAAATTACGCTACTCAATTGTAAATAATCAGAGTAAATCAGAATGTTTGAACAAGCTTTTTTTATCTTGAGAGGCAAATTATCGACTGCACGTCAAATCGACCTACAAAAGACTTGTCACAACTATCCGGTACTAATTTGATTCTTCTTGAAATGTGTTGTTAAATGCAACAATCTAAGAAACACGTATTTTTCTATAAAAGATTCCAGAGGTAAAGCAACTCCTGAAAGATAACATTTATATTTCATTTCAATCAATTATCAACGAAACAGTGAGATAAATGTTTTAGACAAATCTTTTACGATTTTTCACACGCTCTAAATAATTACTTATTTATAGAGTTTTCAAAAATTTAATATTTTTTCAAGATATTCCCTACACGCGGCAAGTGTTATATAAAAACATAGACGACATAAGTAGGTGTGTTCAGCTTATTTCTCAAAAATGAGATTCTGTAAAATGTTATAATATATGATTGAATAAAACAATAGAATAAAACATAAAATTTCCTTTAATTTTTATTTTGAGCAAAAATTTAATTTCATACAAATAACAAAGAGGGAAGAGGATATTTTGACAAATATTAGATTTTTGAAAAATCTAAACAGTTATACAAAGTACAAAGTATAAACCATAAAGTTTTTTATTTAAAACATTTTTCTACATATCTCACTGTTACGTTGATATTTGCTTGACATCAAATATAAACGTTATGCCTCTTTGAGAGATTGTTTACTCCTCAAATCTCATAAAAGAATTCATGCCTCCTACTAGATTTTTGCGTTTAACAACATATTTTAGAGAGAATCGAATCGCTTCCAGACAGTTGTGACAGGTCTCTTGTAAGTTGATTTGACGTGCACAGTCGATAATTTGTCATGTTGAGTAAACAGCAAGCTCAATTATTCTGATTCACCCTGCACGAATTAAATTAAACTGTTGACAGCCACAAATAAACGAGTTCTTTCATCAAGATATATTTCTTTAAACTTGGTTTTGACACTTTTGACTAATGTCGAAATATGAAAAGTATGATCGTTTACGATCGGTACATATTCGATAAAACGTCGTATCAATAAGATTGAATTTTTCTACGACGACGAGCCGATGGAGAGGTCGGCATACTCTTTCGACGGAGCGAAAGGAAAGGATGAAAGGATGGATGGACAGCCAGGCGAGTAATAAAAAACCGTTTCGATCGGCAAGAGTGACCGATGCTGTCTCACTACAAGGAAATGGGCGGTCATGAACACGTTTCCGAGCCACTCAATGGGACGGCAACGTGTTGCCACAATAGAAACTTTTTGCAATAACATGTTTCCGATACAATAAACACCGCAGCCGTACACGCGTACGGTGAATGATCAATACGTTCGAGAAGTTCGGGACAAAACGCACGCAAGCATTGTAACTTGGGCCGCGGAGAAAAAAAGTTGGCGTTCTTAAAAAGATTAATATCGTAAGTAAAAGTTTCTATTTGGCGCGTACTTTAATATTACTAACTACGAACAAACTTTGTTCGTATCATACGGAACTGACTTGCAGGCTTTTCAACATTTTGTTATTTAGCGAACGCTTTGTGAATGAGAAAAACTTCTTTATTTCGTCACAACCGCGCGAAGCTACGTTTGCCACGCTTCGATTATATGATAATATGAAATCGTTGAGCGTCAATGCGTAAACAATGGCACACGAGCGGATTGCCTGAACCGCAGCTTTCTACGTAATTATAGAAAGTAGATGCTATTTATTCTTTATCGTTGACACATTTCGATGCACACGCCATGACGCTTTGACACCTCCGCCATGGGAGAAATCTGTTTTATAACAGATTATCCATTACGTTTCTTCTCAGGCGTGATTGCTCAATCCATACAATCCTGCTTCGCGAAACTACGTAAACTCATATACAGTCGAGAAAATATTCTTGAATCTAAAATAATAATAATAATAATAATCTGTATCTGTAATGTTAAAATTAATGAACAAATTAAAGCGCAAAAAGAAAAGAATTGTTGAACAGTTTCTAATAGAATGTTATAGATAGAAAATCATCATCCAACTTTAAACTGTTTTTAAATTTTATTGTTGACACCTTTCAGTTAAAATACAACAAATGTTTTGTATATCAAACATAAAAAGCAGGAAGTTTAGACGTAAAATATAAACAATCTACGCGCAGCGTTTGCTGTTATCTATATAAAATTGTCTAAATAAAGAAATAGCAACTTTAGCTCTTTTTTATCTAAATTGTATTATAATACATATCTTTATTTCATGAAAAAGTGTTATTGTTTCCAAATTATCGAAAAAAATATAAACAATAACGCAAATGAAGTGTTGTCCTTCTCAACCTCTTAGTTACCACCATTTAACGTAATAGACGTTTTTAAAGTGAATAATAGAATTGCATTTCGAAATTTACTGCCAGTACTGAAAATATATACGTAACGTGAAGTAGATTTTAGTATTGGCAGTGTATATCGGAATGCAGCCCAGCTTGCATAGATCAGTAGTGGTGCAGTATATAAATTGCCCCAAAACTCAAAAACTTCTGAATAAAGGAATTTTGTCAGTCATTATATTATGTGAGTAATATATTCTATTTTTTAACTTTGATTTTTATTTGCGTAATATTGATACCAAAGAGAAATCTTTTTTGACAGATTAAATTATTTGAAGAACATTTGTTTTTAAAAAACAGATTTAGAAATATGAAATACATTGTTTTCATATTCTAAATAGTTTTGCTCAATAGCGAATTTATTATCTAAAAAATTAACTAGATAAAACTATATATAATTTTACCTTTTATCTATATAAATTAAATCATCTTTATGTTATCTAAGATACATTTATATGTAATTTATCTTATCTTTAGATAATTTTAAATTATCTAAACGCAACATTGATTACGTGTATACAATGTAAATTATGTAAACTATGTTTTACATGCCATCTACAATATATAAACAATAATTAATGAATCAGGAGATTCAAACTTTGAAAATAAAGAAAATTATATTTCTCTTTTTTTATATTACATATATTTTTATTTTATTAATACTAGCCAGATATACTACAATTTTATAATTTAATTACTTCTTCTGCACTGTGTTATCTAATGTATAACAATTTACATTACTTGAACAGTCTATATGAAAAAGATTTGTTTGAACAATACATGCAGACATAATCTTGAAATTTATGTCACAATCCTGTGACAAAGAATATCTTGAAGTTTATGACAAATAAATTGTATTATAGCAAAACAATATAAAGTATTCCATAACGATTCAATTGATAAAGCAAAAAAAAAAAACAAACAAACGGTTCTGTCTGAGTATTAATGTTCTATAAAGTTAAACGATCCGTTTTTCTTTCTTTTCAGAATTGAGTCATTTGCGCTAAGTGCAACGTATTGAATTTTTGATAACATTTGACGAGCTTTTAACACATGTGCCCCGACGTTAACTCGAATGGTACAGCGACGTGCCACTGCGTTAGTCGAGATATGAAATGCTCGATAATCGTGCGCTGGTATTCCAGAGGTTAAATTGACGAATCGACACGCATGTGACGAAAACAAAAAAAAAAAAGTTTTGTTTGGTCCAAAAATTTACATTTTTTACGCGATTATGTAATCCTCAACCTCGCGAATCGAGACAAAGAAATATCCTCTCGATTAAGAGGTTACTCGATGCTGAATAATTATTAATTTTTGAAAATTTTTTTTTAGAAAAAATAATAAATAAATTTGATATCTACAAAAAGGATATGTTTTATTAATTATTAATGTGTAAAAAATTATTTTTTTAAACTGTTTTTATTTATTTAAATTACTTTTACTGGGACTATTTTTGGGTCCACCCCTTTAGTCTTAGCGTTCTAGAATTGTGTAACACAAATGAAAATGAGAAAAATAATTACGAGTTTCTTCTAGAATACTTGTATCCGTTAAGGCCTGATTGGCCAAATTTCAAAATTTTATAAAAATCGAAACATAGCGTTTAAAAAAAAAGTTTAAACTTTTCGACAAAGTTTCGATCTTTAAAGTTATTTATAATAAAAAGTTTTTTAAATGGCACTCACGTAGAGAATTGCATTTTACGTGAAAACTTGTTTTATTAAAAAAGATTAAAAATTTTTAAAGCTATAGCACTAAAACTTTTAAAAAGATTTCGAGGAAAATACATTTAAAGTTTATCAAAGAAAATTCATGTGAATAATTATGTTTTTGGATAACTTTCTATTTTTTTTCTATATTCTAGATATTATAAAGAATGATTTAAGACTATACGATTCGACAATTTTGTTCTGCGAATTTCTTTTCTTTGAAAAACTAAGAGCATTGTAATTAGTTATCACATTTACATACAAACTTTTTTTTAAATAAGCAATCATATAAATACTTTCTCGAGATGCTGAAGTAAATGTACGAGTCACTAAAGAATTTTTTTTATACTTTCACTGAAAAAAATCTTATTGCATTAATTAGAAATCTAGTAGATTCTACCGGTTTATCTGTTAAAAAATAGACGAATCAGAAACGCAGGAATTACTAGATTAAAGTCTATCAAACGTTTTAATTATAAAAGCTCGAGTTTTATTATAACAGCCAGGCATTCTGCTTGGCTTCACTAAAACGCATTCGATCATATGCCCTGTTAATATAGTAAAATCATTTTGTCTCATTGTCAGTGTATAAAAATAATGAAAATTAACTCAGAAGTGTCGCGACCCAACGTGAATGAAAAAAAGATGTCGAAATACAAGTGCTAATATTCACACTTGACCTTCCGTCTGCAATTTTTTGTCCGATCTAAGTTTTTGTACTGTTCTAGACCTTAAAAAAAAAACTAAAGAAATTCAGGGTTTCTTTTTTCAACAGCTCTATTTTAATACCGAATAAGTATCAAACTCAAATGTGAAACTTTTATAAAAACTGAATAAATTTGATTAAAATTTGAGAGTGAAATTTGACTTGTGTCAAAAAAAAGACTCATTGCCAGACGGAGAATTACGATCTATTCGAGAATTTATTTCTCAGGCGAGAAATTTTCTGACGAATAGCAGCAGTCTGAGTTGGCATCTCTCGTGTCTACTCTCGTATTAAACACGTCGTATGATTCATATTTCATACGATAAAAATCGCATGGATTTCGCCTGAACATTCACACGACACTGGGGGATACGACGACGCGAACAATTACAGGTTTATGATTCTCTGTCGATATCAATGTTTCACACTCGGCACCACCAAGTCTCAACGGTAGAACCAGGCGCGAAGGTGTATCGAACATTAATGCTGAAATTCGAAACTAGGAAATTGATTCCCACGTACATTGAGCAAATCGTGAAGAGGAAATTTGCAAATATGGATACACGGTCCGCGGATCGATGCCGGGGCGAATCAGCACGCGCTGACGGGGTCGCAAAAGCCGCTCCCAAGGGGGAGGAGGATCTTCCTCTCGTTCGAGAAGATTGGGTGACGGACGAAAATGCAGGATTAAGAAAGCAAGCACGGATTGAAATACACTGGAGGAAGAGAGAGATAGAGAGAGAACGAAACAGAAGGAGACGGAAATAGAGAACGGGGGGCAGAAAACCTCTTCGGAGCCAAATCGGAGAAAGAGGGGGAGAGAGAGAGAGAGAGAGAGAGAGAGAAATGGGAAAAGAAAGAGAACAGAGAGAAAAGCAAAATGACTCGTCGACGGCAAACTCGGCTGGCTACCCCACCTCTCCACCCTGTTTTTTTGGACACTTGGAGCACCGTGCACTCACCTACGCACACGCAACTCTCGCACGCACCCGTGTGCACATACAGAAACGTTACACGCGAGCTGCTCCTCTGTCTTTCTCTTTCCCTCTTCTCCTATTTTTCATTTTATTTCCGTTATTTTGTATTACTTGTCATTTATTATACATCGAAGAAAAAGTTGCTAATTGACTAAACTTTTCAATTTAATTAAATTTCTTCACTTCGAGTATTCAAGTTAGACATATTAAATGCTTATGCTTAAACTAAAGTTCAAGTGCTTTATATGTATTTAACTGAAATATTAGAAATTTGATCAAGTTGAAAAATTTAGTCAACTTTTTTCCAGTAAATGGTCCTTTGTAACTTTTGCTTGTTATTAAGTATGTTACGCTTGGGATGATCCGATTCTAGAGCGTTCAATAAATAACGATTTCTCTCTCTTTCTCTTCTCTGTCGCTGTTATACTACGGCAATAAATACATACGTATCGGGATGCATACATGCGAGCTGAGCCTCGGCGACGACGTCGGCGGCTACGAGGACGCACGAGGACGAAGGCGGCGGCGGCGGCGGCGACGACGGCGACGACGGCGGCGGCGGCGGCGATGGTGGTGGCGGTGGCGGCGGCGGTCGACGACAGTGGTAGTAGTCGTGACGGAGGTGGTGATGGTAGTGGTGGTGACAGCGGTGTGCGGTGGCGGCGGTGTCGGCGAATACCCCGTGATAAGTACGCGGAGACGGCGGCAGCGGCACCGACGGCGCGCTTAGACTCCCGTCGGCGCGTGCGACGATTCGCGGACGACGGCGACGGCGAAGCTTCGCCGACGAGCACGGGAGAGGCGTCCAGGACACGGCGTTCGCGCGCTGCCTCCTCGGTGGCCGTACATCGGCGGGGATGGTGGAGTCGTCGCGGACTCGTGGAGCCTCGGCGGCTGCGGGCGTGCGCGCGCGAGAGGCAAAGTCTCTCGCTCTCTCTTTCTTTCTCCCTTGCTCACTCGTCCCGTCCTTATGCGTTCCTCTTCCTCTCTCCCTGTCCTCTCGTCTTCGGCTCTCACTCGCGCCCACGCAAACGTTCGTTCCTTCCCTCTTTTCTTCCCTCGCGGCTTTACCTCTCTTCCGATTGCCGTTTCTTTCGCTTATCCGTGTCCGTCTTCTTTCTTTCCTTCCCTCCCTCCCTCCTGCCCTCAATCGCTCTTTCTCTCTTCTTCTCTCTCGCGCGCGCGCTCTCCTGGCTTGTCCGTCAGTAACCTAGAAAGCGGCCGCGGCGGCCATTCAGGATTACGGGACCTCTGTCCGTACGTACGCACGCACGCACGCACGCACGCACGTACGTACGTCCGTCCGTCCGCTTGGCTCGCTCTCCTCTCACCTTTTCGTCTCTTCTGTCCAGCGAGATCTCACCTCCACGTTTCGCTCGCTCGCTCGCTCGCTCGCGTCCGGAATCGGGCGCGAAGACGATGCTCCGCTCACGCCGCGAGCGCATGCACGTTTCGCTCGCCCATTACGGCACGCTCGCTCGTGCTCTCCTCGCGCGTTGCACGACGGCGAGTCGACTCCCCCTCCGGGAGGGCGGGCGCACCAGGCTACCAGGCGCTCTCTTCTCTCTCTCTTCTCTCTTCTTTTCACGGGCACGTTCACACGACGACGCTCGGACGACACACGCTCTCGGCGACGCTCGCGTGCGCGGAGCTCCAGGCAGCACGGTACCGACCGGCGCACGATCGCCAACGCCACACTATCGACACACTGTGCTGCTCCTCTCGTCTCTCTTTGTCTCCTTTCCTCCCACAGCGCGCACTGTACTACTCACTTTAATACTCACTGGACGTACGAGCGCGATCGCGATCGCACACACAGCGCGCACACACACACATACAACCTCGCCACGACAGATCGGCGAGGAGCGGAGCGACCGACCGACTGTGGTTCCCTTGGGTGTGCTCGAGGCGGCGGCGGCGGCGGCGGCGACGACGGCGGCGGCAGCGGCGACGGCGACGGCAGCGACGATCTCGATCAGGACGGCAACGACGGGCACGGCGACGGCGGCGTTGCTGTTACGTGCCGCGTCGCGCGACACGAACGCGAAAGGTGCCGACGGCTCGTACGGGGTCTCTCGGTGCCTCAGGGATATTCGCCCATTTGTGACAAATTTCCCGTCCAAGATGCACCGCGTTAACGACCGACCGTCCCCACCTATCGCCACGCACAGATAGCACGGCACTTGGCTTTTTCAAGATGGCGGCGCGCCGTCGTTGGCCCGCGAGAGGGCGCGCGCCGCGCCGGCACCGGCAAGCAGCCAGCTGCTCGCGCGTATTTTAAATTCAACCTCGCGTGCTTTAAATTCACCTGTCGTTGGCGGTTTCCGGGTAACGACAATGCCATCGCGGTTGACAGATCGCGTCTCACGCGAGAGATTCCCAAAGCGATCGCGAAACTCGAAGTCTGTGAGATTGAATAAGCCTGACTTATATTGAATAAACCTAACCTATTTCCACCAACGCAGATTAACTTTGATCTCAGTTTAACTTACTCTTTATCTTACTTTAGTTCTAAGAATTGGGAAAAGATAAAGAGTAAGTTGAAGCGAGATTAAAGTTAATCTGCATTAGTGGAAATGGGCATTATTGTGATTAGATCTGTTCGTGTTGCTTGAATCTCTAGAAATTTTGTCAGATTACATATCTCTGAGGGCCACTTCAACGCGCAACTTCGATTAACTTTAATCGAAGATTAACTCAATCGACAAAGTTGTCAACATGGAAAACAGTTTATTATTAGATTAAAATTTTCTTCTTTTCTCTTTCTCTATAAACGCTACATTTTCTTTATATAAATGCTGTTATTAGTTTATTAATATTTCTAAAATATTATTTAATATTAATAAAAAATGATTGTATATTCATTCCTGATAATATTATGTAAATATTATATGAATATTATATGAAAAGTAAATAATATTGTTTATTACAATATTTTAAATTATAAGGAATATTATAACTTTTAAATGTAATGATTATAATGTTTATGAGTATTTTATGCATAATAACTCATATTAATTTTTGAACAAAACATTTTCATAATATTCTACAGATATTAAAATAATATACCACGAATATTATATAAAACAGACATGTAACATTAATACAATATTTCTATAATATTAAAAAATATTATATTTTCGGAATATTAGTTTAATATTGTTTTAATTTTTAATAATATAATCTAGAAATATTATATCGCTTACAGAGTAATAATATATATCTATTATTTAATTATAGCATCTGATATATTTTATTATTTTAATATAAATAGATGAAATTATTAATTTTTTTATTATAATAAGTACGAGTTATTGATAATACTACTAATCATGTTAATCGTCGATTAAAGTTAATCGGATTTAAAAAACACATTTTCTTAAAGTATATATAAAAATGTTCCATGTAAATTTCAAAATGATTCGTTTTATTTTATCGGAAATATATGTCTCCGCGCATGGAACGAGCAAAATTTAATAGGGATGCTAGCAATTTTATGCGTATCATACATAGGATTACGTTTTTTTCCCTGGTGAAAATTTTTCTCAAAATTTTTTATATAATTTTATTCAAACGTGTTTAGAATTTTTGTATACTTTTATAACTTTCTTAGATTTTTTTATACAAATTGGAACACTTTTCAGAAATATTCAGAATCTACATTTTTTCTCAAAATTATTTTTTATATCTGTTAATTGTAAAATTTCTAAAAATTTCTAAGATTCTTTCTTCTGTAATTTCTGATAAAAAGTTATAAAATCTAAAAAAGTAAAAATATTTTTTTTAGAAATTATGGTATAAGGAATCAGAATATTTCTGAATTAAATATGTATGAAAAATTCTAAGAGAAAATATAGACTTTCTGAGAATTTCTGAAAAACGTTCCAATTCGTAAAAAAATTATGAGAAAAATTTTCACCATAGTTGAATGATAAATAAGTATTTAACTTAATAATGGGAGCTTTCTAGTAAGAGATTCTCAAATTGACAAGGAGTTATTCTGTCTTTGTCTTTTACTGAATATCAAATAAAGTCAGAATAACTTCTGTATCAATTTATTAAAGGTAATGTCAATATACAGCCGACACTAGTTGTTCGTGTGTAATATATAACTTTATTATTCAATAAAATTAGAATGTAGACGTTTCGGTTCTATAATTGGATCCGCCTCAGTACAAGTTATTAACAATTACAATTCTTAAGATGAGCGCATGATATAATTGTATTTGTATGATTAATATAATTCTAATCTTTCGTTTATTATTTTTTTTTTATAAAAATGCAATCCACAATTAAAGAATAAAAAAATATTGAAAATTTTAATAAAGTAAATATGCATTTAGTATGTAATACTTTTAGTCATTTGTTATTTATTTTTGCTTTTATTACATGTATTTAATTTTAAAACACATACGAGCCGAAATAATCATGCTGTAATTTTTTCATTGATTTTTGTAGTCACGTATCATTCTTCAAATTAAACTTTTATTAATTATAAAAAAAGATACATAAAATAATATACTTATAATCTTAAGGCAATTAATAGAAGTATTTTACAGAAATTGAATTGCAAACTTAGCATTATATAATCTTTTTTTTTATCACTTTTTGAAAATAAAAGTTTCTTCCGTTCAATAGAAATGCTTATGTTTTCCGTCTTTGTTAATATTAAAATAAGGAGGAAAATTAATATAAAAAAATGCTAATCAAGATTTTTATATTAAGTTCAAGAAATATAAGAAGAAAAAACAAATTTTTATAATTAATATAAGATGGAAAAACAAGTATGTATATAAATCTTGAACTTAATATAAGAATCTTGAAAGCATTAGAAAAAATTTCACTTGCCGCAAATCACGTTTGGCTAGTATAAATAAAAATATTGAATTAAAGCTGTTAAATTCTAAAGGAAATTAAAGTGATATCATACTTACTTAGTATTATACGTAAAATGTATGCATGATACGTACAGTATAATACTTTCCTAACTCTGGGAACGAATATCATTTTTTTATACCTGTCTGTATAACAGACCCGACTTGTCTTTATAGGCTGTGGAAATTTTTACCGACTGAGAGGAGGGGAGAGGAATAGCCGGTATAAAATACAAAACTTTTTTTTAGTTTAATTATCTGTAACCTTAAGAATTGCAAACGTACAGGAGGCTTTCTATTGATTCCTATTATAAATTCATTCATCAATTCATCCAGATTATCGCAAATGTCCTTCGCATGGATATGCAACTATGCACGGATATACTCTGTGTTGCTCAATCGCATTTGCGTCATGCATGTCCATAGTCATTTTAATCTTCTCAGCGTAGAGAAGGAGCGTTGTGCACAATGAGGATAGAATCAATATTAGCCGAATTAATTTCATAAATTCAGGAACAAGATTCCTTACACTTTCGTTACTTTTCAAAGACTCGACCATTTTTTTCACAAACTTAATGACTACTTTTTTAACTTTAAGATGTCAAGAAGAAGCTGGATGATCGGTCCATCCAGATACATATAAAGATCATCTGTTACAAACATTAGGTTTCTCATTGGTCTCATTGACAGTTATACTGATATTGTACGAGAGTTATTCGGGAAGTAAGGTCCGATTTCCTATAAAACAACTACGGCAATTCGTACCTTACTTTCCGACTAACCCTCGTAAGTATATTGATCGGCAGCTACGCGCAACACTTTTCTGATAAATTAAAAAAAATTGACAGCTGATTTAAATTCAATTCTTGGATCTTTTTGAGTGTGGATTTCCATACCAAAGAATTCTGGTTGTGGATTGCTCTACAAATCCACACACTCGCCGGGCTTATGCCTATAAACTATCTATTGTATGTTACTAAAGTTTTAGAGACAACTTCGGCAGAAGATAACTTATGTGTATCTGGAATAGAATTCTGTAAAAGTTGAAAAATAAATTTTTTAATTCAATGTAAACTGCACTTTATAAACACTTTTCTCACAAATATGTTTTCAAAATTGGAAAGATATGCCAGAAATTGCTGCTGATCAATATAAAATTTTAAATTTTCTTTTAAACATCTGAATCTAGTTTAATCAATAAAGGAATTTTTTTTAATGCGTTTTTTTATGGACAAAAAAATGTTCGTTTTTTGATACAAAAATCAAAACCTTAACTCTGAACAGCCGCTACTTCATACCCCCATTCCATTTTTGAAAAATCAAACGATTAAAGATTAGATTAACTAATATTATTAATACATAGTACATTTTGATTGTATGATTTATTGAAAAAAAAAAGGTAAAACAGACTGAACTTATACAACAACCCAATATTAATTTAAATCTTTTTGACTTTTTGATTTATACATATAACCTTGTTTCAAACAATAGTCGCCACAAAACGCTTTTGAAAAAAAGGTTTTTCCGGACTATAACTTTATTACTAATCAATATTTTTGCATAAAAAAATTACGAAGTCTTCAAACAGTGATTTTTTAAATAAAAAACTTTTATATAAAAATATGCATGCACTTTTTAAAAAAACATTCACAAAAATTTGTTTTTTCAGCTTCATGACTAGGGATAACTTTTTAAACGCGATAAATATGCATGCGAGTATTGGAGAGATAGAGAGAGAGAGAGAGAGAGAGAGAGAGAGAGAGAGAGAGAGAGAGAATGGGAAGATTTTAAGTGCAAAAAGTGCAAGCAAATAAATAGATCTGCTATATTGTTACATCCCATACAGCACTGATTCTTGCAGAAAGTTTTCAGAATAGTTTTAAAGACATTTTAATGTTTCACATTTTATGTACAATTCTGAAAAGATTCTGCAATATGTGATATAAAATATTGTCACAAAAATGTTTCTAAAATCAATCACATTGAGTAAATTTGAAAATATATTGAATGTTGCAAAATTTCCACATAAAATAATTTTAGAAATTTGCAAGCAGTACATGGCACCGCCATTAGATGAATGCGGCAGATTTTTAACCCTCGTAAATACAAAGAATAGAATAAAAGGGCATTACAAAATATTTTGCCTGTGTTCTAATAAAAAAATTTTTCGAAAATGAATTCTTAAAGTCGGATTCCAAGGTGAAAATTAAATGAAACGTGTTTTAACAGTGCAATTTTAGTATTGTTTAAAAATTAAGGGACCTAGTGTATGTATTCCTAAAAGAATTGTAATTTTTTAGAATAATTTAACTATTTCAGCAGCCTTCTAGCAATATTTCAGAAAAGTTACGGATTTTATTAGTAATTTTTCAGTAACTTTTCTACAAGGTTTCAAGTAAAAAAATCGCAAATATTTTATTATTTCAGAACTATTTTAGAAATATTGCATGCTTTTATGAAGTATTTTACTTTTCAGTTGAAACATTTTTGATATCTCTGAAAACTTCGGTGCTATACGAAATAGATAATTTTAATCTAAAACATTAACAATCCCAGTGTCAGTATCACGGTGTCGGTGTAAGATGTACAATATTGTTTAAACTCAGAAATTCCAGAGAATAAAGAAAATTTATACTTTCTCTCTCTCTCTCTTTCTCCTTCTATATATGTTATGTAATACACAATATAATACATGTAATGTATTATATTATGTATTAATATTGTAATATTATATAATATATTCTAATACTATATTGTAATACAATAGATTATATATATAAAATTTATTATAATATAGAATATTTATATAATATTACTATATTAATACATACACTAAAGCACTATACAATATAGTAGTATTATATAATTCTATAACCATTTTGAATAAATTTAATTTTTATCATTCTATGCACATCGCGTTATTCGTTTTGGCTTTGAAAAAAAGTTGGAAAGAGAATAAAATAACTTTAAAAGATCTAATGTTATATTACTCTACATGAATATACTTGTGTATACTATCAAATACAATATATAAGATTATGTATATACCAAACATTGTGAAAAGTTTTTCGTAGAAAGTAGGAATATTTATCATGAAATATTTAATTAAGGGCGAAGTATTTCTGCAATAGCTCCTCATATATATCTTTGTCACTTTCCAGAAATAAGCAAAAGATGACTCTATCCACCTGCAAAATTATAATATAATTAAAATAAAGTTACAATAAAAATTTAATCCATATTTTTATATTCAAAAATATCAACAGCAAATATATATAGTCTTACCGTATCTTTATTATCAAGAAGAAATTTTTTAACTGTTGATAAAGCTACTTTGGCCGCTGGTCTTTGTGGATATCCATAAATTCCAGTTGATATGCATGGAAATGCGATGGTACGCAAATGATTTTCTTTAGCCAGAGCCAAACTATTCTCGTAACACTCTTTTAACTTTTCTGGCTTCTCACCTTGTGGACCAACCGTGTGAATAATATCTAAAACAAAATTATTTAAATGTCCATTTTTTAATAAAATATGATTGAATTAAGCCTTTCATGATGAAACACATATGTCACAATTCTTCAAAAATTCATATATTCTGTAAAAATATAATGACTTCTTTCTGGGCTCATTTTAAAGATAAAGACTCTTCATTAAATAATCTACAGTTTTGTGAGAAATTTTACTCCTTGATCGTCCAATTTTTGTGAGAAATTTTACTCCTACAATTGTCAATCTTGCCTATCTTATCAAATACTTGTAAAAATGTGATAAAAAATACATAAATACACAAAAATTAAGATAACAAGTTTTTTCTAGGCTCATTTTAATGATCAATATAAGAGTTACATAAAAAAAAAAATAATTGTTTAATTTCAAAATGATAAATTCAATATGATGAACCAAAATGTTAAATTTTGTTGTATTCACATGTAAGTTGGCATAGATTTTTGAAGTTACTAATAATAAGTTTGCAATAAAAATTTAAAACAGTGGATCTAATGTAGCTAACAAAAATGCTAAAATTTGCATTTCAAATAAATGAGTAAAACTCATTTTCATAAATCTAAAATCAAAATCATATTCAACTGATGAAACATACCTATGAAAATAACTAATATTTCAAACCAGTGATCCCAAAAACGCCCAAAAATCTCAGAAAACCTGAGTTTTAGGAAATTTTATATTCTGGTCTATCATATTGGATCTGTCATTTTTAACCCCCAGCTAACACTATATTGAATTCCAATATTTTGCCACACATAATGTGTATCACCTGACCATTTTTATTTGGATATATCTATATCATGCATAGAATTTGAACAAAATCTTTTTTTAATCAATACACCAGATCAAAAAAATAAATAGGTGTAAAAATCAAGAAGTTGAATATATTCAAAAAATTCAGAAAGAGAAAACAAATTCTTTATGAATGGCAAACATTTTTGTAAGCAGCCCAGGTGTATAAAATCCAGTGTCAGCTGTAAGTTAGTTCTGAAATTTTAACTGCTGAACAATCTTAAAAACCTTTGGACATGAATTAAATACTAATTATTCTTAGAAAAAGTCAGGCAAAAGAGCTAAGTTGCTCTTGCAAATTATTTACATTTAGCTGGCAGCTTATAGCCTCCTGTGATTTTAGCTTCACCGACTCTGCATCCACCTAACGTTGCACATTCTTTTTTTAAATTTGGCCCTGCTCCTCGATGAATGGCACCATCAACTGAAATTTTCGTTATTGTTTTATATCTTTCGAGTACATAAAAAGACAGTTTTTTGATAAGAATATCTTATACCTCCACCACCTCCCAAAAGACTTGAGTTAGCGGCATTGACAATTGCATCTATTTCAAGCGACGTTATATCTCCTTGCCACATTGATACCTTTTTAGCAATAGCCTCATCAACTTTTTCAACCTTTTCATCAGTTTTGCTGATATTGGACTTATTTTTGTCCCAGTACTCTGACCACGTGGGAATCTGATCAACAGTTGTCACCTCTGCCTTGTAAAAGCTCCTCTTTTCCTCCGGCGACATGTTCAAGAATTTTTCTATTTACAGAAACAATGAAAAAACATCAGGATAGTTTATAGTCTCTCAACTGTTCTCCGTTTGATTGATAATTCGCTGAAAGCGATCCCTTACGTTTCTCGTCTTCGAACGACATCTTGCTCGCAGGTTCGACAAAAGCGGCTGAGCTGCCTCTCGACAGGAAATTCTGCAGGACACGAGCGCGTCTAAAGGAGCAACTAACAACGGTCGCCTAGAAACCAAAAGCAGCGTTCTCGCAACTTTCGGAAGTCACGCGGATGTCATGCCGGACACGCTCTTCTGCCTTACTTTTAGAGCCAGCATGTTCCGCGATGCGAGAATCACCTTGAGAGACCTTCCCGCGAATGACTATGTGGTATCGTCGCAAATTTCGCCGTGTGATGCCAGAAACAGTGAAATTACCGCGAAAACGCAACTCTCCTTTTTTACAAGCGATTAAGACACGGATTCTGATTAGACCGGTTTTTTTCGATCAGCCGGCGACGAAACTATCATCGCCATCTGGAAACTTCAACGCGATTCGCGTTGCATTTTCTGGATAGCGCCATCCGACAACGAAGTTGAAAAACTTTCGCGCGAAAGTAATTATCTGATGGTAATACGTTCATGTTTTCTGAAATAGTGGAAAATTTTGCTGAAAATTAATAAACCCATACAGCACAGAGAGATTGCAGGAACATTGCAGAATGATTTCATTGAAACATTGTAATATTGCATATTAATTGCAAAACATTGCTGCAACCTTGCTGGAAGATTGCAGCAACGTTACCCAAGCAGAATAACAAGTCAAAATGACATCAAAGTGATTCACAATTGTGTCAAAATGACATTAAAATGAATCGTAATTGATTGAAAAGTGACTTTTAATGATCATTATGAAGTCACTTTGACATCATTTTGATGTCGTGATGACTCCTTGTTCTGCTTGGGTAAGATGTCCGTTTTTTGAAATATTGCATTGAAACATCCCAAGCGGGATTCTGTAACACCTTAGCGACAATTCGGTATCGTTAAAGTGTCGTTGCGCAGATATTATACATGGTAGAAAAGCTGCGCAACTACACGTAACGGTATCTTTAGCTGCAGTCATCAAGAATTACAGGATACGGCCCCAGCAATATTGCAATGTTATAAATTTTTCCAAAATATGGTATTCACATAAATATTATTACATCACATAATTCCAATAAACAAAACAATTTTTGTAACATTTTAACAAATCTTCTTCGCAAAAAAAATCTTGGGAATTTTTTTTTGGATTTCCAAGCGGTCACCCATCCAAGTCGCAACTCCGGTGAACGTTGCTTGATATCCGTGGTCGCTGCGAACTGATCCCTATATGACATCAAAGTGATTTACAATTATGTTAAAATAATATCAAAGTGAATTGTAATTGATCGAAAAGTGACTTTTAATGATTATTTTGCAGTCACTTTGACATCATTTTGACGTAATGACTCCCTGTTCTACTTGGGCAATCTGCAATATTGCAATAAGATATTTCTGCAATGCTTCTGCAATCTTTCTGTGTTGTATGGGATGTATTAATGATAGATTGACAGTAAAAATCCAAAAAAATCTGTCTTTGGCTATGATTTACTTGATGCTACAGATGCTTCAAAGCATTATTTTTTAATTGATCAATTTGTAAAATTCTTTGTTCAGATTGGTCAACAAAACGCTTTGAAGCATTTGTACATAGCATCAAGTGGACCGTAGCCTTCGTATGAAGTTGTTCACCCACCAGCGCTACACGGCGCGCGGCGCATCGTAAATACCCAATCAGCACACAATATTTAAAAAATGTTTTTAAAAACATTTAAAAAACATTTTTAAAAACATTTATAAGAACATTAAAAATAATGGGTTAAGTGCCCTTTTTTTTCATTAAAAAAATGTTTATTTTAACATAAAAAAAATGTTTTTCAAATATTATAAAAACGTTTTTAAAACATTTAAAGAAACGTTTATTAAACGTTAAAGAAACGTTCTTTTTAACAAAGCATAAGTGAGCAAAACAATATTTAATAAAAAGCTTTTGCAATAAAAAAATGTTTCAACATTAAAATTAGTGGATTTACCCCTTTTTATATTAAACATTTTTTTTTAATATTGAGATTTTTTTCTTAATAAATTTTTTTCTCGGAAATTTCCACGCGGTCACCCATCCAAGTTGCGACTCCAGAATGTTGCTTGACTTCTATGATCGCTGGGAACTGATCCCTCGTGATGATCTGTAAACACTTTGTGTGCATGCATGCATGTACATCACTGATAGATCAGGTCAATATGTTACCGAAAAGACGAAATATATATAATTAAAGTATATTATTTATTTAAATATATATAAGTTAATTTTTTACTGATTTTCATAGATGTTATTAAAACATTTTTTAAACAAATTTTAAATTTAATAATAATTGAAAAATAAAGAGCTTAAATGTTAAATAAATAATAAATAAACATAATTTTATAGAGATGAAAAATAAGTAAAAAAATTAATATTAAATAAACATTAAATAAATATTGAATAAACATTTGAAAAATGCTTACTAAAATCATTTTTTCAATTAAATAATTCATAAAAAATAAATACTTAAACAATATTAAATAAATATTTAAAAAATGTTTATAAAAAAAATAAATAATAAATATTAAATTAATATTCAATAAATGTAAAATTAATGTTTTTGAAATTGTTGTTTCAAATAAAAAATTAATATAAAATGAATATTAAATAAATGTTAAGTAAATGTTAAATTAATGTTTTTATAAACGGTTTTTTTAAATAAAAAATTAATGTAAAATAAATATTAAATTAATATTAAATAAATGTTAAATTAATGTTTTTAAAAAATGTTTTTTTAAATGATAAATTAATGTGAAATAAATATTAAATTAATGTTTAATAAACGTTAAATTAATGTTTTTAGAAAATGTTTTTTTAAATAAAAAATTAATGTGAAATAAATATTAAATAAACATTAAATAAACATTTTTCCAAATCATTATTTTAAATATTTAATTAATGTTAAATAAATATTTAATAAATATTTAATAAATATTTTTGTTATAATGAATTGTACAATGAAAAATTAATATTAAATAAATATTAAAAAAACATTTAAAAAATATTGTGTGCTGATTGGGTAGATGGACGTGGAGTTTACTTCTCAAAAGTACAAATTATATACACAATAAAATAAAAGGCGCAGCAATATAACAGTTTTCACTTTCTTTACAGATTTACGTGAAAAAACCTACAATTAGCATAATACTTGAAAATAATTACTATTGCTGATACACATGCAGAACACATGGGCTACGATATATTCGTGTTGTTTAATTTTAAAGGATTCCATTTACATACAGTACCGGCCAAAATTATATCACCTTTCGATTTTTAGAGCATAACTTTTATCGAAGTGTATCGAATGCACTCAAAATTTTATAGTAAATTCTTAATGAAAGGTACACCTCGTATATAAAGTATAATGAGATTTGACAACATACACATGATCTTTGAATTTTTTATTAATTTTTTCATAGTTGCACTTTTGTACTTTTTTTGCTTTTTGTGTCGCAATCATTGTTTTTACCACCATAACCTAGTTTTAGCAGTTAAATTTAATATTCCACATTATTTATACTTGTTATGACTCAAAATTAATTATGATTCAAATTTTACATATTTTGGAAATTTTAAATAAAAATGATTTTCCATACGTTGCTGTTTTTATTATTTAATAAAAAGTTATTATTTACGTAAGTTGTACTTATCATTAAAATATATTATGATTTAAGAGAGATTCGTGCTTTTTAAAACAAACTATGCTCAAAAATAATCGAAAGGTGATATAATTTTGGCCGGTACTGTATATGTATTTATACTCAATGTAAAAAACATTAAATTAATTTTGTTAACAAAGCAGTTTACAATTATTCCTTCTGTAAAATAAAAGTAAAAAAAAAAATAAAAACGTCAATTTTAAAGATCTTTAATATCAATAATGTCACAATTAAAATATTTATAAAATAGCAGATTCTGCTTGACTCTACTGTCAGATTGTATCATTTGGTAGATTTACTTTCAACTGCTAATATGACACCAGGGACCCTATTCTTGATCATATACGAATAACTTTTGCATACGAAAATGACAATTTTTTTAACTGTAATTGGTTACTTATACACGAAACTATCACTTTCGTATGCGCTCATCTTATTCATACGAGAGGGCCTCAGGTCTTGTCAGCAGGGTCTGCTCTATTTTGCTGTCAGTCTTCTGGCATAGAATGTCAACTAGTTCTGTCAACAGAACACTAGCAGAATGAGATCTCAGATGCGAATCAGTCTGCTAATTTTCTAATTTGTTGCCAGTCTACCAACATTTTGCTAACACTTTGTTGACTGAGAATTTTTTATAACTGTAATAATAAGGCCAGAATTGGAATAAAATTTTTTTTTTACCATAACTCATACCATATTACTCTTAAAAAAATAGTTGACTTATTAAGTTAAAGTAAAACAAGTAAAAGTATTGTATTACTAATGAATTACTTTGACTAGTTACATAATAAATAAAATTACGAATTGCTTTCTTTCGATAAGTAATATTTTTCTTTCAGGTAACGAGTTACTTGTAAAAAAAGTACCTAATTAAAAGTTATTATAAAATAATAAAATAACAGTGACTCGATCGTGTAATGCTAATTACTTTTTATTTCTGAAATAAACTATCATTAAATAAATAAATAGATGAACAGCGATAACTGGACGGCGATTATGTGATTTTTTTCTCAGAGTGGAAACGTGGAAGAATGATCTCTATTTACTTCAACCGTAAAGAATTTCACTTTTCTGCCGTAGGGAAAAAATTACACGATCGTTATCTAGGTTTGTAGTGAACGAAGCGTTGGCTTGATTACTGCAATCGCAAGAAAAGTGGATCAATGTAACGTTATACCATATAAAATTACGTGGTCTAATTACGCATCAATATCATACTAGACGCGGATGATACAGATTTTACTGCAGTTACGAATCAAGTTGGAATGAATTGAGATTCGCGTGGGCGTACTTGTTCGTGGGCGTTTATATAAAACGTACGTGCCTCCAGCATAGAGACGTTAAACTCGTCTCATTCGGCATATCTGTCGAAATGCTCTTGGCAGTCACGTAAATACCACAGTTCTTCATATTCTACCGAACCAGTCGCATTTGTTTTAGTTCAAGATAAATCCCAAGATAAATTACAAGAAGTAGACGAAAGGTTTCTGTGGGAATTTACTCTACTTTGAACACGAACTTACAGCAACTTACAAGGGCTATATGCAAAAACATGTACTTTAATTATGTATTTCACATCTTTTTCCTTATATTAAAAATATTTAAAATTTTATTTTAATATTTTTATAAATTTTTTTACATACACATATAATTATTGCACAAATTACAGTATTTTGTAAATATCATCTACAGACTTTATGTTTTATTTATTTACAGTGGGGTCTCAATGCGGTGTTTCTATAACGCCAAATAAAAATTGCGCTACTGCCCTTGGCGTATAACGCAATTCGAAAAAGAAATATTTATTTAGTTTTAATATGTTGGTTAAAATAGAAAAAATTGCATGTTATTTTTTGTTATTTAAAAAAGAATATTTATTCCAGTTGTTGTCCGATTGTAATTAAATTTCTCATGGTATCTGTGTACATACATTAATGTAATACTATCGTTTAAACTAAAGCGACCTTTGTTGTCCATTTTATTTTAATCTATTCTTTTTTGATAATATAATTTCCATGTTGATAAGGAGTAAGTAAGCCCAAAACGTACATGTAAAAACTTTTCGTTATAATTATATTTCTATACCAACATCTAGATTATCGCTCTTTTCTGACCTTTTAATAAATTGACACTGCGTATATATAGAGCTAGAATTATACTTGTTAATATTTATTCTGTTCTAAAAACGTTATTTAAAACAAAATAAATTGCATATTTTCTGTTATTTTGAAAAAGAGTATTTATTCATTTTTAACTTTTTGCGCATTTGGTTTCATGTAACGCGAGATTCCAACGCGGAACGTAGCTCTTGCGTTATAGAAAATTCTATTGTATATTTTATTTTAATATATATATATATATTTTTTTTTTTTTAATCTACTATTCATATTTCGTAAATTGTTTATTTAAATTGGATTTGTAGTTAGTATAAAAAAAATGTTACAAAAGAAAAAATTATTAAGATTAATTTGACATCTAAAATAGGTACGTCGATAAATTATTAGATACAACAATAGTATCAAACATTGGTTTTAAATTAAAACTAATATATTCTATTTAACAATTATTGTTTCATATATAAGCAATATTATATATTCTTGCTTATATGTATATTATAATTTAATTCTTTTTAAACAATGTTATCATCTTAAATGTTATAATCTTAATTAGCAAAATATTACATTTTTTAATTTTAATATTATAGTCAATTAAAGAGTGCAATATTATTGTTTTGATAATAATAGTGCTAAACATTTTTAATTCTTTATTTGAAAATATTGTTATTTTCTGATTTTTTTCTTTCAACTTTTGACCATTACTATTATGGGAGGGTTCCAATAGCGCACATCTCGATAGCCTACCAACCAATCATCTTGACTTATCTAACCCAACCTACGGAAAATCTCTAGGCATCTGCCATTGTGAGTGGTTTGTGTGCTATCGGGATGTGCGCTATCGAGACCCGCCGTACTAATTATACTAAAGGCTTACATATACCTAAAGGCATCAAAAATAGCCCTATATTCATGAATGTTTTTTCCGAACGTTTTAGAGATATCAAATCGGGATTTGTACTAATGTCTTATATAGTTTTATTTATAAAATGTAACTTTTTTAATAAAAATATTATAAAATTAAAAAGATATCGCTGTTGGCAGCAGATAAATATATTTGACAATAGTTAATAAGCTGTTGTAGTTGCTGGCGGGTGCTCTTTGTAAAATCAATACGGTTCATACAAAACATAAATACGCAGTATATTTTACAAATACATAGTTAAATTCTTCGTCGTAGTTAATTTTTAAAATTTGCGTTTATTGCAAAATGGCGCTTATTTAAATTTAAGAGTCCGAATTATCGCTTAAAATTAAATCAATTTTTTGGCTGTTAAAACAAACTCCCAATTAGCACACAATATTTAAAAAATGTTTTTAAAAATATTTAAAAACATTTTTTAAAACATTTATAGAAACGTTAAAAATAATAGGTTAAATGCCCATTTTTTATTAAAAAAATGTTTATTTTAACGTTAAAACAAATGTTTTTTAAATATTATAAAAACGTTTTTTAAACATTTAAAGAAAACGTTTATTAAACGTTAAAAAACGTTTTTCTTAACGAAGCATAAATGAGCAAAACAATATTAAAAAAAAAAAACATTTTAAAAACTTGCAATAAAAAAAATGTTCAAAAACGTTAAAATTAGTGGATTTATGCCCCTTTTTTACATTAAACAAATTTTTTTTAATGTTGAGGTTTTTTCTTAAAAATTTTATTTTTCAGAAATTTTCACGCGGTCACCCATCCAAGTTGCGACCCCAATGAACGCTTGACCTCTATGATCGCTGCGAACTGATCCCTTGTGATGATCTGTAAACACTTTGTATAGTCGTGAGCTAAAAGGTTGCAACACATTTTCTTTGATGGTAGATGGTTCGATGCTTAATTGGTTGGATCCACTGGTAAGAACCAATGACGTTTGCCGTTTGATGAGCAAGTCTACATTTCAAAAACAATCGAAGAAAATGTGTTGCAACCTTTTAGCTCACGACTATACTAGTATACAAGTGCTAGTATACCTTACCGGTGGCACACAAATTGGCTCTGACCATTTTCTCAGGTCCACCTTGTGTACAACCAATATGCACTTGTGAGGCGTATCGAACCCAGACGAACACGCGGCACTTTTGAGAAACTGCATTACATAGGTTTACAAAATTGGGGGAGGGTCTTTAAACTTTGAATGACGTTTCTATAGGATTTTGCTAGATAGATGCGCTGAAAACGACGTTGTCCGTTTTTTCTTAATAGTAAATTTACATTTCATTGCATACTTAAATGTAGAATATAATTTTCCAATTTAATAAAAGCAAGCTCTTTTATTTTCAAAGTCCCGGGTCATTGATACCTTTTCGACTTTGCTTTCTAGGATTGATCTTTTATTAAATAATAAATGTAAATTTAGCATTAAGATTAATCGTTATGTAGTATAATGTAAATAATATAATAATGTAAATAGTAATGTTGTAAATGTAAATAGTGAAGGAAAAGGATTGCACATAGTATAAATATGTTCCTGACGTAAGAGGCCATGTCCTGTAATAAGGTGATACCTTCACGTGGTACAGGATGGGTAGCGCAAAATTACCTTTCTGTATGTACATTTTCTATTGTCACAATAAATAAGTAAAGATTTTGAAACTGCAAAAAAAAACTACATTAAAGTCATTACAGGAAGTATAATATACTTTTCTTTGTTTTGTCATACAGTATAAATAATACAATTAAAAATTATTACGATGAATTTTTGAAACTTATGTGTCGCCATATTAGATTCGCCATTTTCAATTGAACAATTGTAATTATACAGCAGTAATCAAAGACAAAACCATCAGATATCGATGTTCATGTTATTTATACGCTTTTTTTAAATTCTTGTCTTCCATATTATTCCGCCATTTTGATTTGTTTATTTTTGAAATCAGTGACCAAAAAACTATACACAACATGATCACATATAATTTTATTTAACTTTTTAAACTTTATTCGATGGTAGTCCGTCAGACGTGAGAGGATGTCTCGCACCGTAGATAACGCTCGCGGGATGCATTTATGGTTTAAATTCAATAATTTTTTAACAAATAATCGGAAATTAATTTTTTAAAAAAAGAATTAAACTAGAAACATAAAGCTAATTTGCTTACAAAGTTAAATATTTTGTAAGATATTTTGTTTTTTAATTATTTGGTTTTATATTTCAAAATTAATCATTTTTTTACGATTTTTCACGATTTTTTTAAAGTTTTTTGTTTACGGTTTGCACAAAACATTTTTATAAGATGCGAAAAAATGTTTTCTGTCTTGTGGGAACATTTCTGCGTAAAATGCCGTAAAGCTGACCACGCTATCATTTTTTCTTTAACCAGAAAAAATTCATAAAGAAATCAAGTTCAAAGAAAACTGTTTTTGCGATTATTTAAAAAAATGGAGGGTGATGGAAAAAAACGGACAACGTAGTCGTTTTCAGCGCATCAAAATCCTATAGACGTCATTCAAAGTTTAAAGCACAAGACTCCCTCTAATTTTGTAGACCTGTATGGTCTACAAATTTGACTAAAAACACAAAAGTTGCACCGACATCTGAAATGTGCAACCGGTGCGCCCCAGCCGAAATCGCTATTAGGAATATGTATCCGTCGGTAAATCATGCTTTTATGGTAAAAAGTGGGGACATTTATTAATAATCACCCTGTATGTACATCACTGATCAGGTCAATATATGTTATCAAAAAAACAAAATATTATATAATTAAAGTATATTATTTATATAAGTGTATATAATTAAGTTAACTTTTACTGATTTTTATAGACATTACTGAAACATTTTTTAAACGAATTTTAAAATTAATATAATTGAAAAATAAATAACTTAAATGTTAAATAACTAATAAATAAACATAATTTTATAGAAATAAAAAATAAGTAAAAAATTAATATTAAACAAATATTAAGTAAATATTAAATAAACATTTAAAAAATACTTACTAAAATCATTTTTTCAATTAAATAATTCATGAAAAATAAATACTTAAACTATATTAAGTAAAACGTTTAAAAAACGTTTATTTAAAAAAAATAAAATAAATATTATATAAATATTAAATTAATGTTCAATAAACGTTATAAACGTTTTTGAAATTGTTGTTTCAAATGAAAAATTAATGTAAAATAAATATTAAATTAATGTTAAATAAATGGTAAATTAATGTTTTTAAAAAATGTTTTCTTTTAAATAAAAAATTAATATAAAATAAACATCATTTTAAATTAAACAAGATTAAATAATATCACGTATTATTAAACATTAATCTTTTCCCCCCTTGAAAAAAACTGTAAAGAAATTATTGCGTAAAATATCACCTCAGCCAGGGTTCAAACCTGGGACCTCCCAAATCTCCGGTATGGGTGTCTTAGCCAACTCGACCACTAAGGGTTAATATTTAATAATACGTAATATTACTTAATTTTGTTCAATTTAGAATTGTGTTATGACTAAAAATTAATTTGGAGCGCAGTTCATTGAACTTGAGGAAAGTATATAAAATCACACAAACAATACAAGCACAAAGACCTAGCTGCGACCGTAGAAGGCATTCTTGTTCAATTTGTATCGATGCAACAATGGTCAAAATATCTCACTACTATATTAAATTAATGTTGAATAAATATTAAATTATTGTTTTAAAAAATGTTTTTTTAAAAAATTAATTAAAAATACGTATTAAATAAACATTAAATAAACGTTAAATAAATATTTTCTCAAATCATTATTTTAAATATTTAATTAATGTTAAATAAATGTTAAATAAACGTTAAATAAAGATTAAATATTTTTTAAAATCATTATTTTAAATATTTATTAATGTTAAATAAATATTTAATAAATGTTTAATAAATATTTCTGTTATAATAAATTATACAATGAAAAATTTATATTAAATAAATATTTAAAAAATATTTAAAAGTATTGTGTGCTGATTGAGCTAAGATCTTAAAAAAAAAATTCCCATGACAAAGGCTGCGTATTTTTATGCTAAATAACTATTTATTTAGAAAAAAAATCTAAATCCGATCTATCCATTCGTTTTCGAAATATTTTAGGTGATTTGAAAAACACGGTTTCGAGAAAAAAAAATGATATTTCTTTAATTTTTTAATATTATTCGTAATTTAATTTAAACGTATAACGTAATTTAAAGATTACGTTTTATTAACAAAACTATATATAAAACATTAGTGCAAACTCCAATTTGATACCACAATAGATTCGGGAAAAAAATTTATGAATATATGATATTAGAATTCATTATCATTATAATTAATATTAATTAGGCATATCTATACAGAAAAATATTACCCATACTTTGCGCGACCCAGAGCCAACGACAAGGCCCTCGCTTTGCATGTTAACCGTTCATCGTGTTTTTATTTTGGTATATTTATTGTCACCAGAAACGCTGAAATTTTTTTTTATAAAAAACAGATGTGCTGAACTGTTGGCAATACTTTAAACGTTTAAAAAAATCATATTTTTAAAAATATTAAAATTAAGTTACGAAATTATTGAAATT
The DNA here is from genome assembly GCF_016802725.1 of Solenopsis invicta. Taxonomy (NCBI): domain Eukaryota; kingdom Metazoa; phylum Arthropoda; class Insecta; order Hymenoptera; family Formicidae; genus Solenopsis; species Solenopsis invicta. The sequence continues at coordinate 16,238,248 of NC_052670.1, read as the reverse complement.
ATTAAAAATTTCGGGGGAGGGGGGCTGTAGCCCCTACAGGCCCCCTCCCTAGTTACGCCACTGGTCTGTTTCATTTTCAATGGTTATGCAGAGTGTTTGGGTTGCCGAGTTTAAGCGTAGCCGTACAAGTATGTTTGATAATGAGCCGTTTGGATCGCTTTAAAAACTGCAATCACTGTGGAAATGAGTGACAAAGAACATCAAATCACATTGAATAATGAGATCCTGAAAGTTAGAGAGGTAACTAATACCGCAAGCATATCTTCTGAATGTGTAAATAAAATTCAAAATATTACATAAAGATTTGGGTATGAAAAAGCTGACCGCGCGATGGGTATGGCATTTGCTGAAATTGCATCAAAAATGCATTCGACGCAACATGGTCAAACTGCATGAATGCGCTACAAATTGGTTTTCCACGCTTTGTTTCTGGCAAAAATGTTTATTAAACATTTATTGAAGTGTTTATGAGATGGAAATTTAAACATGGAATTGTTTATACAATATTAACGAATGTTTGATAGACGTTTGCAGAGTGTTGTATGTTTTCAGAATGTTACAAAAATATTTGGAGAATATTTCTTATTAAAAATGTTCTTGTTACTTAAAATATCCTTTGAACATTTGCAATATTCTAAAAAACATACAACACTTTTTAAACGTCTATTAAACAATCCGTGAACATCTCACAATAGTTCTATGTTTAAATTTCCATCTTATAAGCAATTCAACAAATGTTTAAAATTAAACATCTATTCAACATTTAAGCAAACATTTTATAAATAACATACTGTTTTTACCAGAGATATTAACTTGATCTAGCTTCCTGTGATTTTTGTTGTGAAGAAATAGCTGGCGAAATATCCGAGGAAAAAAATTTGCGACATATAATGAAGTAATTGCCATCGTAAACGAGTATTTTGTAGGATTTGATCAAATGTACTTTACTGACATAATGAAGAAACTAGAAAAGAGATAGATCAAGTGTATATATATATATATATATATATATATATATATATATATATATATATATATCTTTCTCTTTCGAGCTTAAAAGGGACCATATTAAAAGATAAAACAGACTTTCCCCAAAAACATAAGTGTTTCATTGCTAGATTCGAATAATTCATGTATTTTTTTTGTTAAAACTATATAAAAAACATCTTTATGTGTGTAAATTATGTCAGTTTAACGCTATGTAAACTTATTTCTTCGTTTAATATTTTGAAAATAAAGATATTTTCAAAACAAGAATGTTTTTTTTTTTATATACATATACAACTTGTTACATTTGCGTTTTGGTGCGCGTAATTTTCGTAATAATGATAGGATATATTATATGGAACAGCACGTTTATCCAATTTGAGGAGAAATTGACAGTTCGACGTTATTTCGAACTTTCGGATAACAAGCCGCCCACGTCAGGTCACCGAAATATGACCTCAACGATCTTGCATATGTATTTGTCTATAGCCGGTTGCACCACACATCGAGCTTACGTCTCATCACGTTTTCAGTCGTAACAAACACTATAAAAAAGTTTTCTCAAAATTACCCACTATAATAAAGTTATTAAGTATAGTTGTAAATTTCCACGCATTTGTAAATTTACAAAATACAAGGGTAAGATTAATTTTGTAGTTTGTAATTAAGCAAATTGCAGATATAAAATTACAACATGTATGGACAATTATCGAAGTAATAAGTTATAGAAATAATAAGGTCAATATGTTTCGCAGTGTTGTATTACATACATATTATATATTCAAATATTTTACCTCTCTAACACCAAGCGAAAACAAATTAGTCCATGACACCAAGATGACATTCAATTAATCAGTATATTGATGTTAAAATGAGTCATCACAATGATGGCAAAATAACATCATCATGAGTGCAAAACATCCTATACCATGACATGACCTTAACGTCATTTTAACGTCATTTTGATATCAATAATTAAATCGAGATCAACGTCAATCTACTTTAGTATAAATAGGTATTAATTTTATATTTATATTCGTGTAAGATAAATTATTTAATATGACATTAAACTGATGTCAAAATGTCATATTAAATAATTTATCCCACATGAAAATAAATACAAAATTAATGCCCATTTCTATTAATGTAAATTAACAGTGGTTTTAGTTCAATTACTTTTATCTTTTTCTAATTCTTTTCATTACAAAAAGATGTATAAATACATTAAACCGATATCAAAATTAATCTACATGGATAGAAGTGTATACATTATCCTCGAATTTATTTCTTTACAGGATAATTTTATTATTTTGATATACTTAAAAAGAAGTACAGATAAAATAATGAGAAACATATTGTAAAATGTGTTAATCAAGTATTTAAAAAATTTAATATTTAAATAACGCAAATTTTCGAAACATCGGCATCACTCGTGTTAATAAAATATAACACTGATAATATATAAACGTAATATCGGAAGCTTTAATATATAGAGAATTTTTCATTTTAATTTATTCTCCAAAAATCTTTTTTTTATTGTAAAATAATGTCAAACAAGAATTGTTTGGTTCGAGGAAAATATTTTTTAATAATTTTTATTTTTTCCTAAATAAAGGCGCCAAAAAGATATAATGATTACATTCACTTTTCTTAAATGTAATTAAGTTTTTTAAATAAATAATAACTTTGATTCCTACTAGTAATTCCTGATACAAAAGTATTAAAGTAGAATTATTAAAAAATCAATAGCTTATAAAACATTATTAGACTTTATGTCGAAATATGCCAGAATAAAACAAAATGTCTCGTAAATTATTGATTTTCGATAATTTAACTTTAATACTTTAATTATGTGCAGATTGACTAGAGAAATCATATTACAAAAAAAATTCTATTTTAAAAAGTGAAGACAGCCTTTTTGATGCTTTCACGTAGAAAAAAACAGTATAATCAAAAAACGACCTTGGTTTTTTAAATAATTTCTGTTTAAAGCACTTTTTCTCGATCTTTTTCTAAAATCAAAAATAAAAGTTTTTTTTTTAGAGATTCTTCATCAAAATGAGACACTATGTACATATAAAAAAGATGAAGACAATCGTTCCTAAATGTTCCTAATGTTCAAAACATTTAAAAATAACAATACACTATAAAACAATGTCGCGGAAATCTTTTTCGTAAAAATAATCGAAGAAGCAAAGTGATCTCATCATAATGATATCATGAGATTTTGATGTCAGCATGATTAAGAACACATGGATTGAATTTTTCAACATAACATTAAAATTATCATATAAACATTTACTCCCATCTTTTTCTACGATGTTATCGCATATTAACGTTAATTAACATGGTATCAATTTTTCGTTATGTTAAACTCCTACTGACGCCGTGACGACAAACGATGGTTTTGATATCATATTGACGTCAGTATGACTATTCAGTTTTCACGGAGCATACATGTCGTAAATAATAGAATGACTACTTACTGTACTCGTACATAGTGATGCTAGGTGGGCAGAGTTTTCACGCATGCACAGTAAACGTTAATCGCATTATATTTCACAGCGATGTTATGGAATATTGTTATATTACGTAATTCTTAAAGTCTATTCAAAGTTTGTTAGTCAAATTACAGCTTTGTACTGCAACTTGCTCTGATAATGTTTAATTTTAATAAGGTAAAAAATATGTATATTTAATATACATTTTATAATATAATATACGTACATTTCATAATATAATATAAATACATTTTATAGTACAATGTACATACATTCAATATAATATACATTTTAGTATATCTTATTTATTATATTTTTTGAAGTACTAAAATAATTTGAAAATTAATAGAAAATCAAATATAATTTTCATGTTAGATCTAACATCGCTTTTGAATATATTTATATCGTCCTGAATTCTCACATTTCTCGTAACAACTTTTTGATAGTATTAAGAATATCATTAGAATAGAAATCATTTCTGATCAGTCTTTTGTTTAAAACTTTTTCTCTATCTAAAATTTCAACTCCTTTTCAGTCAAATTCCAGTAAAATAATAATTTCATTGGAAAGAATTATTACTAGGTTACATATTATTAAATCTTTCTTAGTCTTCCATAATTTTACTGTCACCCTCACGAACATCTTGCACATCAATTCTGTATTATTATAAAACAGAATGTACATGGTGTTCGTGAGGCTGACGAGACAACTTGTTCCATACTTTTTATACAAACAATCACGTTCTTGTAAAATAAACTCACCAAGTTGTATAAGCTTTATATTTTAATAACTTAATAAACGTTTGAGATACGTTATCATTAAAATATAAGATCTTTACAATTTCCATATCATTTTTTAATCTCATCTTTGATGATAGTTTCCTTTAAAACTTAAATATTAAAATGAAACATTTATCTGATATTATTCAACGTCAACACCAATTTTTGAATGACATCCCTACATGTCAATGATAACCCTATATGTCATTCATAAATTTGTGTTGATGTTGAATAATGTCAGATGAATGTGCCATTTTAATATCTAACCATTGTTGATAGAATTTGTACTAAAATTGAAATTAAAGAAATGAAAAAAAAAATCAGTTAGGAACATTTGTCATACACATTCTTTTTTATTACGTTTTATATGTGTAAATAACTCACCGGATTATTTATGTTCTCTGTAAATTCCTCTATTGCTAACTTTTCTTTATTAACAGTATTATTTGACGTATGACAGATTATAGAATATACTAAAAATTATAAAAAAATAAAACGGCGTTTTACTTTATACATATGTAGTTTTAGTTTGATAAACCAGAATTAAATAAAAATTATTGCGGAAGTTATTAATTTTTAAATGAAATATATAGCATTTACTATCAAAATTTGTCTATTTTTGTTATGTAAAAAAATAATAATTAACATTATTTTATATAATATAACTCACCCATTGCCAATGCAATCTTGGATTATTGTTAACAATTTCCATAGTAAATGTTTTTCCAGTTCCAGTGATGACCGTTTGAAATGTTGGCTGGATATAATTGCTTATGGAAATACGCAAAAATTGTACAATTATATCCAGCCTTTTTCAATACTTCCTCAACAACTGCATTATACACGTTTATCTATAAATAACAAATTATTTTTTAGTTTTGTTATCAGAAAACTTTTTTGAAAGTGTAGACAATAAAAAAATAACAAAAATTTCTCTCGCAGCTTACAAGTGAATTATGTGAAACCTGATGTGTTTATGATTAGAAAAAAAGTTATGAAATATATTCTAAAATAAACTCTACAAGACATAAAATTACATTTTTTTTCTCAGAAATATTTATACAAATGAAAAAAAGTAGAAAGAATAAAAATATCATTTTTTTAACTTCAAATTCTTTAAGGTTTTTTTTTTTGTTAATCTCATATTTCTTTCATTAATAATTAGAACACGCAAATTTGAATATTATTGAATTGAAACAGCTATCGTTTTCAACTAATTTCTTTATGTAAAATTATTTTCGGTACATGCCGAAGAAACAATTATAATAAAGTAAAGATGTTAATTTCTATTGATTAGAAAAAATCGGAAGTAGTCATAAAATAATCTCGAGTTTTTATCACAATAATTTATACCATAAGATTAATAATAATTTGCTTACCGTTTGCATTCTACAATTGATTACAGATTCAAAATTTAAATTGTTTAAATTTCTCTCTCTTTTAAATTGTTTCTTATTTTAACCAAAATGACACTTCTTAATACTATTGTCTTCCTAATATCTATTCATGAACCTAACATATTCTCTCCTTGGATTGAAGAATTTCAGTTATGTACAATTTCATGACTTAGCAATCAAGAGGCGCGGTTGCGTCGCGCGCCAGGTGACACGCGAAGCGAATTATTTATACACGCTACTTCTAAGAAGAGATCATAGTTATGAATGAATTATTTCGATTAACGGATTTTCTTATTATTATTTTTATTTTTATTATCGGTTTAATTTTGATATATGTATTGCCAAAGTTCAAGTTTATATTATATATTATTTTTCGTGACATTATTTTATTTGTTATCATACTTTCTTAATTTATGATATTTTGTTAGCTGGTAAACTCTGCGCAGTTTCAAAACGATCAATTTATTTTATTTTTATATTAAATTTATTCTATTTTATTTTAACATCCTAGTTTCCGCTTGTTTCTTGGTCTCTTAAATCCCTTAATTTGCACACACAAGCTCAACTTCTTTAATTTTTGTTTTTATAATGTAATTTTTATAATATCTTTTTATAATGTAATTTTTATAATATTTTTATAATGTAATATTTATAAAATTTTTATAATATTTTTATAATAGTCTTCTTGAATACTTCAAAGCGAGAAAGTGCTGGCGATAAATTAAGAATTTCAGTATTTCTATTGGCAAAAAGACGGCAAGTTTCTTAATTTTATCTTAATATTATTTTGTTCATTTTTATTCATTTTTGCGCGAAGTAAAATTCTGGCGTTTGTTCTGTGTCGATTAACATTAATATCCATCTCGTTTCATATGCGTATAATTTATTTACAGATTTTAATTTTTACACTGTTTGTTGCTCGTTTACATAGATTTGATGACGCTCGGATTAATGATCGTCTATTGTGACAACGTCTAAGGGTGATTATACGCACTGTGTCTTTATGTAACTTTATGTTATATATCAACGCTTGGGGGTTGATCGTTCGCCCTGAGTCAATGATCGGTACGGATGCAATATAACGTACAACAACGCTTAGAGATTCTGAGTCACGGTGAACACACATACGTATTATATTGAGATGAATACTTACGTCTATTAAGCTAGCACGCCAACATAGGCACAATCACATGAAACATACGAAGGATTTAGTGCTAATTTGTTGCTCTAATTGCGATTTTATTGCTCAAGCAATCCAAGACAAGATAATACAACAGATACTTACTTTATTGGCAATTTTTTAAAGCTGGCGAGCACAAAGATCTTGTCCATATTCCGAGAGCACATAAATAGAAGTATTAAGCCTACAGCCAATTCGCTATCCATACTTTAACTGGCACTTTACTTTTGTACATGTTCTCATCGGGAGCGGTTTTTCGATCAAAGGGATTGAGCACAAAAATCTCGTTGTGCATATTTCGAGAGCACTATAAATAGAAGTATATTTAAAGCCTACAACCAATTCGCTATCCATCCTTGAACTGATACTTTACTCTTGTACGTGTTTACATCGGGGATGGTTTTTTGCTCAAAGGAGATGAGCACAAAAATTTTATGGTGTAAATTTTAAAAGCACATAATTAGCACTAAATATATAATTGTAGTGTAAGCATTTTATTTTTTAATATATTTTTTTAATTGGCATTTTAATTTTTTTAACAAAAAAATTATTTCTTGCAATAAGATCGCAATTAGAATAACAAATTACCATATAAAAAGCACTAAATCCTCTGTATTGTTTTATGTGATTGTGCCCATGTTAGCGTTTTAGCTTAATAGACGTTGAATTTTACTCTCGAAGAGAGGATTTCGTTCAATAAATGATCAAATAAAAAACTATCGGCGACAGCAAATCCCCATCACTTCGGCGTCATGCAGTTAAACCTTCGCGGGTCCGTCAGCCTCTCTTCTAATTGGCAGTTTTGGAAAAGTGGGAAAGAGAAAGTAATAAGCTTGTCGTGATTGAAACTACATAGATAGTATCTGATTGAACGTTCAATTCATTAGTGTACTAGAAAAAAAAATAAAAATCATAAAAGCCTTTTTTTCACTCGCTCTCTATTCATCAAGATTTGAACGGCTTTGAAATTCTCGTAAAATATAGTCCTCGTTACAGTGGAAAAAGTTCACTAAAATTAAACCTGAAATATTTATACGATTTTGTATAAAGCTATTTGTTTGCTAAAAACTTGTATGCAGAAAACTTAATTTCTTCTTCTTTGAGCAACCGTAGAGCAAACTGCACAAGTGATTTTTCTTTATCAAGAGTTGCACTATCACATACATTTTGTAATGAAACAAATTGTTGCAGTTGAATTATTTTAAAATGACTTTGAAAAGTGGGTATCTATTTTCCTTGTAAAAATGTGGAATAATTCTGTTAATACTCGTCGTAGCAAATAGTCATGCAAAGCATTCGATAGCTGCTATTTTTTTATCTCGTCAAGCTATCAGATTAAAAAAAGTTTTAAATTATAAATTAAAGATTCTTTATAGATCTTACAGTTAATAATTACCACAAAAGAAGGTTTTGTAGAGACAAAATTTTCTAAAATACATTCTATTAAAAACAATTTTTTAATAATTTCTTTGGCTTAAGAAATAACTTTTTAAAATAATTTCTTTGCTCTTTTTTAAATTAGTAGAGGAGAAGAGGGTAATATACACGTATTTTTATTTTATTAAATAACTTTGTTTATAATTAATATATCCTATTAAAACTTGAACGATTACATTTGTCAGAGTATTATTTGACAGATTCTAGACTTAAAGTAATAAAATATTTATTATTTAGGACGTGATTTATAAAAATCTAATGCACTGCATAATCGGTGGAAGAAAAAAAGTGGTTTTATCATGGTTATCTATAAAAATAATTTTAAAAAATTAGTTTAGTTTAGAAGAAACACAGTATCTTGTTACAAAATTATATATTTTTAATTTTCCATTGTTTAGAATTTTTTTGATTTAGAATTTTCCTGCGTTCAGAAGCTTTAGGTATACGATTAAAAATTTTATTAAAAATATTATTTTATCCTTGTTTAACATTAAACAACAAGCATAAAATGATGTTTCTAGTGTTTCCAAATACCGCTCTTTAGAATGACAATCGATTTATTGAAGAAATTTCGATATAAAAATTTTGCTTAAAAAATCATATTAACAAAATTCCATTATAGTTTTAACTTTGTATAACTCGAAATGTATACGGCTGAATAAAAAGTTAAATAACAAAAAAACGCTTGAGTGTATATACTTTCGTGTGATAATACATTCAAGTTTAAAAATAATGAGAAAATGTATGTAATTAAAGGTTAAAAGTGTACCTTGAAAAAGTTTAGAAGTGCTTAAAAGTAAAATTGCCTTATAATAATTGTCAGTTATTATGTATTGACATATTAGCATCATTAAAAAACGGCGAGCTGCTAAACGAATAACTCCATAAGTAATTGTTGGAATACGTCATCTAATAACGGAAATAATAGGAGTAGCCATATTGTCGATAGTAGCCATATACCCTCTTCTTGTCTAAGCATTATGCAACATCTACTACAAATTTGTAAAATTGCAAGAGTCTTATGCCCGTAAGTCAAATGACTTACAGCCTCTTGTACTATACGTGAGACCGGGGCTATTCGTTGGATTTTTTTTTTGTGTCTCCTAAGTCCTATATTCATAAAAAAAAGAAAAAGAACGGTTTGAAAAGTTGAATCTTTCCCTTCATAATGCCGTTACAGATAAAACATGAAAATGTACTTGTTTTAAAGTACATATAAAAATGTCGACGAATGCCAAAAATTACGAATAGCCCCAAGCCCGGGGTAATGTAACAAGTCCGGGAATATTTCCTAAAATTTGTGTTTTAAGTTAAAAGACTGTAAAAAAACTGTTGTTAAGACTTTCTTTTATTTATAAAAGAATATAGGTATACAAAAAAATACAAACATACACGTTTACATGTCCTTTTATGCTATCAATGTGACAGATTTCCTAACCTTATAAGTATTATTATTCTTTAACGTTTCATAACTTTTTATCTGCTTAAAAGCGACAATTTTTTATTCATGTTCATGTTTTATGTACTAAAATAAACAATATTATCAAGTTTGGACAAAATCAATGAAGAACTTTAGTTTACCTCAATGCTTAACTCTGCGTAACGTAGACGATCGTAACGTAGCCGACGTAGGTTAGGGTTACTCTTAGGCGCTGCAATCAATATTAATGAATAACCCCGATGTTCGGTATTAAGAATAGTCCTGATATCAACTATGCGCATTATTGCGTATAATCGCCATGACAAAAATAAACATTACACAGCAAAAAGTAAACACAAAATGTTTCAAATATGTTTCATACATTCAATTGGACATGGTGCATTCAAAGTTTTCAAAAGAACCTTAGTTGTTTTACTTAAATTTAGAAAGAATGCTGACTATCAGAAATTACTTCGACTGTCAAAAACACATTTTTCACTACTATGACTTCAATATAACGCCGTTGCCAACAAAACTTTGTTAGTAACATTGTTACATTAGGACGTGTTTACAGTATTTAAAGTAAATTTTTAATATGTACTCATAAAAAGATATTTCCATTTATCGAATTACCTCGTCTAACGATTTGCCCGATCTCCCTTATATAATTTTATATGCCCAATTAATACACTTATAGAATACATTAAATTCTTGTTATTTGAAAACCACATTCAAAACCTTCAAGCTAGACTAAAGTTAAAAAAAATTAATATCTAACATATTTCTCAAAATTACATATATTCTTGTAAAAATCACTGCTATCTGTAAACTAAAATTCAGTTTTTATAAAAACACAGTGAACACTAATAACTAGTAATTCAACAATGTCTAAATATATATTTCATAACAAAAAATTTTTAAGGTCGATCTTACAATCATACGAGATGGTATCTCATTATTCCATACGTATCTCATGATCCTCGTTTTTCTTCTATAACCATTTATATATAATTATATATGAAAAATTTTGTTAAAAAACCGAAAAAAATTTTAAAAAAGCTATTGCATTAAAAAAATATTTGACTATTATTCGTTATTTTTTAATCAAATCAATTTTTATGACTTTAATATTTCCTCCTGTATCATTCTATTATCCTTCACTATTTAAATATTTTTATTTCGTTTTTTCTTGCGTATTATTTCTTTTCTTGGAAATATCTTGTCAGCTATTATAATTAATTATACAATAAATAAATTAAAGAAAAAATGAGGATGGTAGAATATCATTTTGTTTCCTTAAAATAACTCAATAAATATTAATGCGACATAATTCTAATGAACACCAGTTTGTCAGCCATAAAGTTCTACTAACCACCCTACATAACAATTTATCGGATATAGAACAAACGTCCTTTACAATTTACATTACCAAAGAAGGAAAAGAAGGATGTGTTTGTGAGAGATAGAAAAGAGATCGTGGCATTCTATCAGCTATTGTCATAAAAAAGGCATTTTTATTTATAAAAAAATCACAAATCAATATTTTATTACCAAGCGTTTTAATGTTATATAGTTTGTACCTGCTAATCGGTATGTTAAATGAGTCTTATCATTTAGTTTTGTCTGTAAAAGTCAATCTTCATAATAATATGTAGAAAATTTTAGTAGAATTTGCAGATTTATCCATAAGGATAAAAGCATTATGGGATGTACACTTGTACCGTAAGCTTCACAGGCTTACGACATACTTGCATATTTTTCGCGCACTCTACACACGCCAATAAATATTTATGTGGCACAAATACAATCCTTATTTCTCATTTGTAGCAAATTTTGCATAATCCTGCTCCCTTGTTTTTGTCTGGTGTTTGAACGGATTGTTCCTCGATATTAATTTCAGATAAAGCAGCTTTCAAATTCAAAGAATTCTTATCCAATTTATTAATTGCTATGTGTAGTAGAATTTACTGAAAAAAATTAAAATAAAATTGACATCATTATGTTCAATAATAATGATTTCTTAAATGATATTTTGAGTAGCTTCAAAGATTTATTAAAAAAATACAACTCTACATAGAAAAAAAAATTTTTTGTTTAGAATTTACTTTTTAAATATTATGATAGTTGTAGGACTTTGACAAATTTTACAACATGAACTTTGAAGGATTTTATTATTTTAGTAAAAGGTAACTGTATTATATATATATTTATCATATTAAAAAATAATTTGGTTAAATTTTACTAATTTTTGCTATAATTGTAGTCAAATTTTTTAGTCCACAATGTGGATGTAAGCTACAGCTACTATGATTTTGAGGGTAAATTATAAGAGAAAATTTTTTCCATGTAATAATAATCAATACATTTTATTTAACTTACTATTGCGCTATACGTTTGAGTAATGTTGTTTACAAACTCTCTTTAATCAAAATCAGATTAAGACAATATTTAAACCACCGGGCATGATGTACCCAGGTAACATTTAATAGTTTTCAATCTCTTAATCCTCCACCACAGTGATAACATAATGTATCATCGCCACTTTCTGTGTAATAGAAACCAGCAGTTGCCAATTCTTTAATTTGCAACATTGTTTTAGGCCATCGAATGTCGCTAATTTGGCAGCGTAATCAGCAAATTTAGGATGCTAGGTCTTGAAGCAAGGCCAAATTTTAATCTATGATTCACTCGATCCCTTCTTGATTTTCATGCCTAAATCAGAATAAAGCATATTGGAAGATGTTTTATACGTCACATACAGTACGTCCACAGCTTTAGGCACCAATATCGCGATGGCGGAATCGCATTATGTTATCCGTACCGATATAATCCGTACCGATATAATCAGTACCGATTGGCACATTACCACACGGAATATTGCGAACAAGTTATTTTCGCGGAACTTCCGTTGATGATTGACGATCGGATAGTCGTCCACCTGCCACTTATGTAATTCAACTCGGTATTCGAAACATGTCTCTCTTGCCTGTGTAATAAAATCCAGCCGCTGCGAGTGCTTCTGGCTCTATCCACGAACATGGTCAGTTTTCGAAACTTTTCAAACAGACGGATTCAAATCGGAACTCTAAATCAGAAAGAAGATTGACAATTAATCGATGTAAGAAAAGCAATTAGTAAGTTTGATTTTTTTTTTACCGTAATCTTATTTGTATTTTCTTGGTAATATAGACTTAAAAAAATCACAAATTTAAAGAAATTAATTACCATGTAATCTAAAAAAAATTATACTTTTTTAAAAACTACAAAATTTTGTCAAAAAGTCAGAATAAAAAGTAAATTAATTTTTTGTTTTAATTTAATATTCTTGATTAAAATATTATTTTACTTGGATTTTAAATATACAGTATAGGATCCTTTATAACGCGAGAGATATGTTCCGCGCTACACGAATCTTGCGTTATACAAAATCAGCAGCGCAAAAAATTAAAACTGAATATAAATACTCTTTTTTAATATAAAAAAAAATAATATGCAATTTGTTTTGCTTTAAAAAATGTGTTAGAACTAAATAACTTGTTTTACTATAATTGAAAATGATGTGCAATTCAATCTATTTTAAACAACATGTTAGAACTGAATAAATATTCTTTTAATGTAACAAATATATATAATAATATACAAATAATAATTTATTCTATTTTACACAACGTGTTAGAATTGAATAAATACTCTTTTTTTTCTAATCGCGTTTATGGGGGCGCAATTTTAGTTCGCGTTATAGAAATGCCGCGTTATACAAGGTCCTAATGTATTTCAAATAAAGAAGAGTGTGCCGAAAAGGTCTGCTTTTACTTCGTTTACGGAAAGTAAAACGAACATCATTTCAACATAACACACGTTAAATTTCAAATAGGTACACATACACATACGAGGTATGTTCAAAAAGTATCGCGAATTTTGTGTTTTTTCAAAAATTATTTATTTATTCATGAATATCTATTTTGTCCCCTTCAAAGTAATCCCCATGAGATATTATACACTTGTGCCAACGGTTTTTCCAATCTTCGAAGCACTTCAAAAAATCATTTTTTTTTATCTTGTTCAGCTCCTCCTTCGATGCCGTCTTTATCTCGTCAAGCGTAGCGTAACGTCGTCCTTTCATGGGCCTCTTCAGTTTAGGGAACAAGAAAAAATCACAGGGGGCCAGATCTGGGGAATACGGTGGCTGCGGCATCATTAGTGTGTTGTTTTTGGCCAAAAAGTCGCGCACAAGCAACGATGTGTGAGCAGGGGCGTTATCGTGGTGCAAAAGCCAATTTTTGTTCTTCCACAAATCCGGGCGTTTCTGGCGGATTGCTTCGCGCAAATTGCGCATAACTTGCAGGTAATATTCCTTATTGACCGTTCTACCCTGTGGCAAGAACTCATGATGCACCACGCCCCTGCAATCGAAGAAAACTGTCATCAAAACTTTCACATTCGACCGAACTTGGCGCGCTTTTTTCGGTCTTGGTTCGTGCGGCAGCTTCCATTGAGATGATTGAGCTTTGGTTTCCACGTCATAACCATAAACCCACGATTCGTCACCAGTTATGACCCTCTGGAACAAATTTGGGTCGTCGCGGACAGAGTCCAACATCTCATTAGCAATGTTCATGCGATGCTGTTTTTGGTCGCAATTGAGCAATTTTGGTACGAATTTCGCGGCGACCCGTCTCATGCCCAAATCATTGATAAAAATCGAATGGCACGAGCCAATCGATATGTTTAGGTCCTCAGCAACTTCTCTAACGGTGATTCGACGATTGGCCAATACCATTTTCTCCACTTCATTAATTTTTTCGTCTGTTGTTGAAGTGCTCGGGCGTCCGGCACGCTCTTCGTCGTTCACATCTTCTCGGCCTTCTGAGAACATTTTGTACCACCGATAAACGTTGCTTCGGTCCAAAGTAGCTTCTCCGTATGCCACAGTCAACATTCGGAATGCATCCGCGCACTTAATTTCGTTTTTCACACAAAATTTGATACAGGTTCTTTGATCCATTTTTTTTGAATAGGTAAAAATCGAAGACGATCCAAAACACGTGCAAGCAAAGCAGCTGTCAACAATTAAGTGAACATTCAAAATGGCCGAGCTTGTCGGCATAAGTGAGAGACATGAGTACCAACATAACGCCACAAAAAGATCGAAATTCGAATATACGTAACCCGCGAAAATTCAAAATTCGCGATACTTTTAAATAGGTACACATACACATATTTATAGAGATAAGCTGTATTTGATACAATGAAACATATTGATGTAAGAGTTGTCATTTATTTATAAATATATTATAATAATTAATGTATACTTATATACTTATACACGAACGCACGCACGCATAGATGTACGAGTATATAATTATGTTTTACATATGTTACTACGTGTGTACTTTTATTTCTTTTGTTGATGTTACAAGAGTGCGTTTAGAAGTCATGTCGCTATACTTATTCCAATTAAGACTTATATATGTGAGGGCAACATAGTACATAGTACCTGTCACTTTAGTCACTGCCATATTTAATGTAAGAGACAATACCGAAAACTGTAACTTTCATTAGCGATTTTAACGCTTCTTGTTAAACTATCTAAACGATAATTGCATTTTTCAATCTTTAATAATTTCATATAATTAAAATCAGTTAAAATACTAGTATCATATTATATATTAAATGAGGTTTATACGAGATAATACAACTATAGTATGTTTTTGGCAAACATTGCAAATTATTGTATCTTTTATCGTATTATCCATAGCTTCCTGAATGCTGTTTAGGTTATTTTTCAAAATACATCAACATTGATATTACACATTGAAGAAGCTTGTAACTATGATCACACATTTAAACAGTTGTACGATGTCGTATAGCTTGATGTCTTGAAATAAATGTTCTGTGAGAAGCTCAGCATTGCAATTTGCACGAGGGGGTAACCAGTCTCGAATTCCGGTGTATAACCCACTAAAAGTCCGTTGAATTCCTTGAAGTTTGTTTGAATTCTTTGAATTTCTCGAAGTCCGATGAAGTCCGATAAAGTCCGGCAAAGTCTGATGAAGTCCAGCGAAGTCCGACGTAGTCTAATGAAGTCTAACGTAGTCCAATGAAGTCCGATAAAGTCCGATGAAGTTTGGTAAAGTCCGTAAAGTCTGTTAAAGTCCGATGAAGTTCAATAAAGTCCAGCGAAATCCGGCGTAGTCCGATGAAGTCCAACGTAGTCCGATGAATTCCATGTAGTCCGATGAAGTCTAGTGAAGTCTTGAAGTTCGAAGTCCGGTGTACACTTATTTTCCGAGTTGTTATTCCCTCGAATTTGCATTTATTCATATTAAAATTGATATGATACACAAAATTGTTGCTCTAGTGCTATAATCTCTAGTGCAAGCAAAATGCTTGCCATAATTTTGAAACGTATCAAGACATCAATTATAATTTTAAAAAATAGATTTAGGGAGACAAAATTATATAAATCTTTTTTATATGTACTACTCATACTAATGCTATTTGTGACGACATGAAAAATCGAATCAAACGCACGTAAAAAGTTACTTTTAAAAACATTGTTAAATTATTAAATTAAAATACGTAATTTTTAAAAATATTCTTTAAATATCATTACACTTTAAATAACAAAATAGTTACAATATAAATCATCAAATAATATTTAATATGTTATTTGTAAATTTTTTTAATATGAAAATGTTTTTTTCTTATATAATTTTTTGTCTTTTATATAGATAAATTTTTAATTTAAGAAAAATGGTTAATGAGTTCGTTTGTATTTTAAAAATAATTAATTTAAGTTAAGAATGAACTTATTTAAAATTAACTAAGTTAAGATAAAAGTTATTAATTTCTTAACTTTTTTAATTAACTTCTAATTTTTTAACTAGTTAACATTTTTTTAACTAGTTACTTAACACTGATTAAAATGTATAAATTAAAAATTATTATTTCTTTTAATTTTACTTCATTCAATGTGTATTAATTATTATAGTTATTTAATATTTTGTGTTACAAAATATTTTGTATGATGTTTTTAAGTTATGCAAACGGTTGGACTAACGTGTAATACAAATTTAATATTATTTTCACAATTTCATAGTTATGAAATAGAAAATGTATTATTTTAAAATTAATCTATATTCAATAGCATAATTAACGGATTACCTATTCTGATCCCCAAAAACAGGCAAATTTCAAGAGTATATATCTTTGTAAAAAAAAAATATAATAAAATGTTTTCAATTATTTTATAGTTTTAAATCTCTACTTTTGAGATTGGTACTTCATTAAATAAAATATTAATTTTTTAATAAAACTGCACGGATTTAAATAGTGACGCGTTAAATCTTAAAATTTTTTATAAATTTTGTGAAATTTCATGACGTGAATTAGAAATTGCATGTAAATGCAATTTACAGCGTTCAAAAGAGTGAGTCTTTACCTTTAATATGCTTACAGTATAAAAAAATTTTCTCAAAATTCTACTATAATAGGTATACGGGCTTAAAATAGATAATCGAATCGTTTCTTTAAACTTTTCCTTTAATCAATTTACTTCGATTTACATTCTGTAATTTACGGTATGTAGCGTTATGAATATAATATAACGTGTAGTTTGACGGCTGTCTCGAAGCGACTGACGAATTTTCTAACGCGCCAAATTCATCGTATTGTTCGTTAGACGACCTCTCGTTCGGTCGTGTGCTTTGTTTTGATCAACGGTTTCACGATACATTTAAATTAGTCATCAACAATAGGTGTAAAATTACTAAATAGTTGTAAATTTCCATGTAAATTTGCATTATACAAGAATAAGATTAATTTTGTAATTTGTAAGCAGATTGCAGAAATAAATTTACAACATGTATGAAAAATTATAGGAAAGTGATCAAGTCAATACGTTTTGCAATCGTATTATACATTATGTTAGACATTCAAATATTGTCTTTCTATCATACATTGTGGTAAACAATAAAATGACTACTGCCCGCACATAGTAACGCTGGGCACAGGGAACATTAATCGCATTATATTTCACAACAATATGTGGAATATTGTTGTATTACGTAAATATTACAAAAATTTAGATAATTACATATAATATTTTAATATACAGTTATATACATAATTTTCTCTATAAAATAAGATATATTTACTCAATAAAAGCAAATCTACATATTTTTGTGGAATTACATAATTTCTACAAAATTAGATGATTTTTTTCATATTTACGGGGCTAATTATAGCATTTTTACATCTATTAAATGTACATTCACTTAATTTTTTTACAGCGTACTCGATGAGCGATTTGTTTTCATGTTATTCAATATTGAAGAAAAAATGATCCTTATGATTCAACATTGAATCACCCATTAAATATTTGTTTAAAAAAATTAGTTATTTGAAATTTTTAATGATTATTTATTTAATTATTTATTTCTGGTTTAGTATTTCTGTATTCACGTGTCATCTTTGACTTGGACTCTTGTTCTTGGATTCTATTAATTTGCGGTGATATTTGAGATATCATTCTAAAACTACGTCTCTCGCATAGTTTCTTCCTATTTTGTTTTTAATTTCGGTTATCATTGGTTTGTTATAATTCTTGCTGATAAAGGTTCAGTGTAGCACAAAACGCGTTCAAAGCTCTGTTCTATATTTATATTATCGTTTATTTCACGTAATTTCTTACAGAATTTTGTTCTTATATTAATTTTCTTTTCATAGTAATTTTGTCAAATCTATGCTTAGTTTTCGTTTACAAATATGTATTGATTTACTTTACCGTTTAATTTGCTCGTTTCATGGCCTTTGATATTTATGTTTCTTATTGCTGATTACTCACACACGAACTTGACTTCATTACATTATTTAGAGATTTCGAGTTGTAAAATACTTTTTGGAACATTTCATTATCATTTATAATCATTTTTTATAAAGTTAGACATTTTTAAAATTTATCTATTTTGGGGCATCAGAATGTGATCCTTTAATTTTGCTTTTTAATGTACATCATAATTTAAAATTACATGTATAATTTAAATTGGATTTTATGACATAAAATGTCACGTAATTTAAAGTTGCGTTGAGATGCAAAATTACGTAGTAATTAAAGTACATATCAAAGTATCAAAGTATATATAAAATAAAAATTGCGATGCGACACATATGTACATCCTGCATTCACTGCGATTCTGAAGATCGCAATCGCGATGCATAATTCTGTAAATCGCACGTCTCTACGTGTATCTTCGACGTACGCCTAAAGTGAATGAACAGTCTCTCCCATCGAGACGGCTGATGCCGACGCCGACGCTGACGCCGATACCGACGCTGACGACGGCGAGGACGACGTCATCGGCGGGGTAACGGCGGTGGTGGAACCGGCGGCCGGAGTAGTGCTTTTTCCACCGCGTTGTGCAGAGCGCGTAGTAGCGCATGCTGAAAGCCGCCCCGCTATCGATCCGTCCACGTCCACGGAGCTTTCTCTCACTTCCCTTCACAAGCCTCGCGAACGTCGCTACCGAGCTACCGTTCCGGCATACGTATCGGGGGCGCGATTTTATATATATTTCCGCGTAACAACGTAGTACTTTCTTGTTCTTCCGTCTAGTTTGCTTCGTTGCATCGGGAAGTGCACCAGGAAGTGGGATCAGCAGCGACAGCGTTATGGCACGTCGAGGCGAGCACTGCAGGGCGATTTTCCTACTGTGTGAGTTTTCTGAAAGAAGAAAAAGTTGCGTGATCCCTTTCCAATCGGGAAAGGAGTACACTGGTACACGCGTCTTCGCTATCATCGCGAAATGCCTGTTCACATTTATTCGCGATCATACTCGGAGATTGCATTGAATAGGTACCGTCGAGTTGCGCCATTTAACTCTTGGATGCATCGGGAGACGTCATTCGAATGAAAAAAAATTTTACGACTGCGTGAGCGAGTCTTCTTGTGATTGTTAATAAAAATTGTTCTGAATAAGATGAAGGAAAACAAGTAAAGGATGATAAACGATATATGATAAAGATAAAGGCTAGCGATAATGCACAGTATTATTTCCTGACTCACATGGTACGTGAAAGGCTTAAAGTGTCAATGTCACTTACGTACACATGAAAAGGCTCTGTGTTCTACGTTATCCGTTACGTAAAAATTAATGAAGATTGGTACTACATTGGGGTGCTTTCAGTGTATCGATGTACTCTCTCTTAACTCTAATGGAATTTATAATTCTAAAAGAACAGTTTTTATTGTTCTTCTTGATATCTTCAATATCCTGCAATTATAATACTACAAGACTATAGAGATTATTGCTTTGAATACATAAATATAAGGAAGAAGACAAATGATTGCTTCGACGTGACAAATGCCATTCTATCCAAATCTCACGAGTGATGAACCCTTCGATAAATCATGTATTTCTTTTATACTAATTTCTACTTTGTACTTTCTTGAGAATATCTTTTTTAAATTTTGCACAAGATATCGTATGAATATTCTGGAATATTCTAGATATCGTACGAACATTCGTACAATATCGTGATATCGTGCGTATATTTGTAAAATATCACAATATTTGTTCGATATCATGTGCTGTTAAGGCCTTAATTTCGGTGTCTAATTTGTGGCGAACGCGAGAAAATTGTGTTTTAAACGAGATGACAGTGACATACATGATAAAACATATAATATAAAAATAATAGGAAAGACGCGGACGTTTTGTAAATTAGATGATGAATTTTTGATAGCGTGGTTTTTTTACGGATCTTTCTAATTTTTCAATCTTTGTAAAATTACTGTACCGTGCACAGAAATGTAATACTGACAGTAATAAATTGGCGAGTAATTTAAGTTACTTATTTTAAGTAAGTTAGAAATACTGTTGTTAGTTTAATACCCACAATAAGTAATATATTACTTAAATTGCACGTTAATTTATTGCTGACAGTATTACATTTCTACAAGGGATTTACTATTTTATCTAAACAACAATTTTATGCAGGGTGTGCCGCGGGCATAGCGTTTAGTGTTCCCGTTCCTTCGCCGAAGCCGCGACAAGTGGACGAGCAACGTTACACCACACGTAGAACGCCGAAAGTTGTCGTGGATTACCCTACTCCGAAGACGAGACTGCCCCCCTTGGTAAACAGATTTTATTATTCGATACTTGCACTTGATTAACCCTTCGTGGTCCAACCTGGATTTGAAGACCTAGGAAAATTTTTAATTTTGAATTATTCTACCTCAAATTGGAACACGTACAAAAAAGTGGAAACGTTTCGAATCAAACAATTGTAAAATCGTGGAATATTGGAGGAGTCTACGAGAATTAAAAAAAATTTTTTAGAATTTAACAACTTTGTGAAAAAACACTATCAGTGTTTTTTCACAATTGTAAAAGGAATTAAAACAACGAAGAAAATGTTGGACTAGGAAGGATTAGTTATAATATTTCTCTCTCTCTCTATCTCGTTTTCTTTTCATTTGTGTTAAATAACTGTTTAAGAATGAAAAAAACTTTTTTTATAATTACAACAATTGTCGAACGGATGTACACGGTATTCTTTTCAGTGACCGTTACGCACTTTTAGAAATACAGCGATTTATATGCCTATACGCAGGAGTAATCATTTAAATGGATTCGTGGAACGGTGCTAATACGGCCGCCGAAAGGGGGGAAAAAAGTACCATGTTGGGTCATGTATATCAGTGCATATACATGTAGACGCTAATGTCCTTACAGTAGTGGGCGGCGCGCGGCGACCGCTCCTACATACGCTAGCTGCATTACTAAATCTGCTCGTAATCGTATTACCACTCATTACGAGCGTTTACTTAACCGAAGGCTCGAATCCGATAATTAACGTTTCCCTAAGAAAGGTGGCACCGAGTTTGTTATTATTATTATTTGATTGTGCGCAATTACGCGTGTCTCCATTCTCATTTCAAGTTTGAAAATCTCCGCTGCAATAAGGACCTGTGCTTTTTCAAGGCTGACTTTATATAGGCGGTCACAATGGCGGTTTTACGCCGCCGCTATAACGTATGGTAATGTGTGGAATTCATAAAGGAGTACTGTGCCACATGTTTAGCATTCTTATCAAAACTTTCATACAGACCTCGGTTAGACCTTGGCCTTGTTTCCCTTAATCTACTACCTTATATTTGAATGTTTACACTCGACACTAATTGTAAGTTACGCGTACGTATCTACAAAAGACTGAGAATGGCAAAAATAACCTTCCGATTACACACACGCGTTTTGTTCCGCACCTTCCCAGTGCACACACGGGTCTTTCACGTCAGACGCTATTTTCTCCTTACCTTAAAGTATTGAAAAATTTGAACAAAATTTATGAAACACGGGCCAACAGGTTGTAGTTGAAAATTTCATGGTTAACTTTTAAACGATACATCTAGCATCAATTTTAAATTTAGCAGAAGGCAATGGGATCCGTGCAACTTTGAGAAGTCGTAACTTTGATCACATCAATATTTCTCAGCACATTTTTTAAAAATGAAAGTTCAGAGTTTCAGAAACATGACTGAACAAACAGCCGAAAAATAATCTATCGTGAAATTATTATCGAAAAGTCATTAAAGGAAAAGGAAGATTTGTAAAAAATCCATTTTTTTAAATTAAATTATATCCGCGGAACAAGAAAGCTTTTAAGGACTTTGTAACACGGCGTTTTAATTAAAAAGTAATGCTTTTACGAACAAGTGGCATTGTTGTTTCTTTTAAAATTATAATTATGTAACAAGGAAAATACGATGACAAAAGAACTTTACTTCCCGTTTGAGTTCTAGTTGAGTTCTGAAGCTGATCAACGTCGCGATCGATAGTGAAGACTTCAAACTTTTTTCTCCCCTTAACCCGAACCTTCTCATTTTTTTTTCACAGCAAGCGATTGAAATTTCATACAGGGTCTCCCCAGACCCGGAGTTGTGTTTAATTTGATAAACATTTTTTTATTGAATATTTTATTTTTAATGCACTTTGAAAAGAATAACAAATTATAATACATATCCGGTATTCCAATATTTTTTGACGATAATTAAACAGCAAAGCGATAATCTATTAAAATCTTTTAAGAAGACATTGTTTTAATAAAAAAAAAACAGTTTTATAAATAAATAGCAAAGTTGTTACTTATAGCAAAAATGTGGGTCACATGTGGTCTGACACATTTGTAAGAGACTTTACATGCTTACATTCAGAGAAAAAGTCGTATCAACAATTATATATTTGCGAACAAATAGCATTTTAACTATTATGTACTACGAAGTTGTGATAAAAACAATAATAAGTTATATGAACTAAGAAAATATAGTAATATTATTCCTTCGTAGACACACATATTTTTACTTACTCCGTACACTGGGTCTTTTCTGTTCAACCCAATTTTTTTTTACTGTCCTTGGTTTTCAAAAAAATTTTAAAAAGTTCAAGGTTATTTTACAATTCCTTTTTATTCTATATTACTAAATAGTTATGCAATTCAAATGTTTAATCCATTATTAAATAAAAATTGAAATTTGTGTAGAGATGAAAAAAAATGGAAATTTGTTTAAAAATGTATAACTTAGCATAAATAAATATAAAAAAAGGT
This sequence comes from Solenopsis invicta, assembly GCF_016802725.1. Lineage (NCBI taxonomy): Eukaryota > Metazoa > Arthropoda > Insecta > Hymenoptera > Formicidae > Solenopsis > Solenopsis invicta. The sequence goes on along the minus strand of NC_052670.1, from coordinate 16,214,936 downwards.
TACAAACTTTTATGTTTTAAATTAAAGCCTTAAAAATATGCAGACACGTTTATTACTGCTCCAAAAAGTGTAATTATTTTAACATCTAAGAGTGAAGTAATTGAGGATTTCTGAATGCAATAAATATAAGAAGTGGGACTTTTTAAAAATCAATATTTATCATAAACTATGTTTACAAAATATATATTATAGAGATATTTAAATAACATCTAAATTGTTATAGTGTTGTAGAGCACAATTGTGACGATTATGACAATAATGACAGGTGCGTTGCTTATGGCACATTGGTTTTGAGCAAATCACTCAACGGAAAGGTTTTTTTTTCTTTGTTCCAAAGACGAATTGCGCACTTTTTTTGTTTTTAAAGTCTGTTGGATCTGCTTTGAGAGCGACTTGTTCTCTTTGATTTACTTCCGAAAACATTAACTCCGTAGACACACTGGGTTTTTTTTTTAGCACAGTCGCAATTTTGGCTTCATGTTAGTCGAAAACAAATTGCCGAGCGGTGGTGTCGCTTGACGCGTAAACTCCGCCACTAACAAGATTTTTTTAAGAGAGGAAACCAGAACTTTGTCCTCCCTTTACTTTGAAGAAATTAGAGAATAAAATTCCGCCTGGGTCAAAAAAGATCCAGTGTGTCTACGGAGCACTCTTAACCATTTGTTGTAGAATCGTTGGATGAACCATAGAAAAAATAGTAATGCAAATTTAGGTGACAGAAAAATTGAATCGACTGATTGATTCGAACCTGAGATCTCTTATTCTCATTTCTAGGGCCCTGCACTGCTTCACTGCTATTATAGTTATTCCGATTTCATACATAATCGACCGTACGTAAACTGAAAGTATGTAATTACCGTGACTTATTTGTAGTGAAGTCTGTATAACTATGCAATTGTAGTTGAAGTGCTATTTCACTCTAAACTCATAATTGCACAAATATTGTTCTCGTGTTGGTGATATAAACTATTTCATAATTATTGCAACTACAACTTTAATTAGAATAACTATAAAAAAGTTTATTGAACATTAATTTTATATAGAAAACTTGTATAATTGTCGCTTTTATAGTTTATGCCACTACTATGAAATTTTCTCTGAACGCAGCGTTGAATGATATATTGGTTTTTCGTAATAATACTGGGAATTCGAGTCTAAGAACCACTATTTTTTTAGAAAAAAGAATCAGATAAATAGATCTCTGGGGGTGTATTACGGAACGTTTCGGATTGAACTTCGATCGGAATTATTCACTTATTTTCTAGATTTCTCTTGTGTTTTCTAGGGAAAATGGAATAATTTCAATCGGAATCCATTCCAACCAGTTCCATAGTATCCTGATTTTACGAGTTATCAGTTACGAGTAGACGTTAATTTGCCTCCAACGCACATAAAACCCACATGTGTAGTCCCAGGGATAACAGTGAAACGAGAGAAGACTAATTTTATGCGTATCATGATAACGTCATTGCTCGTCTGTCCCGTACAAAGACTTTTTAAAATATGACTTAAAGACGATATTTGCAATTTTCTGTATCAATCTTTATAAATCATCGTCATCGGATTAATTAGATTCATTTCAGTCGTAAAATGTCAAGACGAAACGGAATCGTTTCGATCTAGCGTGATCCTTCATAGCAATTCATTTATCGCTTCCGCTAAACGCCTGTTGCTGCTTGCAAATATTTCGTTGAACGCGCCGTGCAATTTACATTTCATCGTTGTCGCATGATAGTCGTATAACTTCCGGCTGTAAATGCCACTAACGCTATTACGACCTCTAAACGAAGATTTTACCGACGTGACATTTCACAATGCGGTTAAAACAAAGACAGAGGAATGTGTTTTTAAAGGTGCATATGTATTATGACATATTATATATGTTTATAGAAATTAAATTTATATTAATTCCATATTTATTATTAAACTTTATATGAACAAATATTTATCATTATTGTTAGAATTAAAAACTTGTTTCTCTCAATATACAGAACATTTTATTTTAAATGACGCATTAAGATTTTTCAAGAACTGTGAACGACACGGCAAAAGTTGTATTATTTGAAGGAGGAAACATAATAGAAAAATTAATTTTCGGAAAGAATCAATTTTTGAAAGTTATATCTTAAAAGTTATATCATAATTATTTTTAAAAATCGGATAGTTTTTTGACTTAATGTAATTCTCCTAATTATACTTTAAACATTATACTTACATAAAAATTACACATATTAAAGTACATTTATCGAAAAATCTATAGTTTACTAGATATTTTATATCTTACTCTTGCATATTTCGATACAAAATATACCTGGTAAACTATTAATTTTTTAATATTATGTTTGTATTTTAATATTTTTGTGTATAATTAATTGATGTAAAATACACACAATTCTTTTTTATAATATAATGCAATTTGCAATATGCTTTTACACATTTTCTTTTAAAAAGTAACAATGTGTTCTTTTTACACTTACACTAATTAATGTATTTCGTTATTTTGCACATAAAAGTATAAGAAATTAAGATACAATTATTAAAAAAAATACTTGTGAGATACTTTATATTTTATGTTAACAAGCAAGAAAGAATGATAACTATTGATTTTTTGATAAATCTATCTTACTATATTTATATGAAGATTAATTAGAGAAATCATATTATGTAAAAGAATTAGTTTATTATAATTTTAAAAAATTTTTTCTTAACATTTAAAAATTTATTTTTTTACAAAAATTAATATTATTATTGTTGTTTGTCCCTCTATAAACTATATAAACAATTTTTCTGAAACATTTTTCCATATTTTCTACAGTTTTCGAGCAACCTGTATAGAATATTAATGTGTCATTTAAATCTCTTATGGTACACATATAACACATAGATTTTTATTAAAAAAAAATCAGTACCTTAAATTAATTAAAGCATGCAAAGATGAAAAATAATTTGCATAAAACATTATGTATTAGGATATATTACAAAATTGCACAATTACAGACTTGTAAATACACTTAGGTTAATAAAATTTTAAACATATCAGTTTTGTTTCTTTAGACTTTAATTAACACCTTTTTATATAAAACACTATGATGTCAGAATTATTAGAACCACCAAACGGTGAAATTATGATGTAAAGTTTTATAACATTGTGTATCCCTAATTCACTTTCCATTATTGCAATGTAAGAAGAAGTTATAATTATTTATTAATGTGACTATAGAAAACTTTAGTTTAAAAATTAAATTGAAAAGTAATATTACAACTGTAATTTAACGACACATTTAAGTAATGATGAATCTAGAAAAATTCCATGTTTTTTCACGCTTGAATTTTCACACGCTTACACTTACACTCAATATATTTACAATGGATTTGTTGACCTCTTTAACGTTAAGCTTTTACAACGTCCGATAGCTGCTTTTACTGCACTCCTTGACATTTCGATGGTATTAGGTGACGTCATCGTGCAAAGACTTCGCAACATTCGAGTGGAAACTTTTACTACTGCCACCCGCATTAGTACTATACGATCCTTCTTGTGCATTGTAATTAAAAATTTATACGTTAACTTATCTGCGCTTGTGATTCGTTACACATAGAGTTATTTCTACAAAAAATTGTTGTAAAACTCGTCACACTTACGTTACAATAACAGGCGACCTTCTACATAAGGTCATACGCTTTTAAGCGGAAGTTACCTTTCTAGAATATAATAACAAACTATAAATGAAAATTTTATTAAGAGAGCGAACAATTTTTTAGATAATTAAAATTTTGTCGAGCAATTTTTAGTGATAATTTTTCATCTATATTATTGTTCCGCATATACGATTTTATTCTTTTGTACGCAGCGCGCAACTTGCATAAGATGGAGATTGTAAAAATTATTGTTCAGCAAGGGGTCTCTCCGCTAAGATCCTTTGCGATCGACATAGGCCTTCTCACCTTTATGTTTATTCTTTTGTCTTATAAATAAATAAATATATTTTTAATTATATTATAATATAATCTCTTCTTTTTAAGCCGATAGTCAATTCAGAACTCAAAACGACCACGATCGTGCCCTCAACCACGTCGACCACGCACAAACCAATCTCCACGGAGCAACCCTTGTATCGACTGAACGGAAGCAATGGACAAGCTTGCATTCTTCTTCAAGTAGACGCGCTTATCACCGTCAAGTACCGCACGAAACTCGGCGAGGATCAAGTAAGAATACAAATTAAATTCCGAGGAAAAGATGCGAAATCGATCATTGAGTACGACGGGTAATTATATAATTGACATTTGTGTCTCTAGGAGGCAGATATCTATGTACCTGATGATGCGACCGTGACCGGAAATTGCGATAGCGAAAACACGGTGACAATGTCATTGAAATGGAAAGCCTTTGTACTATCTTGGAGTTTCGCTAAGGTAATCTTTTATAACACATCGTGTCTCTTTTCATAGCTGTGTCGAGAGATAAGTTCTTGGGTCAAGGGACAATTATACGGAGGATAAATCATCTGAATTGCCCGGAACGGTATTGCTTTGTTACGAAAATCGATACGTGACCCTTTTACCGAGATATAGTTCATTTGATTTTCACCTTCACATCACTGATTGCATGCTAGAAGATCTCACGATATTTCACGTCAAATTATTCCTCGATTCGACTATAACTATGACATGCGAGGTAAAAATAGGAGAAATGAATTTAGAAGTAACATTTTTAGAAAGAAATGCAAGCAACGAGTGATAAGGTGCTATTTATGTAGCCAAGTTATATTTAAGGAATGTTATATTGTCTTTGAACTTCTAGCAATCTTAGTTTTCGTCAGGGGTCGGTAAAATAACGATTTATTTAAAACAAAAGATATGAAATAGGAAACTTATTTGAAATAGGGTATATGTAATTTAAATAAAAATTTCACACACAAAAGTATATAGCTTTTTTATGCAGATTTTGTTTATTTGTACATTATGTATTTTCATGTATTTAAATATAAGTGCATTGCGTATAATATGTATTATATATTTTGTATGAAGCTATTTAATAGAATCTTCTCATTGAAAGCGTTTTATTAACTTTAATTAAATGTACCATTTCAAAATTAGAGTCCTTTATATTTCTTTGGTTCTCATGATAAGGCCTTAGGAAAATAACATTTCCACTAGTGCAGACGAAAGGCGTGTTAAACTTAATAAACATCTGTCTTACGGTTGGATAGCAATTCAAACATTGCACAGTTACATTTTTATCTTAAACTGTCGCATACATTTTAGTTGTGCAACGTTTATATTCAATTTGTTAGACCTCTTATTGTATTCAACTTCAAAGGTAAAAAACAAAACTTTTTGACACAAAGTTATACCACGAAAATGTCACTTTACTTAAATCTAATTGAAATTATCCAACAAAAATAACTTATTTAAAATACTTATTTAGATTTAAATAATTTTTTCTTTTTTCTATTTGAAATATAAGAAAATAAGAAATAGATCATAAAAAGTTATTTAAAATAATAAATATTAATTAAATAACTTATAATTTCCTTTTTCTTATTTAAAATATTTTAAATATTGCTATTTTGAATAAGATCGACTTCTGCTTTTTGTGTAAAAAGGCAATCGACCTCGCTACATTTAATGAGATATGCGATTTTACTTTTCAGACGCCCGGTGGTGAACGCTGGTATGTCGAAAAAATCGAACTGACCTATAACTCTAGTGACAAACATTTCGAACACATTGCTCAGCCAAGTAAGCGCAATTAATCTCATTGGTTTTAATATAGTTTGACTATTTTGTGCAAAATGTTCTACAGTAGTAGAGGAGAAGGTGATATTATGGCCATTTATTTACATTTTAAACAATAATTTTGGTAATAATGAATATTTTAAATTAAAAACAATTGCATTCATCAAATCGTTTTTTAATAGATCTCTTTTAGACTCAAAGTTACGACATACATTTGTTATATTAAATATTATTTGTAAAAATGTTGCGATACTGCGTAATGGTCAAAGAGGAACAAGTGTAGCAATAAAACCCACACAAGAATAAATTAAAAAAATTGGTTTTAATTTAAAAAACATAGTGTTTTGTTATAAAATTATATATTTATTCCAAATAAAAAGAAAATATTGCAGAATATTTGAAAACGTACGTACACATAAGCGTCCCATTTATAGATTAAAAATTTATAATACATATAATATTAATTATTAATTACCAGTTAAATTACAATCAACGTATCTAATCAATTACTTTGATATGAAAATTTTAAAAGAGAGGCCGTATTAGGCCTGTTGAAATGTTAGTTCGCATAAGGGCTTACAATTAATAAGAGACCGTGCCTATCGTTTAACTTTGTAGAACTCAAAATGTGTACAGCTGAATATACAAAAATAAATTAAATAACAAAAAAACATTTAAGTGTACATACTTAAAGTTTACAAAGGATGAGGAAATATGTGTAATTAAATGTTAAAATGTACCTTGACAAAATTTTGAAATGCTTGAAATTAAAAATTACAACCTTATAACTGCAAATGTTAATTATTGCGTATTGGCATATTAACGCTATTATATAAATTACTAAATAAATGATTTATAAGTAATTACTAAAATTAATTATCTAATAACAAAGATAATATGAATGGCCGTAATATCTACACGGCCAATAACACCATCTTCTTTATCAAATTGCGTGTTTGATTTTCATTATCAAATTTGTACTAAAAATACATATATTAAGCTATTAAATAATATATTGATTATTGTAAATTAAACATTTTTAGATGTATTTGATTTATACATTTTTAAGACAAATTAAATTATATATTGTTAACTTGAAATGTCAAATAATTTTATTAATATTTTAGATAAAACTATTCGATTAAGTTCCGGCCAGAAACATAACATGATGTTTCCCACACCGGTAGGAAAATCATACTCTTGTGCTGAAGAAACCGAAGTTCCGCTCACCGACGGCAAAAATGTTGCCAGCGTACTTTTGAGGTAATTTAATGTATTATTAAATTAATTTTAATAATTCATTTTAATCTTAATATAAAATATCTTAATCAAAGTTATGTTACAAATGGAAAATCAGACACGATACAAACTCTCCAAATATATTTAATTTTACATAATATATTTATAAGTATATATAAAAAGCAAATTTATATCGACAGAAAATAATACAAAATTTACATTATAACACTTTTCAAAATCAATGATCATATTTTTAGCTAACAATCCGCGAATGTAACTTTATCAATAACTTAATAATGTGTATTAAATAATATATCAAGTTTTTTCAAATTTATGTAAACGCAGAAAAACAGCAAACATTTATTTAGCTGTAATGAATATGAAAAAGTGAGGAAAGAGGCTAAATTAATTATTTATTTATACTATAAAGTTTCTTCTTTTTTTTAAACATTTTATTAAATATATAATTTTAAATACATGTAAATAAAATATATAATGAAGTATGAAAATGCGAAGAATAAGCTTTTCTGTTTTTATTTAACAACATTGACGTCAATATCAGTGAATTATTTTCATGCTTATAAACAGTTTGAGTTTATGAATTGTAGTTTATTTTAAAATTGTATTTTGATTCTTATCATCGCTGAAAAATTGTTCGTGAGCCACGAAAGGATTGGAAAGTAGTTCGTTACTTGTAACGAAATTACAGTTAGAATTACTTTTCTTTAGAAACTGTAACTTAATTTAATAGTTATATTTCTTTGATAACTCGTAACTCGTAACTAATTTAGTAGTTTACTTTTATAGTTTATATATTTTAAACTTGTGCGTCAAAGCATAGTCTGCATTCAGCAAAAATGAAATAATAAATTATCTTTGAGAATAGCTTTCATATAAATATTAAAACTTTAAAAGAAATTATTGGTTTACGACGATTTCGTCATACAATTTGAATTTGACGAATTTTTTACTTGAAAAATATTGGTCTTATAATTTTAATATGTTTAACAAAAAATATTAATTTATTACAAATTGTTATATATATATTTTGATTTTAATTGTATACATATATTGATAATGAATCATGGTTCTTAAAACATGATTCATACAATTCACTTAGCAAGCTGACAGTTTTTGTTGTCACTTTAATGTTAAAATAACGTTTGCTTGCTAGAATAATAATGAACAATTGAGTGTCTGGTATAATAAAAAATAATTTAGTAATTTTAGAAATGTCTAAACTTTTGTATTTAAAATTTGCAGAGGATAAATGTTACAAAAAATTAATTAACAGAAACGTCCAGTATCTGTTGAATCTATGTTTCACAGACGTTGAAATTTAACATTAATTCTACATTTATTCAACATATAAGCAATACAGATTTCATATATATATATATATATTATATATATTTTTATATTTTTAAAAAGATTGAATAAAGTAGATATAAAATTAGTTTGTAAATTATTAGAAAAGAATCTAAATTTCAAAATTAATATTATTTCTCGTTATTTAAAATTGATTCTTTTGTTTTCCTAAAATATACTGATTATATATTTGGATAAAGTATATTTAATAATGTCAGAATAATCAATTTTAAATAATAAAAAATTTAATGTTATTTTTACAAATTAGATTTTTTCTTCGACAATTTAGAAACTTTACACACTTATTTTATTCACTGTTTTACCAATATAAAAATAATTACAACAATACAACAGTTAATCTCCACAAAATTAGAAATTATTTTATGTAATTAGATTTGTTTTTATTAACAAATTAAATTTGTTAATATTACTTTTAATTAAAAATTATAGATTTTTTATAATTTATTCATATTTTTTATATGTATTATATAGTATAAAATTCAATTCAATCTAATCAAGAGTCGCGGTGCGTCTTGGCGCCAAGTCAACGCGTTAACGAGAGATCGCGTCTCTTGACGAGAATCAGCGGCTTTCAAGCACACGAGATTATCAGATCTCAATAACGGTTGAATCGATCAAGTTCTGAGTAGTCTCAAATAATTGCTTGGATAAAATAGCATAATAAAAATGTTTTTGTTTTTTCTCTTCGTGATTATATTTAGACATCTAGCAACGTCAAGTTTTTGTAGTTTAAAAATATTTTAGTTTAATAAAATTTTATATTTCTGTTTCCTCTTTAATTCTTTGAGATTAAATGTTATATATTCCATTGAACCTTTTTTAAATTAATTTGGTTCAAAACGATTTTTCATTAGAAATACACAGATAGTACCACTTAAATTTTATTTAAAAAAAAATTAAATATACCACTACTTGGGTTTTATTAAAAAAATAAAAATACTATCACTTGCATTTTATTTGTTAAAAAGTAGTACAGCAGTTATTTCAAAGAGCATTATATTCTCTTTATAATTGGCGCAATTTAAAGATTTTATACGTTTTTTGGAAAAAATACATTTAGATTGGCTTAAATTTGTGATATTTATTTTTAAGTAAATACCACTTGGGTTGGAATAGGAAGATTTTTCAATAATAATACAGAGATAGTACCACTTGGGTTTTGTATAGAAATTAAAGAGAGTACCATATTTTAGATGAGTTAGAATAGAATAAAATTTTTCAATGAGGATACAAATATAGCACCACAAAAATGTTCTTTCAACGTTCTGTGCTATATGGATTGTTACTAGTTGCTCTACGGTAACTTGTTATTTTTTGAGAGAGCAAAATTATAACTATAGCTAATTGCTTCTACAAAGTAACTTCTTCAATTCTGTTCGCGGTCCATTCTTTGGAAATTTCTGTTCTATATTAGTATTAGGCAAATTTTCATTTTTTCGGCTGTATAAAGAGAGAATATACCAGATATATTGTCATAAAAATGAAAAATTTCAGAGATATGAAGCTGCAACCGTTCAAGTTCAAAAACAACGAGTTTGCTGCCGAGTTTTCGTGCACCTCGCTGAGCGCGCGAGCCAGCAGGGACGAGACTGCACCAGTCGCGGTCGGCTCCACGTTGGCCGCCGCGGTCCTCCTCACGATCACCGGCTACGCGGCCTACCGATACTTCAAGGTGAAGAAAGTTAAGTACGATACGATGGAGTAAAGAATACCCGGGGATCCCACTGTCACGTCGATGCCAAAGAAGCACGTATCGCCAAAAATCGTCGCCGTTCGCGAGCGAGCGACACGTAGTTTTTTCCCCGACACTTTACGCTAATCGTTCCTGAAAAGGAAAAAAAAAATGTCTGTTTTTCTCCGAAATTTTATTTTTTGGACATTTCTTTTTTTATTAGACATGAACATAGCTTAGATATCGACACATATCTTGTAATTATCACGGAAACGGATCCGCAATTATCTTCGAAGATACCTAATGAGTCGATTAACAATTAAATTCAAGTCCGGCTTAGAGCGGGCTCCGTAAGACAAGATATCGCGCATAGAGATCTTTTAGATAGACATATCAGAATACATATTCAGGATCCCTTGTTATAAACACACATTAAAAGTTATTTTTAAATTCTTTCTGATTGCTTTAAAAAATACGAATACTTGCGATATGTCGTAGCAGTCAACATTGATTTTCATTAATCAGTATTATAATTTATTCATCTTACAAATGTTAAATAATAATTATACTTAAAAGTTATTATAAAAGAAATCTTTGGTTTACTCGTGGTTCATTTCTCTTTAGAATTATAAAAAGAATCTTGATATTTAAAGCGACTATATGACGTTTCCCAATTTTATAATTGAAACAGTCAATCGCCTGTTAACGCATGAATCATGAATAATTAAATTTAAAAGTTATTGTAAAAGAAATCTTTGTTTTATTCATGGTTTACTTCTCTTTAAATTTATTTAAAAAAGCTTGATATTTAAAGCGACTGTATGACATTTACCAATTTTATAATTGAAACGGTCAATCGCGTATTAACGCATGAATAATACACACACGCCACATACATGCACACGGAATTAGATATCGATTCATGCAGTAAGTACATATTATAAAACTGTCGACAAATGATCGAGTAGTCGAGTAATGGAGTTTCATTGTTAGTATATGCGCGACAAATTTGTCAATCGCATCGAATGTCATTCTTTTCGCTTGAGATTCAAAAAAGAAAATGACATTCGCAATCGCAAACTCGGATGGTTGTATCAATAGGCTTTTCAATTCGTAGATTCTGCTCTACGCATCGTCATATTTGTATGAGCACTGGAGATAAGCTTGTAATACTTTAAATTAATATTTCGTTGGTCGCGTTATACATTTTATCATTACAACAGTTTCGTTGTTTACAAATTGTTTGAAATTTCGCATAATTTTCTAGAATACACGAGAAAGCATATATTATTTTATTTCTGTCCCGCGATATACTTGCAGCATACGATTAAGATAATTAAATTGTTTCTCTCGGCGTAATCTCTTACAATATAATGTATCTTTATCCTTCGCGAACATTATTATAGGTATATAGCAGTAACGACTATATACATATAGTAATAATAAATATAGTACATATGATAACTTTGTTAATTCATATACGAAGAAAATGAAATGAGTCTCCGACATCACGGAGACGTGAGAAGGTCCTCCTCGGCAGCTAACGACGTTAGATAGACGGGTGTACCTAGATTACGATGAAGGTGTATTAAAAATGTTAATACATTTTGATGTGACGCCTTAATTATCTTGTACATAGCAATCCATAATTTACAGATTCTCTCCCATTTTTTACACCAGTTGTACTCTAATTATGCTTTGCTCTCTACAATGTAGTCTTGTAAGTTACCAGTCTGTGAGTTTAAGTCTAAGATATTTAGCTGTAAATAATACAAATTAATTAGTCACCCTCTTCGTTGCTGTTTACGTTTTAAGTGGAGGTGAATTGTGATCCGAACTAGTTTGCAATTTGATCTTGAACATTACTCGCTTGACATAATACAAGTTAAGAAATTGCGTATGTACATGTGTACGTATATATACGTGTATACGTATACATGCACCCATTGTATATGTATGTTTATCAAATCTTCTTCGAAATATTTATATGAATATATCAATTTAAGAAACGTAATAATATAAACTTTGTAATAAGAGTGGTGTTATACGAAGACGCTATGAAAAAATGTTTTTATTTGACTTACAATTTTATCGATGCGTGCGCGCAATTTGTGCACAAACGCAAATACAAATGTGCGATTGCTGAAGCCACGGTTATGTGTTGTACCAGTGAAACTTCTTACGTTACACAAACACAAACAAATGTTTTTTTTTTATTTTTTTATTTATTCTTGCTCATATTTTCTCGCAGGATTTTTTCGATTCCTGTACCTTCTGCATTTTATATCGAATGCTTTCCAAGTATCTTAATTTTATCTATAACTGTAAATAAATTATTTCGATGATATTATGGCGTATAAAATTCAAAGTTATTTAACTAGATAAATTCGCTGTGTGTTTATTCAAAATTTAGTGTTGCGTAGTTACGGCATTGTGATGTTTAATCATTTATATGAGATATACATGGCGGACGCAATGATTATGATGATAAAGACAATTCATTTATACATTGAAAATAGCTGATCGCTGGCGACGGCGCGCGATAAATAATATAATTATTAGCGAGTTAGCGTACCTAAGTGTAAGGCGTATACGTCCGCGCGTGCATGCATTAAAAATTATACAAATTTACGCGCGTACATATATGTCGCATATATGTATGTATGCATATATGAAGAGAAACCTACATTATTGATATACGCATATAATATATAAACCTCTGTCTTCCAAATGCATATTAAAGTTACTTCGTATGTAAATATATTACGGATATCGTATTTCCAAGATTTGTCAATCGTCGATTCGTGAATGTGGCCAGTAGCGTTGTGCGAGCATCGTGACGATTCACATATCAGAAAAAAAGATGAAACATCGAGAGACGGTTTTAGTTTAAAAAAAAGAGTACTCTAATTTTTTCTTCAACATTTTGCAATAAACGCAATAAATATAAATTTCTTGCTTTAAGAGAAACGTGTATTACTATAAATGTAAACTGGATAAATTCGCTTTTGATGCAAACACCATTGTTTATGTTGTATGAAGAACACACTGTATAATTCAGTTTATTACATGTTTTGCTATCTCGTTACATAATGTAATTTAAAAAAAATTTTTTTTCTCTGGTTTGAACCAAAAACTAAAAATGAATCATGAATGCTCGCGATATCGTGATACTAACACGTGGAAGGTCTAGCTGTAATTATAAAAAATGTATTTTTGTGCTAAAGTCAATCTTATATCATAGATATTAATGAATAACAGCGATTAAGAAAATTAACGGCGCGATTTAGCGGTTTACGTCTTGCAGCACGATAAATTGACGGTACGATAAATGAACGGAACATTCGGTGGTTCGCTTAACGATTTTGCGCAGTTTTTTTTTTGTAAAACAAAGAGAAACCAGGACAATGCGCAGCGATTTAAACTGCTGAATCGCAACGTTTTTACGATGAAATGACGTCAAATTACGAATCATATCGCTTGACCTATAGCCGCAGCGTTAAGTCTTGTAACAATTATTATATATGCATTATGTCGCGAGAAACAGGGAGGTGGATTCCGATTTCACGTATCATAGTGTATCATACGTCTATTAAAATTGTATCATATCGATAAAATAAAGGCTGTTATACAAGTTCACTCAGTCGTGCATCGTATATCGCATCCACGATGAGTTACGACAAAATTTCTTGAGCTACGGTATTCTCGTAGTTAGAGAATAACATTATTTTTGCAGTTGTCGTATATCACGTTCTTCTGACGAAATCAACAAAGTAAAATAATTATTTAAAAATAATTGTTTTTAATGTAATTACTATTTCAGGTAGTAAACATATAGGACATCAGTTTATGGACAAATAAAAGCAACTTAATGTAATTATATTTTTAATTTGAAAAATTATACTTTAATCGAATCTGTAGGAAAATTAGATTTAAAAAGTATCAATTAATTTGCAATTTATTAGTTTAACGTCTTATTATTTTTCTTAAGCAGTTAAGTTAATTTTTTTTTCTTGGTAATTGTTCAGGAACAGCGACTCTAACTGATCTTGTTTTCAAGCAATTTTATAATATTTATAAAAGTGGTTATCGATGAGATCTTAAAAGAAAAATAATACTAAGTGTTGGAGAAGCAAACTATATACCTCGTAATCGCGTTTTATTTTATATACGCGAGTATTACGCCTTTCGAAAGCAGATGTCTATTTCACGGTGTTCACGGAGCGGAGGGTCGGAGATATAATAATCTCGCGTCGTGGAAAGGGCGTGAAAAGTACAGTCAAGCAGGCTTATGCTAGCCGTGGGGAGCCCTCACCGCTCCCTTTGCGCAACACGACGCACCGTCGTCAACGGCTCATTGTTGCAATGTCCATTGAAATCTCTCGCAACAATGGCGCGCGACAAGACGATCGTATTGTCGCTTGAACATCCCGGACCTTTCGCGCCTGCGGGTGCCAGCGGGGACCGGAGGAATCGCCGCTCCTGTCACCGTGGATTACTCCTTGTAGCGCAGATTATAACCGTATATGCGCGATTATTCCGCCAATTTAGTAACTAATCAAATAAGTCCACAAACGACGCTCGAAGAAACGCGATCGAACAGTAAGAAGAGTAAATATTTCTGCATTTATTGTACGGTTTATAAACGATATTCCTACACAGCACATAATATTACACAAATATTAGAGTAATATTGCAATGTATTGGAAATATAACGTGCTTAAGATATTGCAGAAACATACGTTTATAAACAACGTTAAAATATTAGTTACATTGTTGCAATATAAAAAAATTGCAATATATTTATAATGCAAAAGTATTAAAATATTTGAATATTCCTTGCAATATTACATAAACATTACAGTAATATAACTGATACATTACCATTAGATTATTGTGATTTACTTTGGAAGACATTTTAATATTACTGTAATATCTTTGTAATATTTCAATAATATTCATGATGTATTGTAACATTACTATGGAAAAATAATGTTGCTGTTATATTACGTGCTATATGGAATAGTAATGAATAATAATCATCGAAGAACGAGAAGAAACAAAACCGCACGCAAGTAAAAAGTTTATTTGGCGCGAATATTCACGACTCAGTCGCGCCGCATGATTGGTCGACGCACGTCTAATTAGCAATTACCACGGCACAGTTTTCCTTAATTGGCCGCAAATTTATTCTTCGCGTGTCGAATGATACACGCTCTCGGCGATAACACAACGGCGGTGACCGGGATAATTGAACGTAATTGGCCGCGTTTGATGACAGATGTACCGCTGGATCCGATAGGGATGGTTCGCGCGTGAAGAGCAGGGAATGGTAGGGCGAGCGAAGAGTGTCGAGGGAAGGGTGGAAGGGATGACGCTCGGCGGCGGGGTACGGGGACGGCCTATAATTTATAAACTAGGGGCTGTTTTGGGGTAATTGCAGATAACGACGGGGCGGTCTGGATAACAAGCCGACATGGGAGTCACTGGACACCGGTACCGCTCCACCATCCGCATGTAACACCATAACCTTAGCGTCGTTACGTACGGTAATCCTTGCTCTGTATGTGTAGTATAGTTTGCAACCCTGTCCAAGCATAAGTTATGTCGCGCGTGATATCTCACCGCCGGGGGTTGAGTTAATAAACGACCGCGGTTACAGCGAATCGCCCACTACCGTCGCGTTTCGTCCTTCGAACTCGTTAGCTCCAAGTGTCGAGCGCGATGATGTAGACCGAAGGATAGACGATTCGCCGTTTTTCCTACCGTTTTAGCTATCAGAATATATTCTCGAATACTTGATAAAATAATTGAAATTAATTCTGCGCTACTGTGATCGTTAATTTGATGGTTTTATGTCAAAGACGTTATATCGTCTAAATTAATTTAATTTGACAATTTTAAAATGGTAAAACGGTTTTACACAGTTTTGCAAAGACAAGTATTTTTATCAGAGATCACTTTCCATTCAAGACTGCTTAGTCAAAATGACGTCAATATGCCGTTAAATTGATCAGGAATATGATGCTAAAATGAGTCATCAAAATGACGGCAAAACGACAGCATCATGATTGCAAAACGTCCCATATTATGACGGTGATCTTGATTGTCATTTTAACGTCATTTTAACATTAATATGACATCGGTTTGATGTCATATTAAATAATTACCCTGTATGGAAAAAGAATGCACAATTAATGTCCGTTTCTATTAATGTAAATTAACATGATCTTGATTTAATTACTCTTTATTTTTTTTTTTTTTTTATAACACTGTTAGAAATATCATGAAATGTATTCAATATATTTTTAAGTTACACAAGTATGTACATTAAATTTAATATTTCTATTATATAATTAAAAAGTATGTGTATGAAATTTAATGCACTTTCATTAGTAGAAATGTGCAATTGTCTTGAATTTATTTCTTTATAAGATAAATTTATTTTTTGGATATAAAAGTAGTTGGACACAAACATTGAAAAGGAGTACAGATAAAATAAAAACAAAAATGAATTTTAGCACCAAGATCTTATTATGATCGTTAAAGGCCCAAGTATTTCTATAATAGGTTTTTAAATGTATTATGTGCAAAATGCAGTCTAGATACAATTGCAAGTTATCACAAATATATGATTTGTTATTCAGATATTTAATCTTGCAATGTCACAAATGGAACGTTCGCGTTCATGTCGTTTCTTATTTTTTATATATTTACGATTCTTGACGATTCTTATTTTTTATATACTTACACGCCCGGCCTTGGACCTTCTCTCCTTAAAATATTTTTATGGATAGCAGAATAATTTAACAGAGACCTTAACACTTAAGCAAGTGTTCTGATTTTTATGATCGCGTGGGGATCAATTTGACCCACCCTTTTCATTTATTTATATTTTATATAGTATATAAATTGAGTTTTTTATTTTTATAAATGATTATAATATATTTTAAATATCAAATAATAATTTGCAAGCATTAAAAATTTTAAAAAATTATATTTTTAAAAATATTTCTTTACGTATTATTTTGACTAATAAATTCATAGCTTGCAGGTTAATTAATAAAACACATAGAATGATCTAATAAATTTTAATTTTTATTATACTTTAAGTAAAGGTACTAACACATGAAATATATGGATATTATTTAAATGATGTGAATATTTAAAATTAGGAACAATTTAGAAAGTGATATTACAGAGAGAGAAAGAGAGAGAGAGAGAGAGAGAGAGAGAGAGAGAGAGAGAAAATCTTTACTTTATAAATACATATATGTTTGTTTCATCATACATTAATTTATTAAAGCATATTAATACAAAAAGCTGATAATAATATAGGGGAGATTGAGGCAAGTCGGGAGACAAGATAATTTGAAAAATAGAAATACCTTTTTATGGGTGCATATTAAAAATTTATTTTAAATACTGTAAACGCTTCCTAATATAACAATATAAGTAATTTCTGATAGTCAGTATTTCTTCAAAATTTAAGTAAGATGAATACGATTCTTTTTGAAAACTTTAAATGTATCGTGTCCAGTTGAATATAGTTGAAACATTTCATGTTTACTTTTTGCTGTGTGAAGTCTATTTTTTGTCGATCATACGCAATAATGCGCACAGTTGATGTTTGGACTATTCAAAATCAAACGTCGAATCGTCGTTTGGATAATTTTTTTCTTTTATATTTACGTTTTATATACCAAATATACAATTTAATACTTAATAGTTGTAATTACACGAAATACGTATAGTCCCTGACTTGTTCCAAAAACGCTAAAGTAATAAAATCTTTTATTGTGCATTTTTTTATTGTATGTAACATTTCTTCATAATATTATATATCCTCTTCTAAATAAAACAAAGCTTTAACAATAACTTTTTTACATTTTTTTTTGTCTTAAAACATAAATTTCAGAATATTTTTGAACTAGCTTTGAATTACCCCGGGCTCGGGGCTATTCGAAATATTTGGCATTGGTTGACATTTTTGTATGTACTTCAAAGCAAATACATTTCCGTGTTTCATCTATAATGGCATTGTGAAGGGGGAGGTTCAACCTTTCAAACCGTCCAACTATTTTTTAAATGAATTAGGACTCAGGAGACGCAAAAGAAGAAAAAGTCTTTTGAATTGCCCCGGTCTTCCCTATATTTTCTTTATTATTAAGAAATTACAAATGATTGAAACGATTGAAAATCATTTGTTTATTAAAAATGAATATTATTAATGTACAAAATAAAATATGTGTTTATATCGAAAAATTTAATTAGTAATTTACTAACAAGGAAAGATACAGAAGTATCGTCCTCCGATCTTAACGAGTTTTTAATGTGTTGTACAAATCACAATAAGGGACACATATTTTTGTCATACGTGTCCGTTTTCACTTTTAGATGGTGGAACGTTTCTTTGAAAAAAATTGATATTTTTATTTTAAAACAAATATTGTCAAAACTGTAAGAGATAGATAAAAATGTTCTGAATAAAAATTGAATGGTTTAAAAAGTACTTTTTAACAGAAATAAATTCTTTTTAATTGTTCTTTTAAAAATTGAAAAAAATTTTTTTATTACTGTTATAAAGTGTTCTTCAAGCTATGGAACTTTTATTCGAAACATTGTTTTTCTATCTTTTATAGTTTCCATGATATTCGCTTAAAAAAAAAATATCGATTTTTTCAAAGGAGTGTTTCACGCCCTAAAAATAACGATTATTTTGATTCGTACTACAGCATATTAAAGGCTCGTCAAAATCGGAAGACGATACTTCCGTATCTTTTCTTGTAAGTATATAACAACAAATTCACACAAAGTCCAACAAGAGACAATGCGATGTTACATAGGCACAACAAATCGTTAAATCTAAATACTTTATTAAATCAACCCATCATTTATATATAAATGTATACAATACATGTAATATAAATATAAATATAAATAATATATAATATTTCGTAAATTTGATTTTTCAATAATTCTACCTTAATACTTTTATGTATAAAATAACTAAAAAAATCATATTATACAAAAAATTATATAATTTATAAAAAATAGACGTAAAAAATACTTCATACTTCTTTAGCGTTTCCACCGAAAAAGGGACAAGATAATAAAAATATATCTCTTTTCGAACCAAACTGGTTTTGTTTAAAACATTTTGTTTTTGATAATTAAAAATAAAAATTCTTTTTGGAAGTATATAAATTGAAGAAATAGGATATCCTGTATAATGATGGAACACAACGGCCCTAAAATATTTAAAAATAATAGTACACTTCAAAATAAAGCTGTAGTTTCTACTAACAATAAGTTTATACGTTGTTATGGATGAAGAATGACATCTACTTTGCTGATGCGTATTCATAGAAAACATTCATTTGGGTGACTCTACAATAATGTCAGAGCTACTTGAAGAGTATTCTTCTAAAAAAGTGATAGTTGGTAAAGATGATTTTTACGCCTTACTTGTAATCTCGTTATCATTTTTGTTATTCTGTTTTGGTAACAATCGTTACTTTTTTTGTTTATAACAATAACGGTAACGTCGTTACATTTTTATAATAACAAATTTGACCATAACTTTTGTCTTTTCTTTACATTTTCTATTATTATTATATACATGTACATATACATCTATTTAATAGATTACGCGTTAATCTCGTGATTAGATGGAAATACTTTAATACAGTACTGTATATCTTAAACTGTATTTTAATAGACGATTCTACCTTCGATATTGAACAGTTTACGTTACATATATATATATGATGGATTTTTAATATTTGCAGTGATCATTGGAATGTATTTTTAATAATGACATTAACGTTTAAAAAAAGTGTTTAAATTTAAATTCTTCTAAAAATAAATATATTAAAAAATAAAGAATTGGAAAAATTATTACATAAATTTAATAGATTAGGCAAACAAATTAATTTCGAATTTTTTTTTATAAAAGCTTATTCACAAAAAATTAAATTAAGATTTAATGTTAGAAATCATTTTCATTATTTCCTATAATTTTGTTTCATCAATAGAGCAGTTGACAAATACTTTCGCGAAAAAGAACCTGACAGTTTTGAGTCGAAATAAAGTTTTCTAGACTTTTTCAGATCTCTTCCACTATCTTAAAATGTATGTCAGCCAGGTGATGTTTGGGAGACCGGAACAGGTGATAATTCAACTGAGTTAGGTCCGGAGAAAAATCCGCATGAAGGAAAATTTCCCAGCCTGAAGTATAGACAGCATCTTTCATCTTCTTTGCAGCATGTGGTCGAGTATTGTCGTGCTGCAAAATAAAATCTGTACTTTAAAATCTCTGACACTATGGCATTTTATGAATCACCAGCACTTACGAAACAAATCATTTTTATTCTTCAACAGCATTACTTTTTCACGAAATAAGAGAAAAATGCAATTCCTCAAATATTCCTTTTCGGACGACATCGTTTTCACCGTTTTTGAAGATAATGTCAGCAGACCAATAATTATAGTGCTTCTTAAAACTTAAGATTGGCAATTTCAAATCACCATAGAAAAAATTTAAATTTTAACTAGTATTACAAGATATCGAAGATAAAGCCATTAATTTAATTCACACCTTTAACAAAAGCTTGCTCTATATACAGAATAACTAAGAAAGTTACAAGTTTTAATATTTTAATATTTGTTATTATATTTAACATTATCAAGTAATATAATTTAAAATCTAATAATTTGTAGAATTACAAGAAAGTGACAAACGAACTACTTTTCAGGTAATGGTAAAGGTAATACATTACTTTTTTAAGGTAACATTTCTAACTTTGATATTTTATAGCATCAGGCTTTGTTAATTGTGCTCAGGATATGTAAACGTTATTCGGAATAATCAATGATTAATTGAGAAAATATTATTTCAGTTCTCCACAAACAGTACACAATGGCTACAAAATACATATTTGCCCAGCAAATATGTATTTTGGTCGTGGAATGTTGCCAAATGGAAAACAAATGCCAGCGAAGCGATAAAGCCAAAGCTCGATCTTATTGTGTCCTCGGTGTTGATCGATCTTCAACATGAACTAAATTTAAAGAACATATTTCGCTGTCAAATTGACGTCAACACTAGAGCAGATCTGGTAACAGCACTGCATGATACCGTTTGGCAACAAACCCTGAGCAGATCTATTTATCACAAAACGCCTACAAATCGCGGATCTGTCGGCAGATACGCTGACAGAATGATGTCAAATGCAAATCTGTTTCCAGAAGTGAAAACACACACAGATTATTATCAAGTTTTTACAAAATTATATATATTAATATTATATATATTATATATATTAATTTTTACAAAACTAAAAATTATACTATTAGAATGCAATTTATTTCTTTTTGTTTTTATACACTTTGAGCTTAATTTTGAGTACTTGTGGTATGTCCCGCTATTAAGCTCGCTTTATACAATCTGTATAATTTGCGACAGGAAATTCGCATAATAATCCCGTTTTACACAATTTATAATTTGCAACAAAATTCCAGATGGATTCTATTTACAATGTTATATGTTATGTAATACAGCAAACATGTGAAACAGTTAAAATTAATGAAACGCGTAAAAATGTTTGCAGTATACATTTACAGATATTTGTACCATTAAATGTAAATGACATAAGCTACAATTTAACTGACTATCACATCTGATTATAATCTAAAAAAATAAAGAAAAATTCACATGACAAATCTTCCCGGAAGCAATTTATTTGTTTACAATTGAATATTTTATTTGATACATAATTTGAAATTAAATTATGGTCTGTAAAATGCAACAATTTCTTTCTTATTTATAATTATATTTATAATTTGATATATAAAATTATAAATAGATTTTTGTTTTGAATCCTGTTGCAAATTATAGATCGTGTAAAGTGGGCTTTAGAATATGTAAGTGAAAAATCTCATGCTTCGCTTTATATTAAACATTGTGTGCTGTTTTTTACTTGTGAGAAGTAAATTTTGTCGCATTTTTCTATCGTCAATGCTGCGTGTCGCTGGCGACTTTGAGAATCATCTTTTATCTTTGAGGGCTTAAAAAAAATCAGTTTTTTTTGTTGATTTTTATTTCTACATGTATGTAGAATGTTTTCGTAAAAGAATTTTCCGAAATTTGAAAAAATTATTAACGGAGCTACGAATTCAAATGTGAAACTTTTGTTATATATGAATAAATAAAATGATAATATGGAACTGAAACTTTAAAAGTGTTGTTTGACTTTTTGAAAGTAATAATTATAAAGCTGAAGACTAGAAGACTAGAACTTTTTGATTCTTTTTCTCTTGATTTTAATGCCTTGTAACGACAATTACATTTTTACAGCAAAAATTTGATTTTTTTATAAGCAAAAAAGTAAAAGATTTTTTTTAGAAAAAAATAAATTTTTTTTTAAATCACTATTTTTATAAATTTCATATACTTGATGTTTTAATTTTTGCCATATATAGCAGCATTTACTTAATTAATAAAAATCAAAGAATTTCTGATTTCAGGTAATTTGCAGAAGCTAAATCACTTGCTCAGTGGAGATATTTTTGATGGCCCTCATTCGACCGTCAGTTTGAGAGATTGTTATGCATTTTTTAATAATTTATATATTTTTTATAAAAAATAAGTTACTTTTTTGTTCTTCAAATGATAGATAATCTCATCAAAAATCTAAATCTTTCTATATATAAGAATCTTTCACAAAAAAATTATGGAAGTAGGCTAATTTTACGGCCCTCAAAAACAAAAATAAAGTCGTATTATATGTCAGGTTTTTATCAAACTGTCATTAATACATTCAGTAGTATATTTTTCAGATGTTTACTGACATTATTTGCAATAGCCAAACTGCTTGACGTTTACCATTAATATGTCTGATATCTATTTATTATTAATTGTTAATCTTTTATTTATTTTGCTGATAGAGATTGTTGTATATTAATGGGTACTTGATATTTATTTTTTATCACACGTCATCGTAATAGTTAAAATAGGGTTTCCCAAAATGTGAGTCATGATTTATTGATGAGCTATAAACCAATTTTAAATGGATCGCGAAAAATTTTTCAACGATAAAATTAAAATCAAATTTTGAAATAAACTTTTGAAGTAATTGCATCCTATATGATTTATCTACGCTGTGTGATTTTTTTATAAATTTTTCCTAATTCTAAAATTAAAAAACTGATGGCTAGATTCAAAGTAGGAAACATTTTTTAACATTAATTTAAAATATGAAATAATTTCAAATATTTACGTGAATACAGTAAATTTTTTTTTTAGAAAAAATCATTTAAGTCGTATTGATCGTATACATAAGTACTCAATTTGGCCAATTACATATTTATTTTTTTTTTTATAAAAAATGTTTAAAAATGGATAATAAAGTAATCCAATGTTATATTTATAAGTTTATAAATTTATTAATATGTTGAGATATTAACATAAAAATGTAGCAAGAAACTACTTTCGTTAGCATTAAGTAAACAATTGATTTATCTTGAATCTCCTTAAAACGACGGCTTATGAATCAAAGTTTAATAGCTAGACTAAAATTTATGATCTAAAGTAACAAAATTACTGAAAAAAGCATTACAATCAATGTATACTTATTATTGATCTATTAGTTCTACCTTACAAAGAATTTTCTTCCTTTAGTTAGGATTATAACGAAAATATGAATTAAAAACAGCGAAGTAAAGTATAAATATAGAGTTACAATAATGTGACCTTCAGAGATTAATAACCATCACTTGGTAGAGTTAGAAAAGAAGTAACTTTCCCACAAAATATTAGATCATGAGAAACGTAATTAAGAAAATTCTACTTTTGACCTTATTGCTAACAACAAAATACATACACAAAAGAAGTAAACAGCTGTTGCAAACAAGTCACACGTTGACAGTTTGTATGATATTATTTGTTTAATTTATCGTGTAACTATTCAGAAACAGCAAGTAGGCCATTGGACACTAAGCCAAATAAGGTATACTATATATATATATATATATATATATATATATATATATATATATATATATTTATATATATGTTTATATTTATATATATATTTATATTTATACTTACTTTATATTAATTATATAAAAGTATATAATAGACCTTTCTTAAAACCTGAATAAACAAAGCGTTTTCTAATGGATTTTTGATGTCTAAGAATAAATTTAGTGAATGCTATCTTTTATTTATAATGTGAATATGTTTATTATGGTACAATTTTTTTTCATATTTATAATTAGCATATTATAAATTATGAAATTGAATAGATAATTATCTTGTATTCTATTTCATGATTTATAATATGTACATTATTTATGCACATAAAAAAAGTCGTACCGTAATAAATATAAATTCATATTATAGGTAAAAGATAGCACTTTTAAATAGTAAATGATATTAAAACAAAAATATTTAGCCGCAAAAAAATTATAAATGTAGATCCAAAACGCTAGTCTTGACGTTTATGTATTTAATCTCATTTTTTTAAAATCTGATGTGATAGGCCAATTTCGCCACTGAATTTATTTGCAGTGCTCGCGCGCGCGCGCAATCAAAAGTCCATCAAAAAACACATTTTTTTTATTCAGGTTCCAAAAAAGTGGTACACTGTGTTATCAATCTTCCTGTGCATGAAAATGATTTGCATCGATGTTGACATCAACAGAAATATGAAATAAGCGCATTCTTCACTTCTCATTAGAAAAATAAATTTACAAAATTGTATTTAATAAAAAATTAAGAAATAGAAGAAGTAATGTAGTATAAATAGTGAAAAACAATTAATTTACAACCTTTATCCGTGCTTGTTTGCATTCATTAAAGATAGATGAATCGTAGACGTTTGTCGTTTTAAAAAATAGGTCGCAGTCGATACAAGTTTCTGAAACTCTGGTCTAGAGATACATTAATGCTTTCGAATATAGCGCGCTCGACTGATTAATATACCTATTATTACAAAGATAGTCGAATTAGTCTAATATTAATTCAGTATTTTTACAAACAAACAGATTCTTTATACATATATTTTATATTTTGCATTGCATAAATAAAATTTGCATAATCTGACGTACAGCCACTATCATTCGCGAAATAACTTTGTCAAATATTTTTAATATTGTTTTAAAATTGTGTAGTTTTTTTTTCTCTCTTTCTCTTTCCCTCTAACCTTCTTTTTTTCTCTCCTACCTTTTTTTAATAATTTTTTTATATAACTTCACTTTTTATATATAATAATTATATACAAACTTTTAATTTAATTAATACTTATGCAATAGTTAAAAAATATAATACAATACAAATCCTAATAAAACAAGGAAATTGTAATAACAAATTAAAGTAATGAATACGGCATTACCGGTCGAAAGCAATTCTTAGTGCTCCATAATTTTTTTAAGTGAATTTTAATAAACATTTACAAGAGTCCCCCAAACTGCGCTCTGCAATTTTGCCGGACTTAAAAAACACAGCTTTTTTTTTAAAAGAAGAATCTGCGAATGTAATATCATGAAGTTAAATTGCTAAACAATTTAATTATTTATTTGAGTCCGACAAAATTGCGGCGCGAAGTTTGGGGGAACTTTGTAAACGTTTATATATCACTTAAAATAATTATTGAACACTAAGAACTGCTTTCGACCGGTAATGCCGTATTCATTATTTCAATTTGTTATTAAAAGATACAGTCTTTTTTTCTTTTGCTTTATTGCCAAACGACTTGATATCATTGGAAAAACGTCGATGCAGCAGCCTGCACTCTCAGTCGCGTTATAATCAGTCTCGCACGTGGATCACCCGTTGAGGTGATCCTTCCTGGAGACGCTATAAATACACCTCCTAGATTTATGACGCGATGATTCCTTAGTTCCCACAGCGCGGATGAGCAACTAACGTCTTGATAAGCCGATAAAAAGCAACGCGGCCTTGACGCGTAGTCTGCACGGTCAGCTCGAAGAATCGTCGTAGGCAGCGTTTCGTCTTCGTCTTCGTGAAAACGTCATCTTCGTACGCGTGTAGCGTGAAAGAATTAGCCGACTAATATCAGTATCGCTTGCCACGCGCGGATTAGAAAAATTTGCCGAAGCAACAGTCTGCGTGGAATCTCAACGTCTTTTGCCTATATTAAAATGAAAAACAAGCTGAATAGAAAAGATGTAAAATTTCAGTTTGTAAGTTTTTGAAGTTAGATTACTCATGACAATTACTCATAACATGGATCATCAAACAAATTGAATACTTTATTTTTAAATAAGTTTATATAATAAAAAAATAACGAAAAGTATTATTTTTTTGCGGGAAAGTATTCTTTCCTTTATAATTTTTTACTTTTACATAGATAAATTTTTAACTTAAGGAAGAGATTAACAAATTAAAGTTTAAAAAATAACTAGTTGAAGATAAAAATTAAATTATTTAAAATTAACCAAGTTAAAATTAGAAAGTTGTGTACTTTCTAATTTTATTATTTAACTTTTAACTTTTTAAATAGCTACTACTCTACACATAGGTTTTGCATAAGTCTAATAAAGGAAATTTGATATATTTTATTTCAACTGGAATTAATATGGTGGTATTTCACGTAAAATAAAATTTATAAAATTTCTTTCAAACACAACATACAGAAAGGATTTGGAGAGAACACGGTAACACTCTAATTGAATAAATCTCGATTGCGAGGCTGGAGCGATTTCATCGTTTGAAAACCACCCTCTAACAAAGAATATGACGACACAGACACGTAAACGGGGGATTTTCGTGGGGTTGGCGCGCAACATCCACCATCTACCTATGTATGTATAGCTGCCTATTGGGGTGCTCCAGGGTGACAATGATGTAACGCGAAACCTGCAAAACTTTTCTCACCCCCCTTTTTCTGTCCGCCATAAACGTAAATTCGGAGCTTTATTCGCTCATATTAACATTGCATTTTTATTTCGTGCTTGTTTCAATTCAGCAAAGAGTATTAAATTTCAATGCTTGCAGTATAAAATATTACGTTCCTCGATAAAATGTCTCGATAAGTTTTAATGTATATTTACAACGTTCTGTGTCAAAGGAGATTTATAATATCTCTCTGGCAAATCATATTTGAAGTAAAATTTGTAAATTAATTTAACCTTGCAATTATTGATAAATCTAAAAAAATAAATATGACTTTTCAAACAAGGCAGAAACGTTTATAAAATCAATTTACAATTCTGCGTTGCTAAAGAAACTTCTCAATTATTGAGGAAGTGAATCAAAAGTGTACACGCGTTTGGTAGTCGAACAGCGTTGCGACCAGGGGTGTCTCAGCTGAAGATGAAGAGAAAGGTGTCGCGCCGGAGGTGACGAGAGTGGGACGAAGACACGTTAACACGGGGCAGAAAGGAGGGCGTTCATAATAACGTCCAAGGGATGGGGAGGGGGCCGGTAGCGTACCTCGTGTTCAGATGCTCTTTTCAAGAGTGCGAACCCTCCTCGACACGCATTCAAGTGTCCGCTGCTTTGTAATGCCTCTTAATACCGCTTCGCTGTCGTTATTAAGGATCCGGAACATATTGTCGATACAACAGCGACGACACCGCATTATGGCGTCAAGCCCTTCATTGGGTGCACACTGTGGGAGTGTGGACGTATCGTAAGAAATGCGGGACGCACATTTTCACGGCGGAAGTTGAGAAAATGGAGCAACATGGGTCACCACGGAACTTTGAAGAGGACCGTTGAAAAATATCACTCTTGTTTATGTACAGTTGTATTTTATATATCTGTATAGTTTAAGATTTAATCGGTAGCCGGATGTACATAACTCTTAAACGTAATGTTAGGAAATACTGCGAGTGTACCTATCTCTACATATTTTAGTGGGTAATAAAAATAAAGACGGGATTTAGAAATATTAATTTTTTAGTAATAGTAGTAGTAGTAGTAGACATATTTCAGTTTCTGTTTGTTGAAAGATAAAAATTTTAGCTGTTATTGTGTTTCGCAAAGTATTCTAGAAGAATTCTTCAGATTTTTTCAGCAAGTGAAAGAAGAGTACAAGAGAAATTTTAGGTTCTTTCATAGAAAATTCGGGCTAAAGGTCTCGCGACTTCTCTAATTTCTGATCGAGCGAGACAGATCTCTGAGGATCGATTTCATGGAAAAGTACCTCGTTCCGCGTTCTGTCGGAGTTCGTGATACTTTTCTTTCTTTTTTTTTTTATTATCGTCAAATTACGTAAAGTGATTGCGAGAATCTCCCTTGTCAGGCACTGCAACGTTTCGCGACGATTCGAGCGTCGCGATGTACCTGCAGATAAATCGTGCGAGTTAGCGTAAGACGAAACCGGCGCGCGAAACTATGTCCAGCTTTTTTTCCCACAAAACTCACCTGACACAGGTTCCACTGATAAGAGAACGTAGAAAGTGCGAAGTGGCACATTAAGAAGAGTCTTATATGAGGAATTATTCGCGACGTCTCCACGTCCAAGCAAGGATTTGTGATTATAGTAATATTTATCCGAAATGGCAAAGTGTTATTCACTTTTGCTAATTCAATATTGTAGCAAAATTCATTAAAATCTGTAATTAAAAATAAACACTTTTATTTTGACAATTGTACATATATGTATATAGCTACTCAACAAACAAAAATGAGTTGAAATGGAAATAGAAATAAACTCACTTCGATATTTTCGAATTCGCGCTTCATATTTTTCACGCTCATTTGAATCCAAACATAATATAATCTTGATATCGACACATCCAAATTCAACGTGACGAATAGCTCATTTCGTATTTTAATTTAATTTTTGAATCCAAAAATAATATAATGGAGACATGTAGTCATCCGAATTCAAAATAATGAATATTAGCACATTTTATATTTGAATCCATTATATTTGAATCCATTTGAACCCAAAAATATTCTAGGACTCTAAAGCGCAAATTCAGATAAATTATTAAAGCAAATTGCAATTTTCAATTCACTTAAAATATCATATTTTCGTTTGGGTATATCTAATAATGCTAAACATAAAACTTTAATAAACTTCTGGAAAGCTAGAAATACATTCATAATAATTTTATTAATTTATTAAAATTAAGCTATGCGCTGAATATTTCGTATAAACTGTCAGAGATATTTACAACGTAATATTATCTTCAAACTATTTCGCAATCGATCGAGATGGACAATTTTGTCTCGGCTATTTTGTAGCTGTGCAGCGCGCGTGCGAGAGGTTTTATCACGGCGTGTGAAATACCACGGCGCCTATTAGCCGATGTAAGCATCGAGTCTTAATAAGGCGTTTCTACCCTCGGCAGATCTATCAGAGATCGTCATAATTGGCGTAACATCTATATCCCTCTACTCTACCCCATTCTCTTAAGGGTTACGCCATTATGCTTCTCCGAGCATATGTCGCGCTTCTTCTCTCGTGTACCGATAATAATTAGCCGCAACTATAAATCTCGGCACCACGGGGCAGTCCACATCATTAAACATCGAGTTCCTGCTCGTTGTTTTTTGCAAAACCAGAATGCGTCGTTATTTATTACAGAGAGAATATACAGGTTTACGAATGGTTCTCTCACCTCCGCACTCCGGTAAAACCTGTAAAAAAATACCATGGAGAGCGTTCTTGATTGGCTTATCGATGTCGGCTGTTACAGAGGTAAACGTTTTTTAAAATTCTTTTTCTAACCGAAAGAAAAATAGTTTTCGAGCAACTGCGGTGTAATACTTTATTTTCACATTTTACGAAATTGATCTTAAACTATTGATGTAAAGTGTTTAGTTCGTTTTTCTTGTGTAATTAAAGCAAGCAATTTCGAATGTTTTAATAACGTAACAAATATATTTGTAAAGCGCCATTGCTGTATCACGAGTTAGTAAACACTGTGAATAGTTTTTAAGAAATATCTGTGAATATAAAATTTTCCAGTTGACCGATCTTCGACACGAGAGTTGCGTCGTATGCATACCAAGCGTATGCAGTTGCATAGGCGTGCGCAATGTGCAATATGATCCTTCAACCGCGTCGTCCATCGGTTCATCGTTACGTGATTTACGATTTTGATATTCTTATTTCATCTTCATTTAACATTGTGATTGAATAATAAATTCTCATAAATGTGATACAGTATCATTAAGTAAAAACTTTTTCACGGCACTTGGAATTAAATTTACTTGAAGATAAATAAAATACAGACCAACTAAATCGTGACGTTACATCAAGAGAAGTTGTACTAATGATAACAAAACAGGAGAATTATTTATACGCTGAATTTCAAAAACAATTTTGTTAAAATAGCAAAATATAGTATTTCTTTTTATTAGATAAGCAAAATGATAAACTTGTTGACGTAATAACACAATTTTATTTTGTTGCTCAATTTATTTAATAAATTCAACGAATTAATATCGGCGTGGTAACCGACGTGACGGTTTGATTAGTCATGTAACAACACATAGTCGTAAAGGCAGTAACAACATTTCGGTTATTCATACCAAACATTTCGTCAGTGTATAAGAACGACAGTCACGATGTCAACCATTTCTCGCTTTATTTTCGCTGTGTGCATTTTACACGAATTCTTTCTTGTCTTGATGTCATCTATTGTTCTATATTCTCTTTTTTATCTACAGTGTCTTTAATTTGGAAACACGTGGATCGTGCGTGACGCTTTCTAAGAGAATATAAGGATACGCATACAAACAATTACAGGAGGGATGATGACAGTACGTCGCTCGCGTGCTACCCTCAAATCACGAAGCGCATCTAACTAGCCGTGTAATCGACAATTTCGACCTATTACGACGCCCCGGGGCGCTATGCAGGCCTTAATAATGTATAAACCTTGCGTTCTATACGAAGTAATAATAATAATAATTATTGATGCGGCCTTCTAATTTAAGTTATAAATTAGTAAATTAATAGTGTATAACTTAAAAATGTAATATCAAGGAATGTAATATTCAGTGTTTGTCGTTATCTATATAAAATTATTATATGTAGATAATTATATAAATAAAAAAATAGCTACATTTTATCTTTATTTAGATAATTTTTATGTATATTATCTTTGTTTTTATCTTAGATACAAGAAGTGCTTTTCTTCAAATTATCTAATGTAATCAATAACAAACATGAGAAAAGTATTGTCTTTAGCCGTAATATACAAAATACCATTTATCCTAACAGAATTTTTCAAAGTGCGTAACAATAAGGTTGTATTCCGAAATTCACTGCCAATAATGAAAATCTATGATATACGTAAATAGATTTTTAGCATTGGTAGTGTATATCGGAACGCTGGCCAAATTGCACAGATCAGTAATAGTGCAATATAAAAGTTGTCCCAAAATTAAATTTGAAAACTTTTACAAAGAATTTTGTCAGTCGTTAATATCATGTGAGTTATCTATTTCTTTTACTTTTTAACTCTGATTTTTACTTGCGTATTGATCCAAAGATATAAATTCTTTGTGAGATTAAATTAATTGAAGAATTTTTGTCTTTAAGAAATGATTTTTGTTTTTCAGATTTAAAAACAAAAACATCAACATGTTGTTTTCTTATTTTTAATTGTTTTGCACAACAAGGATAATATATAAAAATTATTTAGACAAAATCAAATATAAGTTATCCTTTATCTAGATAAATTAAAATTAAATCTTTATGTTATCTCTAAGATGCATTTCTATGTAATTTATTTTTATCCAGACAATTTTAAATTGCTTAAGCGCAACTGGTAATATTACATAAAGCGTTACTTCGTTACGGAAAAAGACGTCGTGTATCATACAAATTATAATATTGGTTCATAAAATTTTAAGTTTATTAAGTTGTTTCGTAAATATGGAAAATGAAACAAATTATGAATAATTTTTGTTATGTATCACGCAGCGAGGAGAAGCCGTTGTATCTCCGGATCTCCGAGAAGACCCATCGACACAGTGAATCGCGGCATAAAGTGGCCAGTGACACATAAAGGGCATATTTTCGGGTATTAGGTCGAGGGACCCTTGCGGGCCCTATGAATAGCTACCTGTGTTCACGCCTGTTCGCGCGCGTTCACTCGGACAGGACAAAAATCTCTCGCGCCGATCTACGTCAAGCAGTGGTACTAATGGGAAAATAACCGACAGATTATGCCGCCTAATCCGCTCATCGATGCGATCGCGTTGGCGAGAGAGGGACGACCGAGTACGAGTATTTTGTTCTCGTTCATTTTCCGGGACGCGCGCAGATTACAGCGACAAGAACATCTCGTGCGTTAAAATGCCTTATCGAGTTTGACCAGAAATCAGTGCCACGAACAGCTCGGATATTTTTCGGAAATATAATTTGCGTCATAAATCGTCAAAGAATCTATATAATCTAGCATAAAAATTAGGAAAAAAGGAGGAAATAAAATGACATCAAGAATGCAAGTGTCATATGCGAAGGTATTATTAAAAATTGTAAAATATTATACATTTTTTAATTTTTTTATTACGTTTGAATAATATCTATTTAAAATTTAAGCTTCTCACGTACTTCTCTTATTAGTTTGAAAGTTATTTAATTATTTGTTCACTCTTGATTCTTATATAAACTCGTGTTTTGTAATATTATTTGTAAATTTAATGAGAAAGTAACAATTATTAATTAGCTCAAACCTTTTATATATGATATAAGTACTAATATGTGAAAAATTTTACATAATAATAAATACATATGCTAATAAATTTTTTACATATACTGTAATAAAACTGTAATAAATATTCATGGAGAAAGTAGACTCCACTTATTTGTTCAAAAATTATTTAACTAAAACTTGAAACTTCAGCAAAATAGGGTCATTTTTGCTGCATAAGCCATTATAAGCTAAATTATTCGTTGTTTTCTTTTTGGTTTCAAGGCTAATATTCGAATATTTATGATCAAAATTGTTTGTCATTGATTCGCTAAAAGAAGAATAAACCTAAGAAGCCTGCAGCTTTTTGTTTCGATAACTATTAGTTAATATTATAGAGCCTTAACACTTAATACGCTTAGCACACACACAATTGGACACTGGAGTTTGCGTATTTCTTTTTTTTTAAATACTTATGTATTATTTATTAAAAATAAACAACCATACAAGTATTTTCTGCAGATGTTGAAGTATATGTGAGTCACTTAATAATTTTTTTTATACCGGTAAAAGTAATGAAAGTTGACCAATAATCCGTGGAGTCTAATAAAGGTTCGGAAAAAAGGGTGTACGTTAAGTGTTGAGTATGTCATGAGCTGTCCGCGCGTGTATTTCCGTCCGAACAACCCGAGACAATCGTTCTCTCGCCTCCTCAGGTGCGCAACGAGAATGTCGGCAGCTAAAAATAAATCCGGTCGCACGCAATACATCGTCGCGCACCGATTGTCAGTGAGCGAGTCCGGGGACGGAGCCGAGCAGAGTAACGTGTAACGTGTGCACGAAGATAGCCGCTATCTCTCGGACGGAGGCGGTGTCCGGTGTCCGGCCACCAACACGACGCGCGGTGCGAACGAGCTCCTTTCGTCACCTCTCGACCCGGCTTATTGTTCGCCGATATTAATTTTAACGGCGCGTAGATACGCCGGACGATGACACCGCGGGAATACGAGACGTACCTGCGATGCAGCGGGTCGTCGCAGGACTGCTCGAGTTAAAATCGTGTCTTTAAATCTCGCAGCTTTTCCCGGAAAGTTTTAAATCAGTAGGTGCCGTAGCGCACGTATAATTTGACACTGTTTTATGGCATCTCGTTAAATTCACATTAAAATTACGCTTTATTATTTTAATAAATTGGTTAAATTATTTTGTAATCCTACGTAACAAGGATTATAATCTAAGCTATCTGTTGGAGTATATTGGGAAAAATTCAAAAGTGTTTTTGCAACGGAATAATTTTCCTGTAATGTATTTACGTTGTTTAATTTTCAACTTCATTAACTTTCAGGATGCTAGGGTAAAGTCGTCTATTATGAGATACCTTTTTTTAAAAGTTCACAATTTGTTTAATTTATACCATTAACTCTTATTTTTATATTCAAATTATAGTAAATATATTTAAGTTGCATGGCCAAAAGTTAATAACCGATAATAGTTATATTTTATTGTATATGAAAATTTTTATCAAAATTGTCAATTTTGCTAATTCGAAAAAAGGGTTCCTAATATGAGACACAAAGATTCTTTTATATGAGATGGGTCTTATTGACTCGGATTAGGTTCAAATTAGGCTCCTCAAAATCTAGTTGACCAATCATAATTCGAAAGTCCTCAATAAAAAAATCTTATTATAGCATTTTGGAAAGCTCTCGAAGTCAGAATGTGCAATATAAATAAGGATTTTTCGGGTTCACGATCACCAAATCTAATTTTTATAGTTAAGCAAATTATCACATCTCGTATTTTTCTGTTAATAAAATTTTACTGTATCACTGCATGTAGAATTTATTGTCAAATATTTGTTTATTTTATAATAAACAAAGTTTAAAGACTTATCTCAATAATCTTGACAATTTTCAATTTCAAAAAATTTTCTTTTTTAATGACTGCAAGCATGATCTAATAATGAATTTTCTAGTAAATAGATTTCACCGCAAGAGCAATAACTTTATGATGGTACCAATCACATGCGTTCATTAATGTGGCAGAAACCTCGCTATCCCATATTAGGAATCTATCCTATAATAGGCGATTTTACCCTAATGTAAGTAAATTTTTACTCAGATATTAAATTAAGTTTAAAAGTTTTTATTATTAAAATTTGAATTTAATATAAATTTCTTATATTAAAATAATGCCATATTTAAATATTCTTGCTAAATCTATACACTAGAAAAAATTTAAAAGAAATTCTTAACATGAGTGAATTTGTATCTACAGTAATATTGACGTCAGAAAAAAACGAGTAGTATTCGAGTCTACGCTTGAGAAATATTTTGTTGTAACAACAAATAATTTAGTTAGAATGTACAGAGCAAAACTATTTAGTTAATATAAATAAATATTTATTTATATATAGTGTAAATAAATACTTTTTAAAAGCAACAAAATTTTTTGTTGTATAAGAGAAAATATTTGGTCGCAGGTAAAAAATGCCTCGACTAAACAGCCTTTACTGGAGGTCGTAAATTTTTTTCCTAGTGGAGGGTTAATTGAAATTAACATGGTAAAATGTGATATCTCAAGAGAAGATGGGTACCTTGACTGCTGACGAATGATGAGGAAAAGGCTTGAAAAAAAAAAAAAAAAAAGAGTCGAGTGAATCGCTTGTTTCCAAATGTCATCATGGAATAGTGTTTCACGTCGCTGTTCTATGGAAAGTTTATGCATCTCGTGCCTCTCTTCCCCCGCGTCGGTGTCCTTTGCGCGCGATTTCATAGCACTTGCGAATCCGTCATTACAAACGGCTCGCCGGCTCTTTATCGCCACGTCGCTTTACGTGAAACCGTAGATTCATCCACGACTGCGAGAGGACAACCTGGCATGACCCGGAACAAACAGCGGAAGCGAAGCGGAAGGTAAACGAGGATGCGTTGAAATCTACGAGAGAGCAAGGGGGGGGGAGGGAGACAGAGAGAGAGAGAGAGAGAGAGAGAGAGAGAGAGAGAAAGAGAGGGAGGGAGAATTACCGGCGCCGGTTTAATTTATCTGGATTTACGGCGCTGAAGATGCCTCGCCGTCTGTGCCCGGTTGGAGGAGGAGGATTGCGAGAGTGGTAGGCTGAGGGGAGGGGGGAGGATTTTGCACAGAGCCATTTTGGAATGCAATTAAACGCAGTACAGTGAAACACGATGCCGCCGCCGCCGCCGCCGCCGCCGCCGCCGCCGCTGTTGCTGCTGCTGCTGCTGCTACTGCTACTGCTTCCCTCCTCCACAACCCCTGCAATGTTCCGTCTCCCTTCGCATCCCTCTCTCGCGTCTCCACCCGCGTAGCACCTGCCGGCGCTCTTTGCCGCCTCGTACTCCGAATGCCTTGATGTGCCCAGATACAGCAAACGGGGTGCTTTCCGAACGGACGAGTCTTGACGAGGCGCAAAGTGGATTCACGCCTCGTCTCGGCGAAATGCGTTTCATCGTTTCAAAGCGCTTTCATCATACGCCGAGCAGATTTAATTCGAGAATTACTCCGTCGGGGCATTACCTGCACTGCCGCCCGACGCGACGTGACGCCGCGCTGCCGGATGCGCTCGCTCTGACGAATAAATGCTTGCGTTTCGGCAAAATGCGGCGCGCTTAATTTTATAGCGACGCACGCACGTACCGAATGGAAGAATCATTTTGCATAGAAATTTTTACAGATCGCAGTAACAAAATATGTATACGTAATTATGTGCAAGACAGAAAATAATACGAAATCACGCGTAACGTTATGAAAATGGATTTGATAACAGACGTTTTGTATCCGAATCGGCATGAATTCACACAGTAATATTCTGATCACGCAATATTCACATCCTTCTGGTGAGAAATCAGGTTCAAACTTTACCCCTTTTCCTCTTTCAATAGATGCGGCCAACTTTCAACGAAGTCGACTTATTTTCAAGGACCAATTGCCTGTAAGCGACGTATACTCGAGCGAATATCGGATTGTCGAGTGCGCCTTCAGATTTAACAGGAATGAAGGAGGGACGATGAAATCGGTCGTCCCCGGATTCGTTTTGATAAGGAACAGCATCATCCCTATCCCGAGGGTTGGGAACGGGAGGATGTACGGAGGAAGAGGGTGAGAGAGACAGAGAGGAAGAGAGAAAATGGCGGCCCAGAGGGAAATCCGACACCAAATCGAAGGAGACGCCATCGCAAAGCGCGGCGCCGCCCCTTTATCATTGGGTCTTGGCATCGGCACGGTGTCATCCTCGAGCCCATAAGCTCGCGCGCAATCAAAGTGGAATAATTATCATAATTTTCCTTGTGCCTCGCACATTAAAAAATCCCTTTTCTACGTCCGCATCATACCGGTATTGATCTTCAATTACACCCGTGTGGGTCTCTTGGACCCGAAAAAAGTTTTAATTAATTGGCATTTCTGTACGGTTTGCGCTATGGGATTTTTAATTGTAGCTAAATGCACTTTGAACCTTCTCACCTAACCGTCGCCGTACGGCGCGGCGATTATTTTACTTTGCACTGAATGTTCAAACGAGACGCCTGAAAAATTTAGCTAGAGAGTCGTCCGGCTGATGTAGATAGGAAAGATTGTTAAAGAACTAACATTTGAAATAGAATATTTAAATGAAACAACAGTTTTATTAATAGACACTGCTTTTTAAAAGTAGACAAATTTGCGGCTTTAGCCACATTTGCCCTAGCCATCATACAATATAATACAATTTTTATTTTCTTTGTATTTATTATAATAATTACAGTAATTGTAATTTATACAAAAATTATAATTCATACTGTTTGCAATAATATTTAGATTAATAAACATTACTTGTAAATAATATTATGTTTATAATATTAATTTTTTCACATTTTTCAGATATGTTTTTCTCATTCTGTATTTTTCAAGCACGTCTCAAAACTTTAAATACTTCAACCTCTTTCGTTGAAATCTATACTTTTTTAAACCAAACATATTTTTCTTCTTAAAGTTTATGATTTTTTTCTTTCAAAAATAGTACTTTTGTTCTTGGTTTTTTTTTCTCATAAAGACATGTTTTTTTAGAACAAAACACACTTTTTTTTACATTTTTTTTGCAAAACTCTTGTTTACATTTTTAGACATAACTTTTAACATTGTTAGCGAAACCTTTTCTTGCTTACAGATTTGAATTCTATAATTTGGTGTCTTATTAAAAAAATAATTAATTAATATCCACTGAAATTTATGGAAGATACTGTGAAGAATACCTCGGATTCAAAATACCCACAAATATAGATTAAGCTTTTCATAGATATAAGTGAGGGTTAATTAAAAAATTACACGCTAGTATTATAACAACTGAAATTTAAAAATGAATAGAACTTAACAGCGTGCGCTTTCTTTCCACAGCAATTCTTTATCAAATTTAATAAACATTTATAATAATTAAACAATTAAACAATTATTTAATAAAATAATTCTATTAATTAACCGTTTATACAATTATTATATTTATACTTATTAATTAAATAATTAAACAATTATTAAAAAAATAAATAACGGAAAACGAACTTTCAATTAAAGGCTTCAAATTAAATACAATGCCAATTTTTAAATAGAAAAATCGGAGTGTAAGTTGATTGTAAGGAGAGACTGATAGAAACGTGAAATCTCTAGAAAACAAAAATCCAGAATAAAATGTGTGTAAAAGTGTTGCACCATAGAGTTTCTGAGGAGTTAAGAGGGAAATATCTTTTCTAACGAAAGTTTTTTT
The DNA here is from genome assembly GCF_016802725.1 of Solenopsis invicta. Taxonomy (NCBI): domain Eukaryota; kingdom Metazoa; phylum Arthropoda; class Insecta; order Hymenoptera; family Formicidae; genus Solenopsis; species Solenopsis invicta. Next base: position 16,176,513 of record NC_052670.1, on the reverse strand, counting down.
AATTTCTACGTGGCAAAAGTAGCTGCTCTGATATTATTTTCTTAATAAAATTATTAATGGACTGCAACGTATTTAAATTATCGACAATGTCTTGATAAATACATATACAACGTTGCGATCTGATTTAAGTTTACGTTTTTAAAGAAATTAAAAAATTCTGTTGTGTGACAGCGCGGTTCCGCGTATACTATACAGAACCGCGCTGTCTTACAATAGAATTTCTTAATTGTACAGTCGAGTTTTATTTTGAAATTTTCAGGGTTAATTCATAAATGATGTGAGAATACGAGGATATTTAAAAATTTTTTTAAAATTAATGTGCTGATGATAAAAAATGTTAATAAAAATTATAAACAAATGGAAAATAATTTATTAAATTACACAAATAAATTAAAAATAACCTACCCATAGAACAAATCAAGTTCTCCAAAATCAATCTCTAATATTTTTTTGTACGACTAACGGTTGCAAAGATATAATAATTTGAATGTTTGCACGAACGACGTTTTTTTATGAATCTGCGACATACAAGCGCAAATAACCTCACGAAAAAAATAGAGATTTTTTTCATGAAACACGTGTCTCATGAAAAAAAATAGAAATTTTTTTTCATGAAACACGTGTCTCATGCTTTTTTCTGTACAATATGTCAGGAAATAGAAAAAATAAATAAATAAAAATGTTTCAAAGGTTCCTTGTTTGACATGGAATATTTGAGTGATGTTCACTCTCTTGACTCTTTTCTTTCCGACGCTCTTTTTCTTGCGCCTTTTATTGACATTTAATAGTACTTACAATGAAATATTTAATTTTCAACAGTCGTTACGCTCTAATTTTTATTTTACCAGGGAAGTAATCAACAAATCGGAAATTAATATTACTTGTTAGCAGAAAATAAAAAGAATATATATTTTAGGTTTAATGTGTATTTTAAATTTTGTGATAATCTTTGGTTGTTACAAATATTATCACATACTTCAACGTTCGAATTTTTCTTTTTTTTAATCTCTCTTCTCACGCTAGTTTCACAGTATTCGTAACGTGAACTGTACCTATAGATTTTCAATACTGGCGGTGTATATGTCGGAACGCAACCACTGACTCATCATCTGACTTGTCTCTAGCGTTCTGTCTCCCTTTGAATGTCCTTTTTAGTTATCGATTACTTTATTTCGTTATCGATTACCTTATTTTGTTGTAGCATTTTTTGCTTTGATGATTATACCTGCGATGCTTGTTCTAAGGAGACGTCGGTTTATTGTTATTTCATTCCCACACTACTTTGTCCCACACTACTTTGTTGATTTTACACATTAAAAAAAATTCCCAGAAAGCATGCATGCTCAAAATCGAGACCTAAGACATAAATTAAGCATATCTTTTAACACCACATGCCTCAAACGTCTTCAAGTAGTTTTTAAAGAAACTAATGATTTTAGACTATGTTGTTTAGGTTTGAATCCAGAATTGAAACGTTGTTGCATTAGTATCTTAATAGGGGAGATCGGGGCAAATCGTTAAACGGGGTAATTTGATAATTGGAAATATCTTTTTTATGGGTACTTAGTAAAAATATTTTAAATACTGTAAATACGTTCTAATGTAACAGTGTTGCTAACAAAATTTTGTTGGCAACGACATCATATTGAAGTCGTAGTAGTGGAAAATGTGTTTTGTGACAGTCGAAGTAATTTTTGATAGTCAGCATTTCTTTGAAATTTAAATAAGATAATAAGGTTTTTTTTTTGAAAACTTTGAATGTATCGTGTCCAGTTGAATGTATTTGAAATATTTTGTATTTACTTTTTATTGTGTAACGTCTATTTTTGTCGATCATACGCAATAATGTGCACAGTTGATGTTGGGGCTATTCGTAATACCGAGCACCGGGGCGATTCGTTAATACTGACTGCAGCGCCTATGGGTAACCCTAACCTTACGTTGGCTGCGTTACGAACGTCTATGCTACGCAGAGTTAAGCATTGAGGTAAACTGAAGTTCTTCATTGATTTAGTTCAAACTTGATAATATTGTGTATTTTAATACATAGAACATGAATATGAATATAAAATCGTCGCTCTTAAGCAGGTAAAATATTATAAAAAGCGTTAAAGATTGACACTTGTGAGGTTAGGAAATTTATCACACCGATGGCATAAAAGGACATGCAAACGTGTATGTTTGCATTTGTTTTTTGTATACCTATATCCTTTTTTTAAATAAAAGAAAATCTTAACAACAGCTTATTTACAGTCTTTCAACTTAAAATACAAATTTCAGGATATTCCCGGACTAGTTACGAATTACTCCGGGCTTAGGGCAATTCGAAATACTTGGCATTGGTCGCCATTTTTATATGTACTTCAAAGCAAGTGTATTTTTATGTTCTATCTATACCGGCATTGTAAAAGGGAAGGTTCAACCTTTCAAACCGTTCCATGTATTTCTTTTTAATGAATATAAAACTCAGGAGACACAAAAGAAAAAAAGGTCTAACAAATTGCCTCGGTCTCCCCTATATATTACACTGTGGCACAGAAAATGACTTTTTTCGAACACCATATTGATGCTAATCATTTTCTACAGTTTCTTGGGTATTGAATACGAATCCGCTGTTCAAATTGTTCCATTATGTCACAATTTTGAGAAATTTGCAATTAAAGTTCCAAAAAGAACTATTTTTAAATATTGTAACTATAATACGCTGGAAAAGTTTGATTGCAATAAAAGTTAATTATGTTATTAAAATTTTCAGTCCTTCTGTATTCAACCATGAATTTTCTTTTAAAGAATTTTTGATGTCAGCTATAGTCAATAAGATATTCATGGTTGAATACGATAAATTAAAGAAAAGCTGTAAATTACTCTCTAAATTTCTTCGAGTAAAATTTCATTCAAAAACTGGAGTAATCATCGTATCATTAACTCAAGTTGGAGTTAACTTTCAGACTTTTCATTTATTCATTAGGGCAAATTCTTCCACTCTGTGTTGTGAATTCTTTCGTTTTGCCATCATAAAGTAAATTCTTTCATTTTGTATCGTGGAGTTCATTCATTCTGTAGAGTAAAATTAATATTTTCATGTAATTAAAAAGCAAATCTAATATGAGTCACGTCATAGTTGGAAGGAATGCAACGAGAAAAGAAGATCGCTCGAAGAGAATTGGACTAATCGACGCTTTGTCGTCGCGTATAACTTGAACAAAAAGATCTGCCGTAATAATTGTAATCATAAGTCAACTTATAAAAATTGACAGAAATACGTATGTCGATTTTTGTGTGAACAATTATGATTACGATTATTACGGCAGTCTATCTAATGACGCTATGTTGCAACGTAATGTTAAATATAAAAAATAAAATAAGAAAGGCTCTGAAGAAGTAAATCGAACTATGAATAAATGCCGTGAGAGTTAACACAAGATGTTCGTGTGAGAATTTATGTAATTGACAAACAATTATTATTACAGACGTTTCAATCCTCTGGTTTGGATCATCCTCAGTGTAAACTTATTATTCCACATGCGATGAAAATGTTAAATATTATTTTACGATTTTTTTTGCGTTAACATTAATTTACTGTTACGCACAAATTTAAATTTAAGATCAGTACTTAGCGTAATCTAACGTGTTATGGATGTCTTTGTGCAGAGAGTCTTAGAGTAAATCTATTTAATGACGATGGAGCAAAAGATTTATTTAAAAAAAAAAAGTAAAGGTTTATTCTAATTGAATAACTTATTTATTCTAGTGGAATGAGTAAAATATTTACTCGAAACAATTGAAAGAGTTATATTTTTATTAAAGTTAAAAACATTCACTCTTATGAAAAGAGCAATTTCAATCTATTTTGAATGGTAACATTTTCATTACAATATTCATATATTTTCAGTACAATATTATTGTACTGAATTTTCACTCAATTTGAGTGAACTTTTACAAATTTAGAGAATATAAGATCATCGACAATTTACCAACTAGTTAATTATATTTATTTAAACTTAAGAGTTGTTTAGGTTACTCTCATACAATCTCATGATTTAGAAAAGTATTTCCTGAGTTTTATTTATATTTTTTTTAACTTTGACATCTGCCATATATACAATTTATTATTTTTTTATCAATTTTGACATCGGATCAGTATTCAGCGACCTAAAAAAACCTTTAAGTTTAAACGAACATAGTTGAAAGCTAGTTGATCAACTGTTAATTATCTAATTTGCAACTTTTCCGCAATTTTCCACATATTTAACCATGAATATCTTATTAACCACAGTCGACACTAAAAATTCCTTTTGAGGACTAAAAAGCCTAATAACAATTTAATTTCGATTGCAATTAAACTTCTTCAAACGTTATACATTGTAGTTATAACGTAACGAAGTACGCAAAAATAGCTCTTTTTGCAAATTTAATTGCAAATTTCTCAAAATTATGACGTAATGGAGCAATTTGGACAGCAAATTTCTATTCAGCTTCTAAAACACTATAGAAAACAATTTGTTTCGTTTTGATGTTTCGTGTTACAGTGTTATTAAACCGTGGCAGCTCACGTTGACATTGTACGTATCTTCTATGATTTATTCGGAGAAGCTTTACCTTTTATGATGTTAAAATAGTTTAGTTATTTTTGAACAAATTCACAAATTCTTTAATTAAAATCCAAGCGTCTGTTATAACTTCAAAATACGTTACGCTACGTCTCTATCTCGCGACATACAATGGCAATTAGTCGAAAAAGGCGGAGCAAACTCAAAGGATTGGCCAGGCGTGCCGAGAAAAGATGACTTCAGTCATCTACTCGGTTCTCTCGATGCATCGGTTCTCTTGATCTACTTAACACCGTCATATTTGGAACGACCAGATTTCCATCACGTGATATTCTAAATCTGCGTTACTATCTTTTTACTTGATTTAATCAGCTTTTAAGTATTTTATTAGGGAAAGGACTTGAATAATGTCACAATATCAATATTTTCTATGTAATTTTTACGAAAGAGAAAAAGAGTTTTTAGATTATTATTTATCTTTTAGTATGTACATTTTTTATACTTCGTATGTATATCGTATACTTTCTCCATAATTATGACGCAGATGAATTATTTATAAAAGATTTAATATGCAATGTCTATGTTAATCAAGCAAGGAAATTTTTATTAAGTGATGCAGTATAGCAAACACTTCGGAATTTTACAATGTTGGTCTGACGGTCCGTTATCTGTTCATCTAACTATCTATTTGGTTCGTCCATCTTTTACACTTCGGTGAAAACAAAGCGTGAAGCAAACGTAAAGCACAAATTGAAACATCGTAACAAAGAGCACGGAAAGTGTATGGAAAGAGTGATGAAAACGTGATCGAACTCTTTAAGAAGATTGAAACGTTGGAACGTAAGATGCTTGTATAACGCTTGTATGACACTTTTTTTATTATTTTTATAATTTTCTTTATAGAAATTTTTTTTTTAACATAAAAGCTATAAACTTAAAACTTGAAACATTTATTCTTTGGTTATTCTATATTTGTTCTTTACAATTTTTTTCAAACATTAAAAAAAGTATTTTTGAAAATTATTTGCAAATTTATATGGGCATGTCGAAGAATACCGGTTTACTGTTGCTACGATTAAAGAAATGCCTTTATTCTTCGTTCAAGTAAATTATCTGAAATTCAAAAGCATGAATATCCTCTTAACCTTTTTAAACTTTTTTTTGCCAATAGATACCCAACAGCCCAGATGTCTCCAGGGATGTCTTGAAGACGTCCGATGAACATTTGGGTACGTCCTAAAGAACAGGAACAAGGTGTTGTATGGGAAGGATAGCTGCATCCCGATGATAATTACAGTCCGATGAGAATAGCTATATGGATTCCACGTTGTATCCATATGTTTTACTTGACGTGATCACAAATTTTTCGACATAAATTAACATGAATGCAACGTAGAATTTCCAAACCAATATAAATTTTTCATAAGTTTTCAACGTAAATTTTATAAAAATATATATGTATTAAAATTGTAAAATTTTTATAGAGATAAACATAAAATTTACGTCGAAGGTTTTAGGAAAAGTTATATCGATTCAACAATAAAATTCTACGTTTATCTGAATATCATGTTAATAATTTCACAATCCACGTAGTCAACGTAAAACATGCGTGTACAATGTAGAATCCACGTATCAATCCTCATCGGACCAGGACAAAATATATGTAAATCAAATCAATTAAGGAGAACAGAAAAATTAAAATAATATCAATTGACGTATTTATCAAACTTATGTCATTTTTGTTCATAATTTGGTCAATATATTGCTAAATTAATACATTTTGAGTTTTCTCTTCTCCTTAGACAATTAACAGTAAGTTGATCAAAAATCAAAGTAAAAAAAATGTTTTAACAGTTTTTCTAATGACAATGGTTTCTCTGGCTGCACTACTTATATAAATTGCGAAGGGTTTATTTAGTTATATGTAAAATTTTGTACACATACAAGTATAATGCTGTTCAACAAATTCTTGGAAATATTTGACAAAATTTAATTAAATCACGCATAATAACGTGTGATATAATATTTTGTTCAATTTCGTAAAGTGAACGTAAACGATTGAAATACATGTGTACAAGATACGTAACGGTAAACGATATATACGATGGTCGTGAATGAACGAAACCGATCCTTGGGTGTGTACGAGTTCGTATTCGGACCGATCTGCAGCTAAAGTTACGTTTGTCGTTGGATCATATTTGCAGAAATGTGTATCATAATACGACTCCAGAGATGAGCCGACGACCTTCGTGAGGGGGTGGAAATCTTATCGCGAAAAATAAACACTCTAAAAAGTGATATTCACTTATTATATTATCGGAAGTCCCCATCGACATTATTCTGAAAAATCTAAAATAAAATGATATAATCAAGTATTGCAACAATTGTACAATTTGAGAGGATATACCGACATCCGACGATTATTTCGTATTTTTAACTTTTGCCTAAAAAGAACGTTTTGCTGAAGTTTCCAAAAATTTAGCTAGATACAAACTTGAATATAATTTTGTTTGATCTTTAAATAATTATGTAGGACGTTTTAACTGGTTGCCAGAATATCAAAATTACTCATCATATTTCAGCATTTTGATGATTTAATCAAATTTAAATCTATATTTAGCTAAATTTTTAAATATCTTAGCGTTTTTTCTGTATACATTTAAATATTTCATATCAAATTATGTACACTGAGAAAAATCACTGAATTTAAATAAACATTTGTTTGAATACTTGCAATAAATATATTTAATATATATAAATATTTGTTTAGTACAAAAATTACTAATGTAATTTAATTATCATTTTTTTTATCGAATAAATATTTATGTACTGCAAGTAAATATTTCAAGTATAAATAAATTTTTTTCTCTGTACATACTGTTTTTAATTATATAATTTTTGTTATTTAATTATTAATATTAATATTAACATGATATGTATACAAATTTTGCTGCAAAAATTGTAAAATTGCATCATTAAGTTTTACATAAGTACTGTACTAATATTTATGTTGCACATGCAATTATTATGACTTAATAAATTACCCAAAATGTGATGTCTAAGTAATCCATAAACAAACTTATAGTTGATTTCCTTTCGTCAAATCTACCGACGAAAGGTGAATGATTATTGTAGGTTGTTGTGAAATTAATCAAACAGAAGGTGCGATAGCGTTGCGTGGAATCACAACACGGTGTACGGTAACGTTGACACGTTCCATTTCCGGTGTTTATTGGTCACACGCGTATTTCGTGATTCCTCGATAGCTCCGTGATAGTGAAAAACAGTATCTACCACGCGAAAAAATTGCGCAAAAATTGCTGAATGTCCGTAAATTGAAGGCCACGCGATAAGGATATAAATGAAATGAAACCTTTGACAAACAAGTTTCTTTTGTTATCTACATGCGTCCCAAATTTTTATTTTAAACTTTAATTGAACTTGCAGTAAATTTTACCAGATAAACAAGATAATAGAAAAGCAATTTCTCATCGATTAATGAATTTAATTTTAATTCCTTTATTCCTTCGAGAACATAATTGTATCTAAAGAAATATAGGTTTTTATTAAGGATATTCATTCAACAGGATAAAGCAAACATGTAAATAAAAAAAAAAGAGTGGAGTGCGACGCTAAGGGGGAAACCCGATGCACAATAGCATAATTCGTCACTTCAGTTACATAACAAAAGAAATTACGCGAGTCCGAGTCGAGGAAGGAATCGCCGAAATTCGATATATCCAGGTAATCGGTCTGTCACGGAGGTCGCCAGGTGAGAATTCAGCGGCGTACGCGTAGGAATCGAAAGCGTCGCGGGGCCGGCGGCGACTCGGACGGGGTGAAGCCCGTGGTCGGTAGGGGGTAGAAGATTGCACCGCCCCCGAGATCCACCAATGGAGCGGAGCGGCACGTCGCACGGCGACCAATAGTCGGGTGGTGGCCGTGCCGTTTCTCGCTCATCGCGCGGTTTCGCTGCCGAAATAAAAGAGGAGGACGAACAAGAGATCGGAGAAGGGTGGGAGAAGGAGAGAAGAGGAGAGAGATAGAGAGAACGATATCGGCATCGGCATCGTCAGCATTGCCACCGGGCACCACCACAGCCGTCGTCGAAGGCGGCCGCCGCACGACCACAATTCAACGACGGAAGCCAGCGGGGACGACGTACGGCTACCGCGCCGCGAACGCGACGACGGTGATCACCTTACTAACTTGGTGACTTGGTCACTCAGTGAGAGAGGCGTCAAAGGCATCCTCCTCAGGAGTGTCCTCCCCGGTCGTTATGCAATTGGTCGTTTGTTCGCGCGATCGTCTGTCGTCGGCTGCTTCTCGATAAACTCGCTGTCCTCCGGCATAAAACTCGGTGGTGCTTGCGAACACTCGATACGAAAGGTGGTCACGCGAGGCGATCCGGCAGTGCACTGGTCACTATCGCACGTTGGTGTGTATTCGTCAAGAATTACTTGTATTCCCTTCCCTATGGGTCGACAGCTTCGCCGCGGGTGGTTGATTGTTAGTAGTGGTTAGTCACAAGGATTAGCGACCCAGGTAGCGGATTTGCACGACTTGCACCTGATGAACCGACTGACAATTGGTCCTTCGAAAGGAGCTGAGCTTTCTTAGAGGATTATTGTGAATGTGAGAAGTATCCCATTATGATTACATAATTTATTACGAGCCGATTTGCTGAAATCGACGAGTTCAGACTTGGTTTCAGACGCCACCGAAACTCAAGTTCAAAGTTATTTGCTTACAGTGCGGTAATTAAACACGATTTTGAAGGACAAGTAAATAATTATACGCGTAACGAGAATTTTTTTAATTGTTGATAAAGGGAAAATGATTGCGTCAAAGTGTAGATGAAAAATGAGAATTTACGTTAAAAATGGAATTGTAGTCGTTGTAATGATTGAAAAGTAATCATTGCGAATTCGGGCCGCTCTTCTGCGATGAAGTGTTTGGACCGTCGGATATATCGTGAGACCACAGTGATCGTTTAACGAGCATATAATTATTGTACACGTATCAAAAGTAAATTTCTTTTCTTAAGTTAAAGTTTGTCAACGTTTTTAAACTCTTGACTTGAAAAAATGTCGCAGCGTTGTTGGAGTAAACCTTGATGAATGGGAATGGAGTCGGGCATCGACATGAATGAAACGCGCGTGATTAAACAACCGTCGCGTCGACTTGTACGTTCGAATAACGGATGCTTACCTTCGTCATCAGTTATTCATCCGGTTGATCTATAAGACACAACGGTATCCGATTTGCCGAATGGCAAAGGCGGGAAAGTGAGTCTCTCTTGCAAGAATGTTGGCTGTAACTTCCAAACGTTTCACGATAAAAATTTCGCTTACGCCAGAAAATCCAGAGACGAGAACGTATAAAAGCTGAAAACACACAAACATCTATTGAAGAATGAAATAAACAGTAGAGTAATAAAGTAAATAAAACATATTATGCCCAAGTCAAGTTTTCAAACTTGACTGATGTGGACGAGTTGCGCGATAAATTGTTAATTTACGTTTCGTTTGAGACTTAACCGCATCTTAGTTCGCGATTTAAGATAAGTGATTGAACTGACTTGGAAAGGAAATCGCGGGGAAAGTTTGCGTCTTTGAAAACCTCTTGCGCTTGGGATCGGCGAATGAGCACGGAATCCTGTCTCCTGTCCGACACCTGGGTTCATGAGAGGCACCCAGCCACCAGCCAAGGATGTCGGATAGCTCGGATCAGCTGTCATCACCGAACAGCGACTGCAACAGCCAAATGGGCGTCGTGCATCGCAACGCCACCGCGCAATACAGCAGTACGTCGTCGATGTCCGGCCTCGGGCTGACTCATCATCCTCAAAATCTGACGCCGACGTCAAACGGCAGTCCGCAGTATTCCCAGGATCTTGTCACCTGTAACTCTGCCAGCGTAAACACCAACATCGGGAACATCAGCGGTCTCTCCCTTAGCAACGCTACCAATAACTTTACCCCCGAGCAGATATCCTGCATGTGCGAGGCGTTGTCGCAAAGCCAAGACATCGAGAGACTGGCCAGGTAACTCAAAAAGAACGCGTTTCGATTCACTTATATATTCTTTATTTATTTATTTAAAAATTATGTTTGTAAGATTTCTTATAAAAATTCTGTTCTTTTTACAAAATTATTAAGTTATAAAGTTATTTTACAAATTACCTTTGTATGACATCTGTTTAAAAAAATGATATTCGCATCAGATTTCTTTGGTCCCTGCCGCCTGGAGAACTATTGCGCGGAAATGAGAGCGTGCTAATGGCGCGTGCCGCCGTTGCCTTTCACCGTGGAGCTTATCACGAACTTTACTCGATTCTGGAGAGCCACCCTTTCTCGCCGCGTCGACACCCCGAGCTCCAGCAGATGTGGTTCAAGTCGCATTATCGCGAAGCTGAGAAAATCCGCGGCCGGCCATTGGGCGCCGTGGACAAGTATCGGCTACGCAAAAAGTATCCGCTACCAAAGACAATCTGGGACGGCGAAGAGACCGTGTACTGCTTCAAGGAGCGGTCGAGGAATGCTTTAAAGGAGTGCTATATGAGGAATCGATATCCCACGCCGGACGAGAAGAAGAATCTCGCGAAGAAAACTGGACTGACGCTGACTCAGGTGTCCAATTGGTTTAAGAATCGCCGACAGCGAGATCGCACGCCGCAAGCGAGAACGTGAGTAATGTATATGTATATAAATATTATAAATTTAAACGAACTCTTGAGAAGGTAAAAAAAATGATGCAAAAATTGAGAATATATTCAAATACGCACGATGGTTGCATGGAACTATTTAATCTGAAGTGATTTTCCTTTTGTATTAAAAATTAGAATTGATCGAATTACCGAATCTCATGTAGCAATTGCTTTTATTTATACAAGTCATTCCCAACTAGGGTTGCCATACAAAAATTTTCAAAACTAGTACTTGTAGGCCAAAAACCCTAGACTTTTCGCTCGCAATCCCAAACAGTTAATGAATAATTACTTCAAATGTAATTATTTATTAGAGCAGAATTACTTAGAGCAGAAAGCAATTTAAATTCGAAGATAAATAAAGAATATTCTTATTTAAAATAAATAATTTTATTATAAGTTTAAGATCTACGTGCATCTTGGTATTCTTAAAGTTACAATAAAAATAAATAAATATATAAAAAAATTTTTAAATCAACGTTAATAAAAAAAATAGATTACATTATTGGTTTCTATTTTGTAATTACATCATAAATCAGTCAAAAAATAACATTTTAATGTTAATTGACCATTAATTAGCTTGGATACCGTCAAGAAATCCCACGGGACATTCTATCCTGTTCCCGGATATTGTGTTCACAGAAAAAGACGGATGGCAACTTTCATAATAAGACTTCCGAAATTTTTAATCTGTATTTATATTTGTTTTCTTATTTCTAATTATTTATAATGCAAAATCTTCTATCGAGTGTCTTTTTTGGAAATAATGCAAAATTTATTTTACACAATAATTATCAAAATTGCTACTGTCCATTATTTTAACTTTTATTATCAGTTTGAAGTGGCAATCCTAATGGTTAATAGCATAATTCAGAATTTTTTAATCTAAGAGACTCATCCGTATTATTTTAACAATCATCGTCTTTTTATATCTAAACAACATTTTGGCAATCGTTTCAGATTGTGCATTTGTATTTCTTCATATAACGGCTCTATTTGTTATTATTAAATTCTATCAGTGTGCATACATTGAGAATAATGGTCACATTTAAGATCGAAATGTTTGACATTGTTATCAATTTATATTTTCTAATTTATACTTGCACGGACCAGTTTAATTAACAATCCTTTTTTATTATCTTTTAATTTTTAATCTATTGTGTCTAAAGTTAATATTGTTCTTCTAATTTTACTTTTTCTTTGTTTAGTGAGAAATTTAAAAAATATTTATAACTTGAAACAAGCGGGGTATATTTTGTTTCAATTATTTCCATGTAATCATCATTAATTTCTTTAAGTGAATAATTTGTTTTTTATATTTATCTTACATTTCCATGGTATTTTCGGCTTTTAGTAATAAAAAGTGTATATTCATTGAATACAACTGAATAAGACTTAACACTAAATAAAGCCCACTTTTGAATTTACCACTTTAAAACACGTTTTACGCCTATAGTATTCTTAATAGATATATCATAGAAAGTAGGTAAACAAGAGCTGTAAAATTAGAACCGACAGCAACGCGTTTCTTTGGTGCAAAAGAACTTGTGACAAAATCTGTGCATAAGCCCTTTATATAGAAAGCTGCAAAGTTTATTAAATGTTTATTTTATGATGTAATATAATATATTATAATATTATTCAACTTTCTAATAGAAAATAACGAATATACATATATATCGAGTTTTTAAATAAATATCTTTTTAGTTATAATGTACTTAAATAAGGACTACTTATATCGTTATTGTTATTTGTTATACGTAAGATTTTCATTAGAGGAGAACGATTTTAATACTGCTAATTTTGGAAAAATTAAGATTACATCCAAATGACTAGAAATATCCAAAGATTAAAAGATTAATTAAAGATAATTGTAATGTTTAACAATAGAGCAAAAACTGTAAAGAATTTTATTTTGACAAAACTGATCTAGAAGATAACTTTGTTTCATTTTTATTTTCACTCTATCTTCTATTTGGGTCTTAATATATTCATAAGTATATGTCTAAGTAAAAACATTTTTTTTGGTTATTTAAAAACATTTTATATAAAAAATATATTTTATTTTTGTGAGTGATTGAGGGAGAAAAATAAAGATTTTATTCTCACTTAATTTATTTCAATATTCAATATAAGTCCCCACAAATAGAGTGTTTAAAAAATAAAATTAATTAAGTGGGCCTGTTTCCTCGAATACGTAAACGCATGCACACATATTCACATAAAATATACTGCATTGTTTCAACATATGCCAGTTGTCGATGGGGGGTCTCTCCACATTCTTCTTACCTAAAGCAACAAGTGTCCCAACAGCCCAACATGTGTTCTCTTCGTTGATTCCGGATGTATAAATCATTCCACCTTACACTTTATACCTACTTTGCCTAATTTTCTTCGATCATTGACTTTTCCAAGATGCAAAATAGTAACTTTACTTTTTGGAATCTGGATATGGTAATTATACAATTCAGGAGTAGCATTAATTTGAAAACGATATGACTCACAGTCAGAAAATTCAACTTTTGAAACAAGTTTGACCTTATAAAAATTTTTATATAGATCAGATGAAAGAAAAATATAATTTTATAACATCTCACAACAAAAGTTAATTATATGTGCGAAAGACAGATTTTATTATTCTCAGTAATATATAATTATATGATTTCCAGTGAATATATATATGTAAATGAGGAGGGTTATATATTAATAAAATGGAATTTATTATTAAATCTTATATTCAAGGAAATATGAAGTGAGACACATCTAGTTGGCTTAGAGTATTCAATTTAATGTACAGATTCTTACGTTTTGCATCCATAGAAATGTTTACTGTTCGAGGTGATAATTCAACGCTGATATAATCCTAGAACATTCTTCGGAGAGCGAGTGTTGTTCAGTTCTCTTTTCCGCTCCGGGTGATTATCTAATCCGCGTGCTTATCTAATTAATGTCTGCGTCGTGTTGACGTCCTTTGTGACGATTATGAGTAGGGGGATAAGGTCTGACAGCTCTACGTAACACTAGGGTTGTTATGTTACGCGCGAGGTTCATTGGTAAACGATACACTCGGGAGAAAAGCGGTGAGAGAGACGTAGAAAAAAAAAACCGTAGACGGAGTCACGCTTAGATAATGCCGGACGCGTGTTCAGCCGTTTATTGACATAACAGGGGGCCGCAAATTACGATAAGATCACGCAGCGCAGACTTAATCTCTCAATCGAGACGCACGGGATCGAGAGCAAAATTCTCGAAGCGACGTATAAATTCTGTCGATCGAAGACCAAGAAGAATTTTTATTTAACGTTCTACATAATATTATAATAATTTAGCGTTACGTGAATAATAATACTTATAGGAAATTTATTTTCAAAATATATTATTCACTCATACAAATATATAATTGATATAATCAGATAAATTATAAAAGATAAAAAATTTTTTATTATAAAAGTATACATATATATGTATGTTATATCATTCCCGATTTATCCTTGTATTATTCTCGAAGAATATGTTTATCGCAAATACAAAAAAATATTATCACGGAAAGCACTCTTTTTCCTTTTTTTCTTTTAATAAAATTATTTTTAAAGAATATTTTCTTAATAATTGTCTTAAAATATATTTATCAGAAATTTAAAAAAAACTCATCATTTATATAAGTGATAAACTAAAAATTATATGCATTAAAATGTATGGAAAATATATGTAGAATATATGTGTAAAAAATATAATTTTCAAATACTCTTTCAAAGAATACTATAAAATTATATCAAAGAAACATCAGAATAATGAGCAAATCAAATTTTTGCTTTAATTTAATATTATTGAGTAAAGTGTTAAATTATTAGTATTTAGAACATATTTTGAATAAATTTTATGCTTATGATGAACTTATAATAGTGGAGGGTAATCTCTGAGTAAGTGTAAAAATTTAAGGGCATAATTTGTGGCTTATTTTATAAAGAAAAGATTTATATATGTCCTAAAGTCCTTTATTTTTTCAAAATACAGGGTACCAAAGTTGAAAAATAAAAATTTTAGAAATTTATAAAGCGCTTAGAGATATATTAATCAAATTCAGTGTGCTTATATGTGATATTAAGAATCATTTTTCAGTAAACCAATAAAACATTTTTAAATTTATCAGGAGCGTTCGTATGGATAACAATTAAACTTTTTTGAAATTAAAGAATAGCACGCTACTGTTTTTTTTTTTTGAAGTTTAAGAACTTTTAAAATTTCAAATTAAAACTCTACAAAAATTGCATCATGTATTTTATTAATGTAATTGACCGTTTTCAAATTAAAGTAATTTTTTTTGTCGAATAAAAGTACATTTTCTTTTTAGTTACTGTTGTATACTATTCTTTTTGTTTAGATGCTTTATTTTCTTTTTAGGTATTGTTTTTTTTTATCATTTTTTTATGTGTGATATCGATTTGTTTCATAATAAAAAGTGACTCTATTTACAATTTTAATTTCAATTTGTTACTTTAACTAAAAAATGGCTGATTGCATAAAAAAATACGAGTGGCAGTTTTGTAAAATTTTAGTTTAGATTAAAAAAAAAAATTGTTAAACTCTTGAAAAAATAACAATGGCGTATTAGTCTTCAATTTTAAAAACGTAATATAATTTTAATTATATTCATATATTGAGGAAAAAAAAGTTGTTAAATTGACTAAATTTTTTAATTTAAGTTTTTTCAGTTCAAGTATTATGTACTCACAACTTAAATACGTAAAATATTTAAACTTCAATTTCAGCATTTAACTTAAATATATAAAAACTTAATTGCATAAATACTTAAACTGGATAAAGTTAACAACTTTTTTTCTCAGTATACGGATCGGACGCTACTTCGCTTTTACGTATGTAAAAATTTTGCAAGATATCTCTCTTTAAAAATGTTTCGTAAAAATAATTTTCCTAGAGAGTGCATGTTCCAAAATAGATTCGTATTGACCTAATTTCACCTATATTAATTAGTAATCAGCTAGACCTTATATATTTCTCAAGCGCTTTGAGAGGAGAGGGACGAAATTAGCGCGGGGCACCGCCAGAATGGGTTCGTCAGAATGAAAAGGCAAGGGCCTAGCAGAAAGCGAATCGTGACCGCGGCTCCGTCGTAGCCATAACAACGCTGCGTTCACTCTCTGGTCCGTTTCTTTCTTCGTGCGCACGTAGAAACTGCGTATAACGCGCGCACCACCAGAAATTCACGCGAGCACGCACACCACGACTCTCTCGCGCGCGCGCGAGGATACGTGCGTTATACATATATGCGTTATATCGCTCGCCACCGTTCCTGCGCCAAGAGATTCGGCCGGTCAAATCTACCCTCTGAACAGTGTACAGCTTGCCTAATCTTGCTGAACTAATTGTAAGTATTTCTACTTACAATTAGTTGCATACAAATATTCTCCATTATTTTTTAGTTTCATGATTATTTGTATACACTATTTTTAAATGTAAATTTTAAAGGATTTGTAAAAAAATACATATTAAATGGAATCTTAATATTTTTGTTATAAACAATTACATTTATTGTTTATAACACTTGAATAATGTAGTTTTATTTTAATTTTTTATATTTCTATAATTTTTTAACAAAAATATAAATATTTATTATAATATGTATACGAATTTATACTTTATATTTACAAACAAATCTTGGGATTTCTCGACTCTGAAATTAAAAAAAGAATTTATTATTTTATATTATTATAATTACTTATTTTTACATCCAGAAAAGCTTAAAAAGCGGACATGATCAAAACTTCCTATATGCGAATGTAATGTATATCATTAATTTAGCGGGATAAAAGTAAGCTACTTGGTTTCATGCAAATATTATGCACTATTATTTAGTTTTGTGATTATTTATATTATTATATATATTAACTTTAAATTGTGAATCGTCAAATTCTAATTTTAACGAAATTTTACAAACAGCTTGCAGCTTACATAAACAGATGAAATTGGAAAGTATTAGTTGTGTTAAAATGTTTAAAATGTTTTTAAAACTCTAATAAGGGATAAAACCATTCTTTATTAGTAAAATAAATTTTAGTCTTTTTCTTGTTATATCTCGACAAGTAATCAAAATATAAAAAAAAATTTTATACAAATTTTTTTAAATAATAAATTACTAGAGCAATAATATTTTAATTGTAATATAATTATTAGAAAATACTATTAATAAAATAATAATAAATGTAATAATAATTAAATAATAATAATAAAATATTAAATAATTATTATTTTCAAAAATTCTTTTAATATTATTGATGTGGATAAATGAAATGTAATTTTATTATAAAATTTTTTATAAAATTTTTTTATACCGTTTATAGTTTTCGATATAACAAAACAGCTGAAAATTGCTTTATTAAAAAAAATTCTTATACACCCGTTAAAATCGTCTTACAGTCGCAATTGATATTTTATAAATTTTTCTATTTATTTCAACACAAAGTTTCGTTAAAATTAGAATTTGACGCTTCATGAGATTATAACTAATTTACTTTTAAAAATTAAAAAAAATTATTTTTAATATTTATTTTAAAAATTATTATTGATGCGTGGAAAAATAATAACAATTTTATTATAAAACTTTTGTGTAAAGTTTTTTTTATCTCTTAAATGCTTTTTGAGATATAACCAAATAAGCTAAAAATCACCTTTACTATATAAAAGGATGGCTCCACATCCTTTAAAAGAGTTTTTAACCGCACTGATATTTTTTAAATTAATTTATTTATATAAGCTATACAAAATGCCATTAAAATTAGAATTTGATACTTTGCAAAATTCTCTTGTAAATAAAAATTGAGTTAGATTAGTGTCAAACAGTACAATGTGCGCTCTTTTGATCGTTTCGCTTTAATGTTTATCATGGTGTAAAAAAATAAGAGATGCTTTGCATTTAGTTGCACAAGCCGACACTTGTGTTGTACTATTTCTTTTTCTATTTATTAATTAACAAAGATAGAACTATATGCAAATAATTTGTATCACTAAATGGAAAACACTCAAAGTATGTTCGTACCGAGAACGTATTTTTAAATTGTTCTGAGTATTGTATCAGTCCATTTTTAAATTTCTGAGTAATGTGTTGGTTGAAATTGTCACCACAATGTAGCCGTTGTTGGAACAAAAGCTTATTAGCTGTTCAGAAATGTGTGCAGTAGCACCTTATTTTCTTTCCATTATGGTGTTTGTTATTCGTATACAATTTTTCTCACTCCGAGCGACTTGTGTGTAATATTTTTTAATTAATACAAGTTTTTCAGTTGGAAATAAAGTAGTACAGACTTTAAGTTTAACATACATTTGGCTTTCAAAGATAATAGGCACAATTTGTAGATTAAAAAATTTTAAGCTTGGTCTGTGATAAAAATATGCAAAATAAACAATATAAATTAAAATCTCTTCAAATAAAAATTCGATAAAAACAACCAGCAAGAGAGGATGAAAACGCTCAATTCAACATTAAGTTGAATAATTATTTTATTTTAAATAAAAAAATTTATTAAAATCACAATACATTTTCAATCTTACTTGGTTTTCTTTAGTCGTAAATATAAAAAAATTAAATAACGTAAAATTTCAATTATTTAAAAACATATTATTTGGTAGACCAGTTAGAAACTCTAACACTGTTAGCGACAACAAATAATCAGTCATGTACAATTTTTTGATACAATACAATTTTTCTTCACACATTTTATAATAGATATACGAATTATTTAAATATACTTCAGCATTACGTACGAACGGAAAAACATTCCGCTATTTAACTCGTGACTGATCGCTTCTCTTAACTTGAATATCTGCTCAGAAAGATTTAATGGTTTTATTTTCATGGTCAGGTCATTTGCTTGTATTGGAAGGATCTATTATGTTGATCAATATGTATATTACCGATATGTTTGCGATTCATAACGGACAGAATAACTCATTTGTAAAAACTTGATTGAAGCAGCTATGTTGCTTTTTGTTACTTTTAATTGATTTATCGAATTAATTATGTTTATACAATTAAACAAAATTTTACGTATTTAATTTTTTTATATCTACGCGACTAATGGAGACCGTGAACTTTTTTATTAAAAATATAATTGATGTTGAATTAAGCATTTCCATCCTCGCTGAATTGCTCGTTGTGGCTTTTATCAAATTTTTTATTTGTTTTCGTATTGACGAGTTTTATTTTTTTATTGGTAAATTTTCTTCGTTTAAGTTATTTATAAATCAGTTTACCAATTCCTATAACATTTTTCAGTAAAAGAATTTTATATTTTTGCCTAGAAAATATTTCAAAAATGAATTCAACGTAAAAGAGATCTTCAACATAATTTTTTTCTGACCTTTCACTACTCTGAATTATATGCTGGACGATTTTTAGATTCAAGGGAGATCGTTCGATAACATTCTCGTAACATCCAACTCTCCTCTCCCTTGCTTTCGAGAGAAAACAATTCTTTTCTTGGTGGCAGAAGACCAAGTTGAACTTCCTCCCCTTTTCTCGTCCTTAATGTTCTCCTGCCTCTCGCCGAAGGCTCTAGGAAAAGGAAACGCGACGCCCCATTACCGTTTTATGACGCAGCTTCGGTTACATCTCCCGTTTCACCATTGAGCTGTTCGCACTACCAATAGTTTACTACATAAAGGCCACGGCCGGCCCTCCGCCGCTACCTCGATTTATCTTCGCGTGTGCCGCGCAAGAACGAGGACGCGCCTTCTTCCTCGTTAGATCGAGGACTATGGTCTCTACACCAAGAGTGTGAAAACACTTCGGCATCGCGGTGTTAACACTAAACACGATTATGTCTTTCGAATGTCACAGTATGTTTCTATTAACACTCAAGTTCATCTACAATGAAGGCTCAATATGGAGTTCAATGTATCGAATCGCGCTAATACAAAATCGCTGATGCATTCCGATCGATCTTTTATATCTACAAGTTACTGAAACTCCCATACGATACACTTAAAAATTAGACTCATAATTTCTAGAAAAGATTAGAGTCGTAAAATGTACAAATCTTTCGAGTTAACGTAGGCGACATTAATAGCCTCTCCGAAATATTATCGGCAAGCTCTAAACACAAGTCTTAAAATCTCCCTCTCTCCCCTATCCGTCCCATGACGGTCTAGACTCCCATTCGTCAGGACGGAGAAAGGGACTCGAGATGCAGGGCGTTAGGGTAAGCGTAGGGCGTATTCCTTTAAATCCGGACCTTGAGGCGCGACCATAAAAATGCGCGGTCCGACGTTCGCGTTAGACGGAGGACGCGGGTGCGGGAGAGAGCGTTCTGCAGCGGCCAAACCATGGTCATGGGCGGAGCGGTGGTCACACATGGGACCACTGTGAACCGTATGTGCGTGCTGTGCGCACGCATACAACTCGTTTGCGCGCGCGGCTTTCGCGGTTCATTTTCACGGCGGCAACGTAGAACATTCCGCCGAACAATACTCGACAAAAGTTGGGCCTTGTCATTATTGTTATTGAGAGGCTTCCGGCCTTCCTTTCGGCTTACTTTAAATGTGACTGTCATAGTGTGACAAAAAATGTCGGAACTAGCCCACATATATATGTACGTTTCTCCTAAATATATTTGCGTTGACCTGAAATGCGTTGACCCTACTGACCGTACTTGACCCTATTGACTCTTAAATTGATGATTTTTTTCTACTCTTCTGGCGACTTAAAAGACAATGGTGGCCACATGCATCATGTTTTTAAGTAGCGAACCGAGAAAATAAGGCACTTTTTTATATAGATAAAAATGGAGATTTATGAGCATCCCGAGAGTCATAACTATCGCGATTGTTTCTCCGTCAGTAATTCGAGTGTTTCTTTCGTTTCTAAAACAATTTTATTTCTTTAGACAGTTGACTTTTTAACTCTGCTGAGCACTTCATTAACGAGCGTTGATTTTTAACTTTGACAGTAGGTACAGCAAATCTTTAGGCTTTTGTTTTAAGCTCCTTATACACTGCCTTAACCTGGAAGCATTTTAAGCTGAACAAAAGTCATCGTGATATTGAAATGGTTGAAAATAATTAGTCATTTTTCGATCATTATTTATTTTAAGATTATTTTGACTTGTTGATCTGCTTGGGTAGTCGCTTGAGGTAATTTTTACATCTTAATAACGAGAGAATGAAATTCAGTACAGTAGTTTTTATTACTAATCGAGAATCTCTACCTACCTTTTTATTTCTCTTAATTAAAAAAATATATTTTGTATATATTTATATTTAAAATTTGTATATATGTATAATAATCTTTCTCAAACAAATTATAGAACAGATGATTGTTTTCGCACAAAAAATACGTAGCTATTTTCATTAAGCTGTAATCCTTAAGCCATTAATAAGCTGGTCATTATAAGTATATTTATTTTTTTAGATTTTACTTTAATATTAATTATATTTACAGAATTAAAATATTATTGTTATAAATATATAAAAATTATAAATATATAATAAAAAATAAATATTATTGTTATTGTATAATGCTGAATTAAATTTGATAAAGTTAGTCAAATAAGTGGTATGCCATTCAATGTGTTAAAAATCGTTAAATTGTGTGGCTTTTAATAAAAAAAATTTATAGCTTATGTAAAAATATTAAAATTTACAAAAATTTGTATAAATAATAAAAACGTACTTATGCAATTAAATGGAATAATTAAATATTAATCTCTGATATCAATTTATAGCAATAATTTGTAGAATTCGAATAGACTCTGCACCAGTGTGCATTAATGCACATTAATGCCGTTGTTTATTGTTCTAATCTAATAATAAGTATAAAAATAAAATGTAAATGTCTTAAATAATAAAAGGGTGATAATTATTTAAAAATTAACTAGGTAATAATTAATTAAAAGTTAATTAAGTAATAATTAGTTAAAAAGTAAAAAATTAAATAATAAAGTTAGAAAGTTGATGTCTTTTAATTCAATTTTAAATGAGTTAATTTTAACTAGTCATTTGTAAAACAAAAAAAACTTTAACTTATTAATATTTTTAAATTTAAAAGTATATCTCTCTGTGTGTGTGGGTGTGTGTGTGTGCAAATAAAAAAAATGTATTTCTATATAAAAAAAACAATATTTTTTTTGTTATTTCATATGATTTAGACATTAAACATTAAATTTATTTAATGATCTATATTATATTTGTTATTTAGAGTAATCTAATTTTGAATAATTATGACTTTCTAATTTAATATAAATTTAATGTTTTTCAATATTAATTCCTGTAATTTAATTTAATTTAATCTTAACGCAACACGCTTTTAATTGAGTTAGTTTTCTGTTAGTAAATTTTCTTTTATATAATTAAATTAATTTTCATAGTTAAAATCAGGAAAAGGTTAACAACAAGTATAGCAGATCTTAAGGAATCAAATTATAATTTTATAGATAATTTTATATACATTTTCTAGTTCTTTGAACTGCGCTTCGCATATTCGTCAGCTTTGAAACGCAAAACTCTTAAGTTAAGAAAAGTAATAACACAATATTAAATTGATAATAAATTATTAATACTGATACTAAGACCTTGCGTGGAATAGAGGAATATTAGATATTAGGAATAGGAATTAAAATTTTATATATGTAGAATCAGTTTCTTCCATAAATACTATATACTAATTCATTTGGTACCTTGTATGACACATTTATGTTTTACGTTCTATTCATATCCATTGTGCATTACATTTAATGTTTAAGGAAACTAATTTTAAAATTTTAATTTCTATTCCTAACATTTAATATTCTTTTATTGTACGCAGGGCTTAACAAGCAATCCCTATCTAAAAGACTGCAAAGAATTTATTGTAAAAAATTTTTCAGCCAAGATTTGAACCTGGATAGTTCTATACATTTCGTACGGACGTCTTAGCTAATTCATTAATTTATTTTATAAGCCATTAATTTTAATTTTAATTAGTTTTATGGAAATCTAAACTTATCCAACTCTGGATAAAATATTTATTTTTATACACATTATGATTAAGAACGGGGTTATTTCAAGGTTTAACCTGTTTTTTAGTATTTATATTAATCTCGTATTTTTACGTTGATTTGTGTATGACAACTTTAACATACACCTAATGCACACTAATACATCCAATTAAATTCTATTAATTCATTTAATTGTGAATTACAAGATAGATTTATTTGACTAAGAGGTCACATGCATATGTGTGCAAAATACATTTTCGAAGGTTTTAGCGAATAATTTTTAATATAAAACAATTTATTTATAGGGATATGCTACCACTAAATTGTCAAGGCACGACCAATAGCACAATTAGCAGCTCAGTGAGCAACGGTGGTAGCATGCAATCTTTGCAGAGTATCGATTCCGATAGTCCGAATCTCGCAATGTCACCCCTCTCAACAATGGGCATGTCGCCGGTCACGATGACTCCATGTAGCCCGATGGGCATGAGTCCCATGGGCCCTCATCATGGCTATGCAACTCCTGTTACCCCATCGCCTGTTCATACCGCACATCCCCATAATGGCGGATTGAGTCCTATGAACGACGTTAAGACCTTGTGTTATGGACGCAGTGTGTACGACACAGGTAAATTACAAAACATTTCAAAAAATATTAAATGGAGAAATCTTATCGAACGCTTATACATATAATAATTTATGTGTTTATGTATTTTTAATTTAATTTTATATAATATAACATTAACTTAAGACGACAGAACTTTTTTAAACCTATCTATAAAACTTGATTTTAATTTTGTAATTTTTTATCTTTACATAATTTCTAGAGTTAATATAGAAGCATCCCTTTCTAGATTTCTACTTATGATAGAATTACATTCCGAATCTTTGTATCGAATCGAATTGATCGAATAGCAATACAGTAAGTGGGCTAAGTTGCTATTATACATATTAAATTATTGCTATATAATTGCTATATATATATAAAATTATTTAATATATATTTATATAATTATATAAACCAATATTATAGAAACAATTATATTCTAAAAAAATAATATTGTTTTGTCATTTTTTAAATAGAGGTTTATAATTGTTTGTATATCGTATGTAATCAATAATATTAAATAGAAGAAAGGCTATAATTGTAATAACAAGATCTTGGAGCTGAAATAATATTTCATATGTGATTTTTACATACAATTTCCAATTCAATCAACTGCGAGCCGTTACTTTCAGTTTCAAATGTTCGAATGAATTGAAAACTGTAAAAGTTACAAGTAAAGTATTATTTCAGCACTAATTGTAAGATTTTTCTATGACCGTGATAGTCATTTGTCTATTTAATTTATTGTATACAAATTATGATTTTGAATTTATATTGTAAATAATATTATATACAGGATGTCAGATGAAGTTCGGCCGTGGTCTCGTGGATTGATAAAGCAAGTCAAACTGAGCAAAAAATGTCCTGTACCATTTTTCAATATTTGCAATAGTTACTGAGATAAAAATTAATAAAGTCGGAAAATAAGCGCGTACTTTCTCTACCCATTGCATGTGGGACCACCCGTCGCGCTCATTTACCGACTTTACTAATTTCTATCTCGATAACTACTATTACTACTATGTATTAAAAAATGGTACAGGACTCAGTTTGACTTGCTCTATCAACCCACGAGACCACGGGCGAACTTTATTTGACACCCTGTATACATAACAAGGTTATCCATAATGGTTGAAACAACTATTTACCATAAGAGATGACTTACCAACTGCACTCCATGTAATTTACGGAGTGAAGTCAGTAAGTCATCTCTCATGGTAAATAGTTGTTTCAACCATTATGGATCACTCTGTATATATAATATATTTTAGGAATATAGTTCTTAATTTTGATTTCCGCACTTAATATTGATTTCCTAAAATATTAGATATTAATTTCATAATATTTGTTATTATGAAATTAATATCTAATATTTTAACATAGACTTAATTTTAATAAATTATTAAAAACAATATTTTTATCTTAAAAGTATAGTTCTTTTAATATAATATTTAGCAACATAAAAGTAGTATTATAAAATTATTTAATGTAAATTAGGAAACAAAACGTACATAAATAGCTTCATTATAATTTACTAGTTCATTTTTAATCAACTTACCAATATTTAAGTAATTTGCCATTTTTAATTAATTTACCGATTGTAAGTCCAAAAATTCGTAAGTTGAGATTGTCGTAAATAGAGGGATACTTGTATAAAAGAATTATATAATATTAGTATTTTTTAAAATATTATTCAACCCAAGTAAAAATTTTTCTCAGAATTTTTCATATTTAAATTTTTGAAAAAAATATTTTAAATTTTTTCAGATTTTTAAATCTTTTTCAGAAATTATAAAATAAAACAATTTTAGAATACGTAAAAATTTACATGTATGAAGATTTCTAAAGAAAATGGAGATTTTTTCACATATATCTTTTCAAATTTTTTGAATTTTATGATTTCAAAGTTATGGAATGATTCTCAGAATATATTCAAATTCGCATATATAAAAATTTCTAAAAAAGATGCAGACTTTCTTATATCTACATATTTTTCAGATTTTATTTCTTCACACATTTCTTCAGAAATTATAGAATAAGAAATTTTTAGATTATATACATATATCAGAATTTACGTATATAAATATTTCTAGGAAAGATGTAGACTTTTTTATATATATTTTTTTAAATGATTTAAAAGATACTTTTTTTATAATTAAAAAACTACATTGGATAGAATAGAAGATCCAATATTATTACATTTCTCAACTATGTGAATTTTAATGAAAAGATACAAATATTTTGAGGTGAGCTATTATAAAATTGTGCTCTAAAGTTAAAGTAAATAAAGTATTTCAACACTGTCTATATATATTTGATACAGTATATATATCTCCTTGATACAATGTATATATTAAAATACAATAAATAAAAGGACTCTCGAAATTAAATAAATTGATAAAGGGCTAATGAGAGTCAGGTCGCTAGTGTTGATGCGTGTAATTTTGTGTTTATTCAATATAATTTAAAAAGTTTGAACGTTTCGACTCATCGGTTTCGGGTCATCCTCAGCCAAAAAACTCATTATTTAAATATATATTTATTTTTAACCATTCGATCCCGTCGCCGAAACTGCTTATTCTAACAGAGAGAAGTATCGCTTTGACTGTGACACAGACGAGAAATATCTGTACGACGCTTTTAAGAGATTTTTATTTCACAGTGTCTTGATAATGTCATCAATTGTGTATCTAATCATTAATTTGTTCTTGCGCTTTTACTATGAATCCATTCCTTGCTTCACATGGTAAGTATTAAAAACATCGCAGATTGTTAATCTTTGTAACGTATATACTTTATGGTTGGTCATCATTCTTTAGAATTTTAACTCGGATGACCACCTGAATGTGACATTCTAAGAACATTGACTACGCCATGTGAAGTGGAAGCTTTTTGATTATGACCTATTTTTTGTTGAGGATGACCCGAAACCGGATCGAAACGTTCGAACCTTTTAAATTAAACTGAATAAACACAGAATTACACGCACCAACACCAACGTCCTGACTCTCATTAGCTCTTTATCAATTTATATATATTAAATACTAGTACAAATACTTGTATCTTTAATAGTTTAAATTAATTTAATAGTTAAAATTGATTTAAATATCCTTATTTGAATATTTTAGATATTGTATTAATCTGAAGAAATCTGAAAATTAGATTATTTCTTATTATTTTTTTTTAAACTATTTCTAAAAATTGTTTTAATTTATTTAAAAAATTAGAGAAATTTTCTGAAAACATAAAATTTATACAGAAATTCTACAGAAAATGTGAAAAATTATATAAAAAATTCTGAAGAAACTTTTACTTGGAAAAATTCCTGTTTTTCAATTTTCATTATTCTAATTTATAATATTCTAAATTTGTAAGGTAAAGACGTGGAGCAAAGCTCGGTTTATTACTCCAGCCATTCCAGTATGCACCATCAGTATTATCAGCAGACCCATCATCAGATGATGTCTAGCTCCCATCATCATCATCATCATCAACAGAGCGTGCCGGCAGGTTACGAGATCATGCTACCGCCACCTTCTATGTGACTAACAGATTATGATGATGATCGAAGTAATCAAGGTCTTCATGGTCAGAGCGATGACATGGTGACACGTATACACGCCTTCGCCTGATCTCTACGCTTCTTCTTTCGTTTCGGTTCCAATCGCATGCAATAAAAAAAGACGTGTGGATGCTGACAAAACAATTATTTTATTAAGCAGATGATATAATATCGTTTCGAATTCCCTGCCCAAAAAATGTTTACTTAAAAAAGTGTATACTGAAACTTTTTACACGCGTTATATGCAAATTATAATTTTTTAATGTCACGTTCAAACAAATATAAGTTTCTATAATTTTATAATTTAAAGAATTTATAAGAGATATGAGACGCTGATATTGCATCGATTTAAAAAATGGGAAGGTATCCTGGGAGAAGTAGAATTGGTATCGAATAGATTCGATGTTGAAATCAAATTGATATCATTTCTATGTCGATTCGGTACATCATTTCTCACATAGATATACTGAGTTTTTCAAATAATTTACACACACACACACACATACATACATATATATATATATATATATATATATATATATATACATATACATGTATATATGTATAAGCAATGAAACAAGATGAAAGAAGATATATCGTATATATGTTATATGAGATCTGAAATTTTTATTAAATGATTTTTATTAATTACTATAATTTTTATTAATTATTTATTAATAATTTTATAATATTAATATTGTTATTAATGTTAATAACAGTATTAATATACAACTATACATGATATTGTAATTATAAAATCACAGCTGTAAAATAAAATATAAATCGATGTTTATATTAATCTGTCATCGTTTTCCACTTTTAATATCAGCTTTAAATAAATCTTTTTCAATGAAAATTAATCATGTAAAATATGACATAATGCGTTACGCGTGCAAATTTTTAAATGCAACCAAATGCTATATGGAATAAATAAATCATGGAAATCATGGGAACGAAAACGTTTAATGACGAGATGAAAATATAAAAGACTTGGGGGTGGGGAAGCTGAAAAACTGGTTTTATTTTGTGCACTTTTTTTAAGGTGTACTTTAGTTTTTTTCGTACTAAAATTTTTCTCACGTAAATATCAATATAATATTATCTATTCACTTATTCAAATATTTAATAATCACAAAAGATAAAATTAAATTTTGTATTTTACAAAAATAAAATTAATTTTTTAAATGCTTGTAAATCCAAAGATTTCAAGATTATAATTGTAAGAATTTTAGTAAATCTAAATTTTGTGAAGTCCTTTTTGCGTTAGTCACGAATTAACTGAATTAATCGGATTCTCAATAAAAACTATATAATATATAATTAATTCATTGTGAAATATTCATTAATAATTTTGAGAAATGAATGTTTCAGGGAATCTCTTAATTTGTTTTAGTTTTCTATTTCTTATAAGGTATCGGGCATACGAGCGAAAGCAACCCGTAGTGAATATAAGAAAGATGCTTATTTTATTAGATGTATGATATTTTTGGACGTCTTATATGATGTAGACGTACCACATGCTATTGTAAATTATTGCGATAAAGCTACAGAATTTGTCTATAATAAAGGATTCGACGAATTAAATTTTAAATAATAAATTGTGAAAAGCGAAAAATAAGCAATTAGCGTTGTAGAGCAGCTGGGAAAAATTACGCTGCCTACTTTTCCTTTTCCACAACATTGTACATAGATATATGGATTATGTATGTAATGTATATATTGCTAAAAAATAACAATGTATTACGGATTAATGGTTTTTAATAAATAGACCTGCGTTCATACATGCATACGTACACAAACACAAACACAATATATATATATATATACATAAATCGTACGCGAGTGCTGCTTCTTCCCTACTTTATTTTTTAAGAAACACAGATAAAAAGTTATATCATTATCAATTTACATACACACATAAATATATATATATATATATATACATAAATATATATTATAGATGCTTCATGTAAAATACATATTCCTCCAAATATTACGCGTTTTCTTTAAACCTCAATTTTTTTTATATCAAAACTGAAATAAATTCTTTTTCAAATTGCATTATCTTAAAAACCTTTTTTTTATAACTGTTTTAATTTTTATTGTAACATCTCAACATTATTTTTGTTGTCATTTTGATGACTGACAAATCTTTTAAAGTTTAAGGTGATGCTAAAGTCGTCCTTTTTTACCGACTGAATGTTAATTTTCGGGCATGCTGTTCTTCTAATTGCATTTACAGATTTAAAAATCCTTTTCCACAATTGAAGTATAGACAGTAATGTATAATGGACGCTATTTAAGGATAAGAAAACGAAAAAAATTATTTTCAATTTTTTTTGTTTTCCTTATCCTTATATAGCGACCATTAAACATTACTGTCTACACTTCAATTGTGGAAAAGGATTTTTAAGGGGATGCTAAAGTCGTCCTTTTTTACCGACCAAACGTTAATTTTCGGGCACGCCGTTCTTCTAATTGCATTTACAGATTTAAAAATCCTTTTCTACAATTAAAGTATAGACAGTAATGTATAACGGACGCTATATAAAGATAAGAAAAATAAAAAAAATTGAAAATAATTTTCCAATTTTTTTCGTTTTCATTATCCTTTTATAGCGTCCGTTATACATTACTGTCTATACTTTAATTGTGGAAAAGGATTTTTAAATCTGTAAATGCAATTAGAAGACGGCGTGCCCGAAAATTAACGTTCGGTCGGTAAAAAAGGACGACTTTAGCATCCCCTTAAAGTTTAGATTTAAAGAACTGGAGATAAAATGTTGAAATAACATATTAACTGTCGAAATAGTAGGTATCTTCAATGGACACTTTTTGTATGCACAGTTGGTTAATTCACAGTCACAGAATGAAACTGCGAGGTAGTACGAAGAATGTCTTGTAGATAACGTTAACATCTATATACTATATTTCGGTAAAGCATTGTTGACAAGCGAATGTTTGCGCCTTTTCTCTCAGCCAATTTTACTGATATCCATTTTGTGCGGCGTATTTATAGTAATATCTGTGTAGATATCACTTTTAAATCCTCTTTTCTAGTTCCTTGGAAGGAGCTACCGGTCCTTCTCGCGTCAGCTGTGCGTGTGGGACGGTAGTAGTGGCCGATTCTAACCTTGACGTCGAGGGCTTGCCGGCCGGCGAGCACGTGGCTATCTCCTTAAAGAAGTTAGTACCAGCTCTGTTTTATAATTAACCTCTGGAAGATGATAACACGAGGAACATGATGATGTAGAGATGCAGAATTCGAATAAGAAAAGTCACCCGACAATGGACGAAGATGCTGTATCAATCCTGAACGATGGTAATAAGAAATCTCCTCGTGTTATTAAAGGCGCAAGAAACAAGATCAAGATGCAAGATTCCACAGCTAACTCTCCGTTGAAAACGTTCGAGAGTAACAAGCTGGGTGTACAAGGTAGTGCAAGCGGAACGGACAACGGTGCGCTGGTTAAAAATATGAAAGGCGAGACAAATTCGATGGAAACTGCAAGAAATTTCAAGTACGACGCTTTCTCGAAAGAACCTTTTATCGTGTACTTTCGCATTAAGTCAACCAATGGGACACGGATTAAGCTCTCCAAGAAACTCAAGAAATGTAATGTAAAATTTGACAAAGTTACGAAATACTCCAAAGATATTTGGAAAGCGACGTTTTCGTCGAGAACACAGGCGAACAGTGCGATCACGAACAAAATGGTGCAAGATCTGGAGATAACAGCTTTCGTTCCAAAATATAAGATCAGCAGGAAGGTAGTCATCAAGGAGATTCCTTATGATATGTCTATGGTAGAAATCAAGGAAATCATCGAGGAAGAAAATTCTAACCTCTTGATAGCAAATCTATTTAGACTGAAGCGGCGCAATAAAAATACCGGAAAAATGGAGGATTCAGAAACAGTCTGTATGGAGTTGAAAGGTGATTTTATCCCCGAGGAGGTGTCAATCCTAAAAGCTGTTATATCAGTAAAGCCGTTTATACAGCCGGTACGTGTATGTTTTAATTGTGGACGTATAGGCCACGCTAGCAAAGTCTGCAAAAACCCGGCTGCTTGTCTGACATGCGCCGGGAACCACCAATCTACGCGGAAAGAATTGTGTTCAACGGTTAAAAAATGTATAAACTGTGGAGGCCCACACGACACTTTAGATCGTGAATGTCATGTATATAAGAAACACCATGAGATTGCCAGAGTTATGGCATACAACAACCTTCCTTTTCTCGAAGCTCAGTCTCTTGTGGAGAGGGCTGATGGACCTGAGAGGAGTGTGCCAAACAGGACACCGAGAGATTTCTCCGTCCTTCTGTCCAGGGATGGATTTACGGGTGTTAATCGCAGAATGATTCAGGGAACACTGGAAGAGAACGCTTCATATAGACTGGCAGTTTTAAAAGAAACTAAAGGCAGTGTTAAAGATCAGCTATGTAACATTATAGAGATAATTTTATCAGATCCGGATGTAGAACTTTTATGTGAAAGAATTAAAAAAACTATAGATTTGCATGTAACGAACAATCTCAGGAAAGTTAAAGGTAATGGATCGAACAAATAAAATTAATTCCTTGAGAATAGATCAATGGAATACTAAATTTATAATGTCAAGATACAATAAATTAACTGACCATGGCAAAAAATTTAATATCTTTTTAATTTCAGAAACCTGGCTAATGTCAAACAAGAATTTCAAGTTGAGGGATTTTAATACAGTGAGGAAGGACAGAACTAATTGTACAGGTTCTAATCACTGTACATAATAGTATTAAGCATAGAAGAGTACTAAATATATATGTCACAAAATAGAGGTATGCGCGATTGTAATCTACATTAATGGTGAGAAACTTAATCTTGTGTTGTATTACCGTCCTGTTAATGATGAATTTATAATAATTTTGAAATGAAAAAACTTTTTTCCTTAATTTGTTGGCAAGATTATTTTTGGTGGCAATTTCAATACGCATAATGAAATGTGATTGACGCGAATGTGTCATGTAGGTGTTAATATAGCTGAAGCCGATAAAAAATTTTGTGTTTGTAATTATATATAATTATATTTATTATATATGCTTGCACATAATTTCATGTAATCATATTACAATTATATAATTATACATAATTACGGATGTACGTTTTAATTTTATAAAAGTATAAGAAAAGTAAAGCTAGAGCAGAATTCTCATTGAAAAGCGCCATACGTGGTTTAAGAAATTTGATTTAAAAAAAAAGGGCGATAAATTGCGATAAACAGGCTCCATTGGGCATACGTCTCTTGCGAAAAGCTTCTGTCGGTTTCGTATTGTTGAATCTTTGGTTTGCAAGATGTAATATCGATATCGAAGAAATACCGCATCACGTTTGTTGGAAAAGTATAGGTTTTGAGAAACAATGCAAGAAGCTGTAGTGCGTCTTGGTCGAAGCGTGCAAGTTCCTTCCTCACTGTATCGAATACTGTTAGCTACACTTGACTGTGATACCAGGCAGGGTTGAGAAAGTACTTCGTAAATGTAATTACAGTTTTTTTCTTTCATAAAACAACTGTAACTCGTTACCGTTACAAGTTATTAGCTTTAAAAGTACTTTGTTACAATTATAGTTACTCAAAAAGTAAGTAAAGGTAAATTATTACTTTTCAGTTACTTTTTCGTTTTTCTTGTAATATTTTAGAGCATTGCTAAGTTAATTACTAGATTCATATTTCTAATATTACTCAGTTAATTTATTTATATTGAAATATATTGTCACATGTAGAGATACTATTGCTTAAAATTCAGTGAGGGAAAAGGATAAAATTACTTCTGTTTTAATTTGTCATTTGTTGAAAAGTACCCTAGTAAGGTATTTTTAATTATGAAAGAAGCATGTCTATATTGACACACACACAAACACACACACGCACGCACGCACGCACGCACGCACGCACGCACGCACGCACGCACGCACGCACGCACGCACGCACGCACGCACGCACGCACGCACGCACGCACGCACGCACGCACGCACGCACGCACGCACGCACGCACGCACGCACACACACACACACACACACACACACACACACACACACATATATATATATATAGAGAGAGAGAGAGAGTATGCTGTGTTTTAAATTTAAATTTTTCTCAAGGGTAAGACTAGAACTTGTTGTTACATTCAAAACCATTTTAAGTAACATTGATAAGGATAATTAAAAAATATTAATTTACGTTTACATATTATACAATTTTAATTTAAAAAATAAAAAAAATTATGCAGTACACAGTGATAGGCAATATACGAAGTAGAACAAGTACTGCACGAAAAGAAAAGAATAACGCCAACGGACAACGCCATGTTCAAAATTGGGTTATTAGATATGTTAAAACAACTTAAAGGGTGTCTTTGAGCTATGTTATGCTGAGATATATTTTTAAAATGTTTTTAAGTCGTCTTGTGTCTCGATTTTGGACATGTGTGCTGTCTAGGGATATATGTATATGGTTCTGTAATAACACTACTGGGAAAGAATACATTATTTTAAAAGTTTAGTGAAAATTCCGAATACAACCTAAGTTGACAAATAAATTTGAAGTACCTAAAGTAGCTATATAAAAGTAATTTATTAATTTAGTTATTGGTTACTCAAAAAATGTTACTAAGTTGTAATTACAGATGGAAAAAAGTAATAAAGTAAAGTTACAATTACCAAAAAAAGAACAACTTTAACTTCATTACAAATAACGAGTTACTTCCTATTTCTGACATCTACGACTTCGGAAATTTTATATGTTCCATTAGTAAATAAATTTAGTCATGTATTTAAAGGCTACTGTGAATGGTATTTATTTCCTATTTATGTATGCGCTTTTATTCTTACTTTGTGTATATATCCGGATAATTTTATTTGTTTAAACTAATGCAAAAGACCCGTAATTTTCTTTCCAGTAAACGGATATAAATTTAAAAAATAAAAAAATGGCCAGAAATGGATTTTAAAAAATTATAATAAGAATTTGGATTTGGCAATGACCACATAAATTCATTTCTGTCTAATTAAAGCTTAAAGATTCCGTAAATTTATTTTAATTCGTGAAGTGAGATTGAAATTTCGGGATTTCTATTGTTTTCAATCCAAGAAAGTTATGCATGCCACATAATCCATTTTAATCTATAAAACGGTATTGAAATGTAGTGATTCCTATTTTTTTTAATGCAAAAGAAATTTTTTTGGTAGCTACGCAATTCATTTTAATTTATAACATAGAATTGAAATGACTTAATTGCTGTCTTTTAATTTAAAATGTATTCAAATGAATTGAAATGGATAACAAATTTTCAATACATTTTCGTTTACTGGGTTATTCTGATCCGTTTTATATGTTATTATATAGTTTCTTTTATTGTATTGTATTTTGTTTTGTTATTCTAACTGAATCAACTATAGAGTAGTACAGCAACTTAATGTAATTTTATTAGATTTATCCTAGATTAAGTTTAGTTTTGTATTAAGCATATGTATCCTTGTATAGTTTTATTACAATTTTATAGTAATAAGAGATAGATTAACATGATAGCACTATAATTATTGATGTGAAAGCTCTAGAGATTAAGTTGGCGATACTGCAGAGGGGGAGGGGGGGGGGAGATTCTACACGCCTTTTCAAGTATTACGTACTTGATATAAAGTTACCTCGATTGAAGTAAGAGTTTCATTTCTTAGTAGCCTAATAGGCATGTACCTAATGACTGTATGCTTTACTTGAATAAAAAAAGTAATAAAAATAATTTGTAATACAATTAAAATTGAGTTTTTAATACAATTAAAATTAAGTTAATTTAGATATTAAAAATAATTTTTATAAAAAAAAATTTATAGTGTCATTGAATTAAAAAAAAAAAGGCGAAAAAGATTTGAAGATTGGTTTTGCCTTTCAAACTGTTTTTTAGTCACAAACGAAAATTTCTAAATTTATGTATTTACTCCCTCTACATTCACACCAAATTTTATTAAAATTGGAAATTTAATGCAATAAATAATCTGTAAATATATTTTTCAAGGTATCTCTCAAGGTATCTGCAACGATTCCTTAGCTGATATGTAATGAAGAACCTTGAAGAAACACAAGCCTATAATGACCTATAATGACGTGCAATATACGTTGTCAAACCAGTATACTTTAAATTCACATAACATCAAATTTTGTGGGTATGATTCGAAAATTATAAAGAATATTTTTAAACGTATGTACTTTGAGAAAATATGAAAAAATTCAAAACATAACTTTTTTTTTAAATTTACAACTAAATATAACCCTTTTATTGTGTACAAGTGTTTTCAAAATCACTTTAAAAAATTTAACGTTAGATACTTTGATGTGTTAAAAAATAATACGAGTTTACGAAAAGAAATTTTTTTAATTGTCTTGGATCGAACAAAATATTCTTTATAAATTTTTAGATGTTGACAACGATGCCATGAAGCAAACGACACTAGCGCGTTAGATTCGAAATAATTGTGGTTTAGAATGTAAAAAAACTTTTTTATAATACAATGTTTGAAAGTTTTTGTAAGAAAAATTAATATTATCTTGAAATTCTGATTAGAAGTTATGAATGAATTATATTATTCATTCATTAAGAAATAAGTTTTTTAAAATTTATCTTATTTTTTAATCATGTTATAAAAGATTTAAGTACAGAAGTTTGCCACGAGATAGAGTAAATTAGAAAGGATTTCATAAGGTACAGTTACACTTATCATTTGCAACGCTTTTGGGATCATTTCATTCTTGTTATCAAATGTTGAACAAGAACAAATGATGCTTACACGTATAGAAAGCATTAAGTGCGCCTTTAGTAAGCGTAAAGAAATTGTATATTTGCTCTTTCTTTGTAAAAATGGTTTGTGAAAAGATATCAGAGAAAGTAAATCATATTAGCAAAGAAATCAATGAAAAACTGCATACAAAATTGCAGAGCAAATGCAAACTTTGGAGGCAATATGTATCATTCTGTGTAAAAATTATAATTATTTTAAAAATACAATATTCCTGAAAGTTACATATTTGTGTTTGCTTTGGTATTCTATTTAAAAATTATTTTGCTTTCTATGACAATTCTTAGAAAAATTTCTTTTCGAATTTGAAAACTTGCTCTTTTTGATATAAAAATGAAATTTTTTGAAATTTGTAAGAATGTTTTTAGAATTAAAATGAAACGGAAAATAAATTTATTTTATAATTCGAATAATTAAAAAATAATTCTTTTCAGATTCTCTGTACTATCCGGATAATAGTGTTGGAATTTGGTAGTATCAAGCTCACAAATCGGTTGTGGACAACAATGTGGATATTTTTTGCTGTCATCGATGGATGTGTAACCAACATTTTTGTAATGTAATCCACAAGAAAATCTGGAGCATCTGGAAAGAAACGGAATAAAATTAGATATGAAATAAAGATTTCTCAGAAAATTTACATTAACAATAAAATCATGATAAAATCTTGTATAGTTATGCAAGTTTGTTATGACATAAGGAACGTTGTTAATTATTTATTAATAATATATTAATGCTATTTTATAAATACAATTAATGATTGGAAAATAGGCTAATGAGAGTCAGCGCAGGTCAAAGAGCGCAATCACGAGTATCGATATTGAATCATTTATTCAATTTAAAATTACAAAACGAACGTTTCAACTTGCTTTGGAGTCATTTTCAGTGCAACTAAAAATAGTACAGGCAATAGAAATAAAAGCCGTCATCAATTATCAAAAACGGGAAGCACTCAAGTCTCTTTGTCTGGTTCTTTGACCCGCGCTGACTCTCATTAGCCTATTTTCCAATCATTAATTGTATTTAAATTTCAAAAGTACGGAACTAATTAATTGCTATTTTATAAGATTTTTGGTTAAAATAAAATAATTATATTGTAATTATAACGCAATTTAACTATAACATAGTACACATACGGTAAGATATAAATAGATATCTTCAATATTTGCCATTATCTATACGGATAGAAAAGATCCGGCCGATATATGTGCTCCATGAATAAAAAACTATTCTATCAAAATCTAAGTGATAATGTTTTTAATTTTGTTTTAAATAATACCCAAACGATATGTATTTTTCAAAAATATATGAAATCTCTAAATTTCAATTTGAAAAAAATATGTGTATATATATTTATATAAAATTATAATTTATACATACATATATATATATATATATATATATATATATATATATATATGTATATAACTGTAAATTTTATAAATACAGGACATGTTTTCTCGAAAAATAATTTTTTTACAACTACTTAAAAAAACCCAAATGGTAGTATTTTAAATAAAAAAATAAAATAAAATCTAACAAAGAGTTACAGTGACTGTATCCTGGTCAAACGCTTGAATATGTTCAATATTTTTCAATATAGAATTACCAGATAAAGTTTGGTTCAGATACTAATTCATTAACTTAAAATTTTTTTCGTCCAGGAGAACTATTGGAACAAAAGCTTGATTTGGTTCAAATTTTATCTGGTAATTCTATATTGAAAAATATTGGACGTATCTAAGCGTTTGTTCCAATAGGTCTCCTAAACAAAAAAGATATAATGAATTAATATTATCTTTGTCTATTTTTTCTATTGTTTCTGCTTGACTAAAAAATTTTTTAAGCACATCTCATTATTTTTCAACGTAAAATGCAAATAAATTGTTATTTGGATTTAAAGGGGCGAATAAATGAAAATAAACTTAAAATATAAAAAAATATAAATTTTTGAAGTATTTTTAATTAGAGTTTCCCATACAGCTGAATTTTATCAATTTCAAGATCAATTATATTTTGTCTGGCAATATGATATAATATTTTATTTTACAGAGGTTTTTAAGCATATAATTCAATAATGATATCCATTTTTGGCAAAAAAATGTGTTTTAATTTAAAAAATTTTAAAAATTTACGTTTTTTGCATTAGATAATGTCAACATTAGATTTTAAACTCATAATATACAATAAAAAATATTTTATATTTACGTTAAAACCATCTTTGTCAAAACTTACGTTGAACTTTATCCGCATTGTCATTAGATCTCGCGGGCGGGAGCACAATTTATATTATGAATTTTCTTAAAATAAATTAAATGATATAAATTTTTTATATTGATGCTCGATGCCCATAATTTTAGTGTCAAAATAAATTACATGATCAAAATTGACTATTAAGTAATTATTAATCAGTGTTAACTTTAATAAGCTTTCTAATGGAGTCTATTAATATTAACAATAAGCATGAAACGTCAAAACTAGCATTTTATTGTGTAATATAGTACTCACAGTCTAATATTTTACAAATTGCGCAATATATTTCAGAAAAAACTTTTAATTGACACAATATTTTACATAAACCTTTAATGTAGCTAGTCTACAAACGATAATATTATGTGATAATATGAAGCACTTAGAAGCCGTTTTTAATGTTAAATTCTAACGAATATTGTGCAATATTATTTT
Organism: Solenopsis invicta; assembly: GCF_016802725.1. NCBI lineage: Eukaryota > Metazoa > Arthropoda > Insecta > Hymenoptera > Formicidae > Solenopsis > Solenopsis invicta. The sequence goes on along the minus strand of NC_052670.1, from coordinate 16,137,581 downwards.
ACTATATTAAACGTCTAGAAGCTACTTTAGTACTGGACAGAAAATATATATAACACGTAAAAATCGTTTGTCAGCTGAATTATTTAAAGAACTCTTATTTTCTTAAGAAAGATGTATTAATAGATATGAATACATTGTTTTTTCATTCTACATTCTTTAGCTCAACAGCGACATTATCTTAAAATTATTTAATTAAAACAATATATAGTTTTATATTTAACTATATAATTTTAAGTTTTAAACGCAAGATTAAATATTTTATATATAATAAATAATTATATTTAACATTTTGACTTACGTAACCAAAGTTATTTGACCGTTTGTATCACAAGTCAAATGCGCACAGGGACGTGCTGTGTATGTACCTACGCTAAAAACCTTGGATTTGTAGTGGCAGTCACCTAAATGCATATTAATGAAGTAAAAACATCTGAAAAATACGATTTATTTCCGCGCCATTATTAGCTAATACGTGATTACGTTCCAATCATTATATTAATAGTAACAAAACATAGTACTAGTATTTAATAACATTTAGTAATATTTGGTTATTTTAATCAAACACTTAATTAAAATTATGTATTAAATTATTTATTATAGCTTAGTAACTAACTAGACTTTATTATTGTTAAACTAGTTTTTTTAATATACCAACGGCAATATCACATCATTTATAAATCAGTCAAACTGTACTACATATCTTTATAATTAAATAATTTTGCAATCTGTACACAATGATAATATTTCTTTCAGCGATAATATATTCTAACCGGCGAATTAACCTTGTACCTTGTACTTGCGTAGTAAAATGAGATAGCCCACACGTCAACAATAAAATTTCGCAGACGTAATACTTCATCTCGCTTTCTTGCTTAAAGAATCACCAGGAAGAAGAGATGACATAGTAATTTAAAAAATCATTTTTTATATATCGTTTCTCCCTCCTTCATTTTTTACGAGAATATTTCAGCTTCTGCACGAATAAGGCAGAAAGCAAAACGTGCATTTTCATACGTTGCGATAGCAAGAAGATATGAATAAGGAGAATCAAATCAACATATTAGGCACTTCGACATTAATTAAACATGTTACGCGTAAGTAAATAAAAATAAATTACCAATTCCTATGTGCTACTCCTACATATGGATAGATAGGAATACAAAATTATATTCTAAATAATGTTAAGAAGTTATGAGAAGCACGCAAAGTCTTTGTGCTTAATACAAGGAAAAATCAAGAAGCAAAAGTAAAATACATTTAATGGTTTTAATAAAACTGTGAACGTTACTTTTTGCCATAGTCTGTTACAGTCACTGCGTAATTTAAAAATTATCTTTATATATTTATTTATTCTCCTTCGTATTTTGATATAATATTACGTAGTAATGTGTGTGTTAATTCATATAAACGTATATTTCACCTTACATACCTTTAGTTTACTCTATTTTATCTGTTAAAGTATTATTGTATCTCCATACGCGTTTCTATCGAAAAATTATTACTTATCGGCATAATATTCAAAATAAACGGACGTGTTAATATTTGTAAAATAAAAATGCTCAACTCACGTTTCTTTCCTTATCGCCTGCTGCTATGAAACGTAAAAAGATCACGAAGTGTTATCACCCATGAGTATTAATTATATAATTACGTTAAACATGGATGTTATAACCGTACAAAATCACATCGAAAAATTCAACTTTACGTGCTTCAATGCTGCAAAGTAATTATGATAGTCACAATGGAGCGACAAAAACCAAATTTTAAATATATAAAGTATGATTTCGAATCCTGCATGTACTGTTCAAAAATTTATTGATGTGCATTTTTCCAGAAAATGAACTAGGACCCTTAAATATGTCACTAAGTTTGGGAGACTGTACATTTTGACCGCTTACCGTGTGAAGAAATGTTCTCGTGGAAGGGAGAAGGGGGAGTTAGAAGTTCCCACTATCAATCCATGTTGATCAGTTTCAGAGCTCAACTAGAATTGAAACAATGCGGAAGTAAAGTTTTTTGTATAATTTTTCTATTATATACTTAGTTATGATTTTAAAAAGAATGACAACGCTATTATTTTTTTTAAGTATTATTATGTAATAGCGATCGTGGCCCGAAGAGTCGTGCGTTTGTTCTCTGATTTTATTTAATTACTACCTCTCGGAAGGCAATGCTAAATCATCGAGAGTATCTTGCCATGAGAATTCCTTTAAATTATTTTGTTTAAACTATATAAGTTTCAAGTACATTTATGTAAATTGTAAAAAGCGCACATCGTAGAAGTGAAGGGTCACCACGCTGTAACAGAGTTAAGGACTGAGAAGACGAGTTACTCTTAAGTTTTAAAACACCGTATTAAAGTTCTTAAAAGGACTTTGTTGCGAAGATATGATTTAATTTAAAAAACAGATTTGTTACACATTTTTATTTCCGCTTAAGGTCATTTTTCGGCAATATCATTTAAACTGTCACATTGCTGAGACAGGAAAAATTTGTTGAAAAATATTGATTGTAATCAAAGTTATGACTTTCCCGGGAAAAAAGTTTATATATAATTTTATGAAATTTTATATAATCATATGTATAGCATATTATATAGATATGAATTTTATCTTTATATGATCATATAAGTATGATGATACTATATAATATGCTATGTGTCGCTCGTATGTTCATAAACTTTAGTGTCAAAACGAGCCAATGACGAGCAATAATTCTAGTTGTTCGAAATTAAATATATTTTCTCTTACAAGTAACGCGGGACTAGTTCAGCCTTATTATGGCTTTCTTCAGCCGCTATATATAAAAAAAAAAAATATTCTAACATTGACAAATTAATTACATAGTCAAAATTTGGAGTCAAAATTGGTACAAAAAACTACATTTCTTGTCGAGTTATATATTCTAAAAAGCTGTCATATGTTGTTATCCTGTGTCATTGCTGCGTATTTTTTTCCATTATTCATGAAGATCTTTATGTATTGACAGTCGATCACGATCTGTCGACGAGTTTGTTTGTATCTTTCCTCTCTCCTCGAAATGAACGTCAATTTCGTTAAAGTCTCAACTAACAAATTGATACGATTACACGATAATGGCTAGATACAATAATACATACAAGACATGTTTAATTTTAATGAAATACGGTTAAATAGATTTTCGCACTATTTATAACGTAAAGTCCTTATAAGACACCGAACAGGTAGTAGCAGTTTGACAGCAGTTTCTCTATCATAACATCCGTAGAATAGATGCAAATATGTATTTTCAGTGCAAAAATATTAAAAAAAATCTTTGTAAATCATTATTTAAAAGGTATTAGAATTTAGAAAAGTTTAAGATTTAAGATAATTAATGACTAAAGAATTCAAAAATGTCAAGCGTTTTGTAATCACTTTTACAGTTTTTTGTAAAATTTGTTCCAAAGTTAATATAATCTTCTTCGGAATGAAGGGATTTTAGAGATGCAAGTTGGCATCACTAATAATATTAAATTAATTTTTAATTTAATTATGTTTTAATTAAAAAAAAAACCTGTGTTTGAAACCGAAAATAACGACGCGCAGTTCAAAATAAATTGAAACATACAAATATTATTTCAGCACGAAGATCATGCTAGCACCGTTACAACCTATTTTTAGTCAGTTTGTTTATATTACATAAACGGTCGTATATCTATATAATGAGAAAATTTTATTGAAATAAAAAATTTTTAATGTAAAGAACTTAACGCTGCTAAACGTTTACAAATAATAAAGTCGTAAAATACAATAACTATTGCAATAAAAAAATTTTAATGACTTTCGATGTTACTTAAATGCTAATCTTTTTATTGTTTTTCTTATTAGAGGTCTAGAAGCACTAAATTTTTATAAAAGCACAAGAATGTTACGCGAATAAAATATTATTTTTTGGGATTAGGAGGGATTCGTAAAAATGTGTGTAAATACCAAAAAAGTAATTAAATCAAGAACTGCTTTCGCCATATTCGTTATTTTAATTTGTTGATACACTTCCCGGTCATATGTATTAGAATTTGTTTGTATTAAAATACTTTGTTGTCTTATATGCATTATGCATTCCTTTTATTAATTATTTTAAAAATTGTATTTACATTTATGATGTCTTCGATAATAAACTGCACGCAGTCTGAAATATTTGATGATGTCGGCAAATTGTTGTCAAAAATAAACCAAAGCCTGCTGACATAACATTTTTCACAGTTTGCCGACAGCATCAGATATTTCAGATTCTGTGTGCAATTTGTTTAATATTTGCGTCAAAGCTAGCAAGTTTCGCTTCAATATCTTGTTTCTCAGCATATTCTGTTCAATATTTTCATCCTTATCTTCTTGATATCGCCACATGCGATATCACATATTTTACTTTATACCTTGTACGTGCAGAAACCGAAATATTTTCTTAAAAATTGCGATGTCACGAAGGGGGGAGAAATAATTTATAAATGTCGCGGTTTTTAATTTATTATCGTCTTTTCTTCCTGGTTGACTCTCTAATCAAATAAGTGAGATGAAGAGCTACGTCTGCGTGACCTTTCTTCTGATGTATGGGCTGGCTCAATTTGCTACACAAGTTCGAGGTACGTTTTTAAAAATTAGATTTATTAATTTGCCGATTAGAAGATTATATCTAAAAAAAAGATATCATTATGTTCAGATAAGTTATAAATATGTGTACCACATTTAGCAAATTCGCCATCCACGCGATTTTGCCGTTGGTACCTTCTTGAAAATTCTTAATTGATACGGAAAGAGAAATTGTTACATAAATTATGTACAACCGTGATATTTTAATGACAGGTTTTTTAACTTATTTGCAAACTAGCTTACAGTCATTCCCAAACCACCGTGGTCGCATACCAACAATAGCGCGGGAATAAAAGCTTTAACTATATTCTTTTTCACATATTTTTGGATTTTATTCATATATGTATCTGAATTTTAGGTACCTGCCAATTAAATGGTCAAGTTTTCAATCTGGGTTTACACACATTTCGTCCATGCAGTCTGTTAGAGTGTTTCGAAGATGGTACAATAACAATTGAAGAGTAAGTAAAAAAGATTTTAATTATATATCATATATATTATCTGAGTTTTCTCTGTGTTTCACAATCAAAGAAAATACATGATTTTTCGGAGCACAATGTTTGTTAGAAAACTCATGAAGTTGACGGCTTTAAGTAAACTTGCAAATGAATGAGATGTGTATGAGTGTGAATAAGATCTGTCAGAATACTTTAGATTCGATTAAATGACTATTAGAATAGACAAAGAGAGTAAACAGCGTATATCTAGATTGTGTAATGTTAAAAGAATCGAATGGAACGTCAAACCGTTACATGAATAGAAAGCAAACTTTTGGTCGTACTTTTGTCAGTTTATAATATATACTTTTTTCCCTTTAATTTCCATTTTATAATATTTTTTCGAAATACCATACCCAAAATCTTACAGATATATCACAAGAAAATAGTTTATAATTATAAGTTTTTTTATTATTTTACCTTTAAGTTTCTCTTTTGTTTTTCTCCTGATATTCTCCTGATTATCATTTTCTGAAAAAAGGCATGTAAAGAATATATCGAATATATCGAAATTGTTGTTGCTTTTTTGCGATGACGATTGGTTCTCTCGCTGCGCTAACTTCGTGATCGGCTGTCATCGCGGAGATCGTGTATTTTGACTTTGTGTATTGAGTGGTTAATAGTGTCACATTAAATTTGTATAAAATTATGTAACATCAAAAGTTTCGTAATGTGCGCGTAGCGCGCGCTTGTCTTGTCTAGTATTTTAAAATCTACATAATTAACAGCACTCTTTCGTAATGAAGCATTCACAACCACAATATTCGATCATAATTTTAAAGCTAATGTAAATTTCCTGTCGAATTCTTTTTTATAATGTAATTTTATTATTTTTTT